>NW_022196900.1:32978344-33030755 GCF_008632895.1 Mastomys coucha | reverse complement strand
TCTGACAGTACCTGACTAATACAGAAATAGAGGCTCACAGCCATCCATTGGACTGAGTACAGGGTCCCAAGCGAAGGAGCTAGAGAAAGGACCGAAGGAGCTGAAGGTTTTGCAGCCCCTTAGGACAAAAAATAATCAACTATCTTTTGACACATGGTAAAATAATTACCTAATAAAATCTCAATTAAAATTGTATAAGAAATGCTTAGTTTTAGAGATAAATTAGAAATGATTATCTGATTCAAGGATCCACATTAGACAAGAGGAACAAAACTACATGTTGACTAGAGAGAAAGGACAGGCACAGATGAAGATTTGCAATGTGCTTTCCAGAACCTGTTAGGAAACATCACTGTACCTCAGCAGATGGTACTGAGAGATGCCTTTTTATTTCTTTAAACAGACAGTTCCTTTTCATACAGTGACTTGAACGATTTGAGATTTCATTATTACTGTCATCTGTTAGAGACAGAAAGATTGGGTGGGGGTGAGCATGTTATTTTCTACGAGGCAAGAGCATCACCATGGAGGCAGCCTGTGAGCACATGGAGTTTAATTTCCTGAGCTGCAGTAAGCAGGAGAGTGCACAGGCTGTCTCTCGGCTGTTCATTTCAAACAACTTATTTTATTTGATGCTTGCTGAGTACCATACTCATTCTCTCTTTCCTTATTTTAGCTTACCAAGGAATTTTTTTCCCGCTTATGGATTAATAAATTCTAAAACCAGTCTAAAGGTTTTTAGGAGACACTAAATAAAAAAGTTAGTACTTTATTTTCTAGAAGTTTACTTCATTAGGTTTGTATAACAAAAAAAAAAAATCACACACATATACTCATACACACACAAATAATAATCTAAAAAATAACAAAATAAAATAAAAAAGCAGGGTAGTAGTCCATGCCTTTAATCCTAGCACTCAGGAGGCAGAGGCAGACAAATCCCTGAGTCCAAGGCCAGCCTGGTCTACAAGTGAGTTCCAGGACAGTCAAAGTTACACAGAGAAACCCTGTACTGAAAAACAAACATGAGTTCTGTGTGATCCTCTGAGCCATATTGTCTATCTCTGGAGTTGTTCTTCAGTCTGGAGGAGACTTCCAGGACACTAAGAGCATCCTGCCTTCCTCTGGAAACATTTTGGGACCCCAAAGCTAGCCAGCATGGAACTGTGATCCACCAATCCAATCCCTGTCAGATCCTTCTACTATCACAGTTGGGGCCAGCTGGGACCCAGACTATAGAGTGGAATCTGCCTAAGGCACACCAAGCATAGTGTATACCTTGACCTCCACTATATGGCCCACAACTGACCTCATCACACTGAGAAGCCCTGCAGCCATTAGGATCATCTAACCAACACCAGGGAAAACCAGATACTAAAAGTACAATATAAAAACACACTCAACAAGACCCAGGGTAGTTCCCAGAACACAACTTCCTGCTAAAGTAAACCTGGATATCCTGGATTTCAAAATACTTAGGAAAGAGAGCAGGATCTATACACATAAGTATCATTACCAAATTACAGGAGACGGAAGAAACAATCCTCAGGTGTAGAATATACAAGAAAAGGAATTGATAAATCATCAAAGAAAATGCAAAATCTAAAAAGTTCATGAATCATACAAGAAAATTTCTTTAACCTAAAGAAAGAGATGCCTATAAAGGTACAAGAAGCTGACAGAACACCAAATACATTGGATGAGAAAAGAAAATCCTCTTACCACATAATAATCAAGACACTAAATATACAGAACACAGAAAAGATTTGAAAAGAACCAAGGGAAAAGGGCCCAGCAACATATAAAGGCAGACCTATCAGAACTATACCTTATTTCTCAACTGAGACTATAAAAGGTAGTAGGACCTGTGCTGATTGTTTTGCAGACCTGAAGAAACTACAGATGTCAGCCCAGACTTCTGTACCCAACGACACTTTGAATCACCATACATGGAGAAACCCAGATATTACATGACAAAACCAAATTTCAACAGTACCTTTCCAGTACCTAGCCCTACAGAGGATATTAGAAGGAACACTCTAATGCAATGAGGCTAGCTATACTCAAGAGATCACAAGAAATAAAAAATTTCACAGCACCAGAACCATTAGAAGAGAAACACACACATGCACATACACACTCAAATACCCTCATCATAAAAATGATGGGAAGTAACAACCAATGCTGATTAATATCTCTCAATATCAGTGAAAATAATTCCCCAATAAAAGGACACAGGCTAACAGAATGATGTGTAAAAAGAATCCATCATTCTGCTGTATACAAGAAACACATTTCAGCAACAAGATAGTCATTATCTCAGAATAAAGGTCTGGGAAAAGGTTTTACAATTAAATGGATCCAAGAAACAAGTTGAAGTAGCCATTCTAATCTATAATAAAATAGACTTTCAACTGACAGCAACCACAACATACTGGAAAGGATACTTCATACTCATCAAAGAAAAAATCCACAAAGAGGATATCTCAGTTCTGAACATCTATGCCCCAAATAAACCAATATTCATAAAAGAAATTTTACTAAAGTTTAAATCACACATCAAACCCCACATATGAAAAGTGAGAGACCTCAAAAGCTCACTCTCAATAATGGGCATGCCATTGAGACAGAAACTAAACAGGGAAACAACAAACTAATAGAGCCAGTGATTCTAATGGATCTAACAGATATCAATAGAACATTTCACCAAAAAACAAAAGAATATGTCTTCTTCTCAGCACCTCATGGAAAGTTCTAGAAAATTTACCATATACCAAAACAAAGCAAGTCTCAACAGATACAAGATGATTTAAATGATCCCTTGGATCTTATCAGAATAAAGCTGGACTTGAACAACAGAAACAGCAGAAAACCTATATACACATGGAAACTAAACAACTATTTATTCAGTGATCACTGGGTCAGAGAATATAGAAAGAAAAAAATTAACGAATTTCTAGAATTCACTGAAAATGAGGACACAACATACCTAAGCTTATGGAACACAATGAAAGCAGTTCTGAAAGCACTAACTGCCCTTCTAAAGAAATTAAAGAGTTCTCATACTAAACAAATTAAAAGTACATATGAAGGTTCTAGAAAAAAAAAGAACACACCCAGGAAATGTACACAGAAGGAAATAATCAAACTCAGGGCTTAAATTAATCCATTTGAAAAACAATACAAAGAGAAAATCAACAAGATAGACAGAGAGACAGTGCCCAGTAAAACAAAATCAGAAATGAAAAGGGAGACATAACTAAGGACACTGAGGAAATTCAAAGAATCATTAGGTCTCACTTCTGACCTGGGAGGTGGGAGACTCTCAGGAAACAAAGGAGCTACCACCAGCAGAAAGACTGGACATCAAGTGAGAGATGGGTTGTCATCCCACAGTCAAAACTCTGACTCATAATTGTTCCTATCTGAAAGAACTGCAGGGACAAAAATGGAGAAGAGCCTGAGGAAAAGGAGGTCCTGAAACAGACTCAAATTGGGATCCAGCTCAAGAGGAGGCCCCAAGGCCTGACACTATTACTGAGGCTATGGTGTGCTCACAAAAAGGGGACTATCATGATGGCCTTCTGAAAGACCTAACACGTAGCTGGAAGAGTCAGATGCAGATATTTGCAACCAATCACTGGATAGAAGCTGCTGACCCCTGTGGTTGAAGTAGAAGAAAGCTGGAAGAAGCTGAGGCGACCCTGTAAGAGGTCCAGCAGTCTCAACTAACCTGGACACCTGAGATCTCTCAGACACTGGGCCACCAACCAGGCAGCATACACCAGCCAATATGAGGTCCTCAACACATAAACAACAGAGGACTACTAGGTCTGGGCTCAGTCAGAGAAGATGCACCTAATCTTCCAGAGACTGGAGGCCCCAGGGAGTGGAGAGGTCTGGTGGGGTAGGGAGTAGGGGTTGGGGGTGGGGACATCCTTGTGGAGACAGGGTGGCTATAGGGGGGAAGAGCTATGGGATGTGGATTGGACAGTCAGAGGATTGACCGGGAGGGGGATAAAATTTGGACTGTAAAAAAATATTAAATAAAAATTTTAAAAAGCCTATATTCCACAAAATTGGGAAATCTAAATGAAACTGATGATTTTCTAGGCAGCTACCAATTACCAAAGCTAAATCCAGATCAGGTAAACTATCTGAATTGTCGTATAGCCATTATAGGAATACAAGAAATCTCCCAACCAATAAAAGCCCTGAACCATATGGTTTTAGTGCAGAATTCCTCCAGACGCTCAAAGAGTAGCTAATGCTAGTACACCTCAAACTAGTCCACTAAATAAGAACAAAAAGAATATTGCCAAACTCATTCTATGAGGTCACTCTGACACCTAAACTACATAAAGACTGAACAAAGAAAGAGAATTTCACACCAATTTCCTTTATGAACATTGATGCAGAAACACTCACAAAACAAATCCAAGAACACATCAAAAAAAAAATCATCCACCATGATCAAGTAGACTTAATCCCAGATGCAAAGGTGATTTAATATACAAAAATCCATCAACGTAATCTACCATTTAAACAAACTTAAAGGGAAAAAAAACCACAAGATCATTTCATAGAATTCCAAAAAAAAACACTTGACAAAATCACTTCATTTTAAAAACATTGGAGAGATCAGAGGATACAAGATGTGTACTGTTGTGGTTAATTTTATTACATTGCTTTAAGTTCCTGGTGAGGCACAAAATACACACACACACACACACACACACACACACACGCACACACACTCCAGTTAGTCTTAAAATGCCTTTGCTAACTCGGTGACTGGGTACTCCTAACCCTTTCCCTGCTACCACAGGCCCAGTCAGGGAAGTGGCCAGTGCTCACTTACCTGAAAACTCACATTACAGGTTGGCTTTATCTCCTCTGCTACTGTGTTCCTTTCTTCTCCAGAGTCTCTTGATTCTCTCTGTGTACTACCTGCAAAACTCCCTGTGTCCTGCCCCATGCTTAGCCATTGGCTACTGGCATCTTTATTGATAGATCAAAATCTAATTGGGGGCAAGAACCTTCAGTGTTAATGAACAAAGATTCTCAATCAAAGCATCAGAAACACCCTCTACATGTACCTAGTCACAATAAAGGCAATATACAGCAAGTCAAAAGTCAACATCAAATTAAATGGAGACAAACTTAAAGCATTCCCACTAAAATCAGGGACAAGTCAGTCCACTATTCCTCTATCTTTTCAGTATAATACTTTATGTTCTAGCTAGAGCAATAAGAAAACTAAAGGAGATAAAGGGAATAAAACTTGGAAAAGAAGAAGTAAAAATGTACCTATTTGCAGATGATATATAGTATATGTAATAGACCCAAACAATTATGCCTAACAACTCTTACGATTGATAAATAACTTTCAGCAAAGTGGCTGTACACAAAATCAACACACACAAAAAATTAGTAGCCCTCCTCTATATAAGTGATAAATGGTCTGAGAAAGGGAAACAGTACCCTTCACAATAGCCTCAATTAATATAAAATATCTTGGTGTAACTCTAAATAAGTAAGTGAAAAATGTGTGACAAAAACTTTAAATATCTGAAGAAAGTAATTTAGGAAGATATAAGAGATGAAAAGATCTATGCTCATGGATCAGTAGGATTAACATAGTGAAAATGTCTATCTTTCCAAAAATATAGATTCAATGCAATCCACACCAAAATTCTAACACAATTTTTTACAGATCATAAAAAAACAGTTCTGAACTTCAAATGAAAAAAAAACAATGATTGATAAAATAATCCTGAACAACTAAAGAATTTCTGGAGATAACACTATCTTTTATTTCAAGCTTTACTATAGAGTAATAGTAATAAGTGTATAGTATTAGTATACAAATAGACAGATTGATCAATGGAATCAAATTGAAGAACCAGAAACAAACCAACACACTTAGGAACATTTGATTTTTGACAAAGAAGTCAAAACCATACAATGGAAAAGAGAGGGCATCTTCAACCAATGATCCTCTTCTAACTGAATGCCTGCATGTAGAAGAATACAAATAGATACCTATTTATCCCCCTGCACAAAACTCAAGTCCAAATCAGCCAAAAACCTCAATATAAAACCAGATATACTAAACCTAATAAAGAAATCAAGAAGTTAGATACCAGCAGTGCAAATAGCCCAATTAAAAAATGAGTTAGAGAGCCGAACAGAGAATTCTCAAAGGAAGAATCTCTAATGTTTGAGAAGCACCTAAAGAAATGTTCAATGTCCTTAGTCATTGGGGAAGTGAGAATCAAAGTGAGTCTGAGATTCCACCTTTCACCAGTCAAAATGGCTAAGGTACAAGACTAAAAGGTCAGCACATGCTAGCGAGGTTGAGGAGCAAGATGAGCACTCCTCCACTGCTCTTGGGAGTGCAAACTTATACAACCACTCTGGAAATCACTTTGGAAGTTCCCTGAAGATTGGGAATAGTTCTACCTCTAGACCCAGCTATACCATTCCAGGGCATATACATAAAAGATGCTCCACAATCCTACAAGGATTTCTCTACCATGTTCATATTATCTTTATGCATAATAGACAGAAACAATCTAGATGTGCCCTCACCTGAAAAATGGATAAATAAAATGTGATTCATTTGCCCAATGAGATGTTATTCTTCTACTAAAAAGAAAGACATTATGAATATCACAGACAAATGGATGGAACTAGAAAATATGATCCTGTGTGGGGTAACCCAGACCCAAAGAACATGCATAGTATGTACTGACTTATAAGTGGATGTTGTCCATAAAGTACAGGATAGCTATGGTATAAGCAACAGACCCAAAGAAGCCAGAAAACAAGGAAGGCCCAAAGGAGGATGGTTGAATCTTTGTCAGAAGGGAAACAAAAATGATATCTGAAGTTGATGGAAGTAGGGAACTGGGTAGAAGTTGGGATGAGGAGGGGAACAGAGTAGGAAGGGGTGGAGAGATCATATTATGGAGAGCAAGGGAGATAGAAGAGAGATAGGTGGGTGGAGGGGGGAGGCAATCTCTAGGATGTGCCAGAGACCTGGTTTGGAGGGAGGCCACAGAAGCTCTATGGCAGTAACTATATGGAATACTCCCAGTGGAAGGTTAAGGACAACAACTTACCCACAAAACCTCAACCCCAGATTTGTACTGCCTATATGATACACAGGGACAAAAACAGAGGAGAGACTGAGGGAATGGACAACCAATGACTGCCCCAAATTGAGACCTATCCCATGTCAAAAAATCAATCCTTAACACTCTCAGTAATACTCTGTTATGGTTGCAGACAGAAACGTAGCATAACTGTCCTCAGAGAGGCTCCACCTATTAGCCAGTGAAGAGAGATGCAAAGACTCACACCCAGATATTAAATAGAGGTTGGGAGTCTTATGGAAGAGTTAGAAAAAGGATTGTGGGACTCAAAGAGGACAGGAACTCCATGGGAAGACCAACAGAGTTAACTAACCAGGCCCTTTGGGAGCTCTCAGAGACTGAATCACCAACCAGAGAGCAAAGCATGGGCTGGATCTAGACCCCCTACACATGCATCAGACAAACAGCTTCATCTTCATGTCGGACACCCAACAACTGAAGCAGTGCTTGTTCCTGGACCTATTGCCTGTCTGCCTGTAGGTCCTGCTATACCCCTAAATGGACTGCCTTGTCTGGTGGTCTCACTGGGAGATGATACACCTAGTCCTGCAGCAACTTGATGTCAGATTCCTGGGGTGAGGGGCTTTAAAGGGAAGGGGGTGACATCCAGAGGGGAGCTTCCCCTTCTCAAAAAAAAAAAAAAAAGAAGGGGAAGGTGAAATGGAGGAGGGCTTGCACAAGGGGTTACCAGGAGGAGAGGAAGGGCTATTATTGTATTGTAAAGTTAATAAATACATTTTCAAAAATAAATATAAATAAATAAATAAATGACAAAAGAAAAACATCAAACATAAAAGGAAAAACAGAAAAAGAAAATAACACCACAGATTTATAGGGAGTGGCATCACTGGAAATGTGGCCTTGATGAAGTATGTGTGGCCTTTTTGGAGGAAATATGTCATAGAGGGTAGACCTTCAGGTATTCAAGCCAGACCCAGTGTCACTCTCTTCTTCTTGCTGCTTGATGATCTAGATGTAGATCTCTCAGCTACTTCTCCAGACCATGTCTTCTTGCATGCCACCATGCTTCCCACCATGACATTCATGGACTAAACCTCTAAACTGTAAGCCAGCTCCAATTTAAAGTTTTTCTTTATCATGGTCATGGTGTCTCATCACAGTGATAAAACCTGAACTAAGACAGATGGCTACCAACATTTACTAAGTACCAGAATGGTAAAGGGAAAGCTATTTATTATTATTATAAATTATAACTATTAACAGTTAACCATATATACTCCCTCATCATAATCACTATCCCCTTCCATATCTGTCCTTATAATAGAAAGAAACCACCCAACAGAACATTTCCTATCTGACCAGAGTTCCTACTTCTTCTTAGCTTTAGGTAAAGGTCAGTGTTGTAGATAATGAATCCCCAAGAAAATAGTGTACATTTTTCACCTTTGGGATTTTTAAAATCTGAACCCCTTCTTAGCTGTGGAATTCCATCACCATGTAACTCTTGGCAGTAGATGACTAGATAGTTATTGAAATAGTTATTGGAAGACATTTAAGAGAGAGTATCGTTTAGAATTTTTTCCATAATATTCAATATAAGCTAAGACTGTCCCAGGACATAGTCAGTTATGTCCTAGAAGTCTCTCCTACTTCTCCAACAGAAGCTAACAAAAAATAATTATTTCCTCCTTCCTCAATGTCTAGGGCACAGAAATGCCTAAAGCTCATCCAACAGATGTTAAGAACTATATCTTAAATCTAACAGTAGAATTTATGAATGTCTGATGGCTAAAGAACTATCAGAGACACTCTAGCCATGCTACTCTGTTGACAAGATTATCCCTGAGTGGAATAATTACTCTCAGAGATGGCTTTCAACTAAAATGGCCTTCAAATACTTTTTTTAAAAATATTCTTCAAGTAATCCCTTTACACAAGAAATCTGTGTTGACCTGGGATTTATTTTAATTTTAATCAATTAAAATTATAAAATATATGATGCTGTGCCTCTGATAGATCTAAACCTTGAGAAACCCTAGATTTTCATTTTGTACATTGGGGAGCCTTGATCTATAATGTAGTAACTCTTGTCCAAGAAGGAAAGGCTGTGGGTAACAGGATGTGAGATGCCTAGTAGGCAAACTGTCTGTGCCAGAGTGTTAAATATGTGAAGACCCTTCAAGCACTCATTTCGTGTGACTGTGGCTCAGGTAACTCATGTGTAACTAACTCGGCAGCATCTGTAAAGCTTGAACACCCACAGACTAAGCCCTTGAGTTTTAAGGTGTTTGTATATTGCATTATGGCAGTAAGTCAGAATTCTAATTAGCAGTTTACAAGCCCGTCTGGAGCTTTCTGTCATTTTCCTGTTGCAGTTCATTAGTCTTCATAAAAAAAAACCTCCTTGCTTTCCTGATTTATTGACAACTCCTTTAAACATAGTTATTTCTATTTTGTTTTCCATGATAGGGATAGGGTCTCCAAAGATTTCACTTTTACCCTTTTTTTTCTTTAACATTTAAATTGTTGAATGTACTAAGCATCCTTTTAATGAACACTGGCTGGGAAACTGACAGAGCAGTATTAAAAATGCTGTAGCAGCCTTAAATGGATGTGCATTTGCTTCAAAGTGGGTATACACGCATAACAACAAAAAGAAGACCCTGTGCGAGTGTGTTCCATACTCAGTACTTAGAACTGGTCTTCTGCTTGAGTTCCCTACCCGCAAAGCTGTGTCATACATAGCAGGAGCTACCATACTAACAAAAGTTTTCCTGTTGTCATTCCCTGAAAAGGAATTGAGCCTCCAAATAAATTGATTCTTCAGAAAGGAAGCACTTTGGAAAACAGTGAAACTCTTGGACAGACAGTAGTCTTGTCACAAAAGGCATACAAAATGATTCTTGAGGTCAAACTTGATTTCCAAAGAAATCAATTATCTTCAGAGGGTACCTATGTGCATGTGTCATGTCTTGAAGAGAAATAGACAGCTTAGCAGTGTTGCTACCAAAGATCCGTAGGCTCTAAGATGATGCTGTTCTGAACTTGGGTTCTAAATGCGTATGTATACCACTTCAATCAAGCCCACTCTTACCCACATCCCTTAGAAAGGAACCTACATACAGACATTTTCCATATCTAATCAAGTAGTTGCCAGTAAAAAAATAAAATGATCTCATCTTTGAGAGTATACTACAATCTAAATCTGAACTTTTTTCAATTGTGGCATTTTGTTTCATATTCTACAAACATTTCTGATATCAAAAAACAAAAAAATAGGGTAGAGAAGGGAATGGCTTGCTATTGGATAACAAACCTAATTCTTTATTCCTTTTCATAATAATAGAAAACTGTTATCCAGACAAAGAATTTTAAGTCAATTTAAAAACTGAACCTAGGCCGGGCAGTGGAGGCACATGCCTTTAATCCCAGCACTTGGGAGGCAGAGGCAGGCAGATTTCTGAGTTCGAGGCCAGCCTGGTCTACAGAGTGAGTTCCAGGACAGCCAGGGCCATACAGAAAAACCCTGTCTCAAAAAAACAAAAAAACACAAAAACACAAAAAAAAACAACAACAAAAACTGAACCTAGTGGTTATTTCTAATACAGTTTATTTTCAGCTGCAAATGTGTCCTTCTGGAGAGAGCCCTAGGAATGTCTTCTGCATGCATCCATTTTCAAGCAAGTACTTAGCACTTAAAAACCTGAAAAGCCCCATTCTGTAACAGATGCATAGTTCATAGCTTTGCACGAGAGCTGAGAGCTTAAAACAAACTGCTATGATATCTTTATAGATAATACTTTAAACCTTAATGGTAACATATAATAGCAGTGTCAGCAGGAGGTTAGACAAATGAGAAAGGTCCAGTTTTTGCTTTCTGATTTTAAAAAAGAAAATGACCAACATAGCTTTTCCCCATGCTCAGGTGTTCAGCCTTCTCTGGTCTCGCATATATTAGCTAATGGAAGTTTTATAGAGATAAAGCAAAAAAATAAAAATCAACTTTTCTCTCAAGTTGTAGATATGGGTTCACTTTCTCTATTCAGTGGTCATTCTCCCATAGATCCAAAATCATAAACACAGGCTATAAAAGTGATTTTCTTCTAAAAATACAAAAGTCCTAATCTTTTAAACAGGTCTGTTTTTCTTTCTCAGCTGAGGTACTTCACCAAGCCAGGAATCATTAGCCACTGAATGGATAGAAGAAATTCAAACATATTATAAAAATCAGCTAACAAGTCAGCAAGCCATAAAAGGCAAGTGCCCAAGAAATGAGGCTCCATTAGCCAGCTTGTGGATTCATAGATCCACTCTAAAAATCTGAGTACTAAAAGTTATCTTATATTCCCAGGCCTCCCTACCACAACAACCATGAGCTTCTCTATGGTTAAAACATAGAAAACAAGGGAAAGAAGGACATACATCCTCAGCAAGTATCTTTACTACTCCAGAGGTGACCTAATTCAGAATAACTGTTTCCAGCTTCATCATTTACTCCTTCATCATTACAAATGAGAATTATCATTTATTTCTTAACAGCTGAACAATATCCCATTGTAAAAATGTACAACAGTTTCATTATCCATTAATCAACAAATAGATATCTAGACCACTATCATTTGCTAGCGATTATGAATAGAAACAGTGAATAGCACCAGTTCTTTGAAATATTGTGTTAGCTGTTACTTTTCCATTTTCCCCTTTACAACAGAAATTCTTGAAGCTCTGAGCTATCCAAGGCTGTGCAGATAAGAGACTGGGATAGTAAATTTAAATTTGCACTCAAGTTCCTCTTACACACCAGCCATTAGCTTAGTGAGACCAACCATGTATGTCTCCACAGCCTACCCAGCCACCTTACAGTCAGGAAACTGAAGGAAGAGCAACTGAAAGAGGATAACATGGGTAGTAATGCCCAGTATGATATAGTATGCATGCACATATTACATATAGAGTGTAGCCAAGCAGTTTAAATTTCCAGTACTATAGAGATGTGTTGAAAGACAATTGTGCTGGCTGCTACTATCTCTTCTATACTTGAAAGAGCCATCATTGACATTTGGCAACCCTTTATCAGCAAAGATCCATACTTCCTTCTTTCTCATCATTCACAACACTTCCATTGTTCTATAAAAATGGTAAACATCAAACATTTGTACTCAGCCTTCTTAGAGAAGATCTTATCATTTCCATGTAAGTATATAATATCTATGCAAAGAGTTACAATAGCTTTCCAGTTTCCTAATGTATGGCATTAATTATTTTTCTCTTACTTGTTTAACATTATTCATTTTAGATATCCATGTGAGTGGGTATGCATACAGTGAAAATGTGCAACTCAGAGGAAAACTTGCAAGGATCAATTCCTTCCTTTTACCATGTGTGTCCCAGGATCAAATGACAACTGAAATTACAATTATCAACTGAGCCTTATCACCAGCCTGGCAATGGTTATGCAAGCAATATTTCCTTTAGCCTTGACTCAGATGATATTATAATTTACTATGTAAGAGTAATTCTCACATTACCTCCATGAAAGTTCCACTGTGATACAGCTTATTCCATCTCTGTCTTCAGTGCTCCAAACAAAGGTCCTAAGCTCTAATCAGTAAACATTAACTCTGTAGGAACATACTAGGAACAGATTGTGGAGCATATAATAAAAGCATTAAAAAGCCTCTAGAGTCAGAAATGAAATGTTTGGTTTGTGAATCTGTTGCCTTGGAGCCTTTGAATCAGGCTGAGAGATGACTTGTCCTCATTCTAGAGAATAGAGTGCTTCTTGGCAGTAATGAGGGTTGTTGATGAAGCTTTCTCAAGATGTACTGTCAAGTGGCAGGCTGCTCTTTACAGGGACTTTCTGCCCTGCTCATGAATATCAGAAAATGCTGCTGCCTTTAGTACATTTTCAGATGGAGAATTAGATATCTCACTCACAAGATTACCTCATACTTGTGACCAACTGCCAAATCTCTAACAAGAAAGGAGAAAAGGGAAGAGGAAGGTTAGGGGCAGCACTCCCACTCCATGTTCATAAATAGATATTCTTGCTACTGTGGAAAATAAAAATTAGACATATAAAAGGATGCAGCAAATCACTGAGCCTTGTAACAATAGAGTTTAATAAAAATTCTAACACCTATATATGAGTCTTATTTTCCCAAAGGATAAATGTACATTAAAGTACACTACTTATTTTCTGATGGTAGAGTGTTTGTGGGAGGAGCATCTACACCTATTTACTCAATAGTGTAAATTACACACAGTGTATTTCACACATGCCAAGTTTGCTTAGATGAAACATTACTTACATATGTTGATTTGCTGATCTACATGGCAGGTTTACTCATGTCTGTATAATTCTACTCAGATAGACTGTTCTGAGACCAACTTGTCAAAGTTGACCAAGACTACCATATCTTTAGGAAAACAAGTAAAATATCTTAAATAATCTTGAAACTACTGCTTATGTCATATTTGCTATAGGACATCTCAGGCTAAAATAAATCATGTAGTTCAATCAGCTGTCCAGTGTAAGGTAGCTGTAAAATCATAGAACAACGACTAAAAGAGTATTAGTCTAGAGCCCTCCATCAACCTAAGAGATTGTTTATGTACAAATTCTAAAGGAAATATCTAAGCACCATTTAGCTAATGGCACCCTGTAACTCTTCTTAGTAAGAGTAAACTTTCATAGGACCAAGAAATAAGCTACACAAATAGGTTTATTTAAATTCATCTATAAAGATGAACCTTTATTGGACTTTCCTAATTATAGTATATATCATAAGCAGTACAAAGCCAAGAAGAACATGACTAATAAGAAATTTAGACTTCCAGGGATCTGAGCCACTAAGTCCTAAAAAGTTTACATCACTCAAAATCACCAATCAAGTCTAGGAACTGAAACTAGAAGGTAGCATGGCAAGATTGTGTGTTTAGATGAAGGAAAGAATCTTTCAGGAGTTGGGGAAGAGGAAATTAGAATCAGAATATACTGTCTGAAAACATCTATTTTCAAGCATGGTGCAAGGATTTCTCTCCATTATTAAAACAGCAATTAGGTTTGGAATTAGGAAGCTATTGTGGCACTCATAAATGGATTGGTTTTGGAGTAACTCTTCCTTCAAAAATAACTAAAACAAAATTAAAAACTAAAGAAAATAGTCACAAAATTAACATCCTCCATAGGATGTTTAGAGACCTAACTCTTATTGGCTTAAATTTATAACCTATCATGGCACTCATGAATCAACTTTCAAATTTTATTTTTCCCTTCACCAAAATAACAAGTTAGGAAAGAGAGAAGAAGCAACCACCACAGTTTTTCACAAACCTTGTTCCTAACATACTATGTTGCCTGTTTCCTTCCCTAGTTCCCAGGAAGGAAGGAAGATGAAAACAGCCTCCTTTCTGTTTCCGCAGCATAGAGCTGAGAGGCAATAAGGATTTGAAGAAAGTTCCATACTGTTGCTTTATATATGACGAGGGCATACACTTCTCATTTAATTAGCTATATAATAAGCCTGATATTATAGTTCAAGCCCAATCATGAATTAAGTCATATCACAGGTCTATAGCTCTAACTGAGCCCTGCTGATTCCAATATACAGGGCTTGCATGGCAATTCTGAAGTAGGATACATTTTGAGCTGTGGATTTATAAGATGTGCTCTTGAGTAACCTTCCCCTTTACTCTCTGTTCTGGCTGAAGGATTAAGGTCAAAACCTTAAACACATCATTTCTAAACCTCCCAAGTCTACCATCTGTACCTTCCCTATTATAGGTTCCCAAGCCAGATAAGGGATGGTAAAGCTAGGCCCATACCCGATACAAGTTCTCAGAGAACATGGTGGGAGTGGGGCCACTCCCTACCCAAACCAAGCTTGGGTCTACTCAACTCCAGAGAGACAAAGGCTGTGTCATCATAAAGCCAGTTAGGCTTCCGTTTCCCTGCCAGAAAACTGACTTCTCAGAAAATATCATGACTGGCAGTCTGCTAATCTGATAGGCTTAGAACCTCCTTCTTGTTCTCCCGTGTGCACTGATATTTTAATTGGTGTGCCATTAACAATGCCTCCCTTCAATCAGGTCCGCATATGAAAATTGCCTACATTTACGTCCTAGTCCTTTTTTGTGTCATCATGCCTGACTTAAGTTATAAAAACTAGCCCTGCCATTTCAATAAATGATTTGTCTTCTGACACAGTCTCGCTGGTGATTTATACCCACCATACTCACTGTTGCTTGAGACCCTGATCTCTAGCTTCTCTGTTCCCTGAGACTGCAAGTTCACCATGGATGATTAGGAGAAGGGACTCAAACCCTACAGAAACAGCAGGTGGAGTTCTACAGTAGCAAATTTGAAAGGCATTGTTTTTGAACAAATGATTTTTGTCTCAGGAAATCAACTTTCCTCAATTTCATGCAAAGCCATAGTTGAAGAGATAAGTAACACTGGAAAAACAGATAGACAGACAGACATAGATAATTATAAAATTTTAGCCCAGCATGAATATTTAACTTGAATTTGATGATTTCCTATCCCCTGCGGTTAGAGTAATCACCAAATATAACCTTGCCTTGAGTATTTTTCTATCAGATTATAGATATGAGTTTTTTAAGCCAACTAGAACATCATTGTGGGTGTTACCATAAGCAGAGGCCCAGGAGGGAAAAGAATGTCCAACCCCAAGAAAAGAAAGATCAAGGAAAATAGAACATGCCATGGCAGAGCAAAGCACCTTTGCTTCACATGATGGCCAACCAGGTATACGACCTGGGAAAGCTACTTCAACCTTCTACATTTCTCTGGGGTAATGTGGGAATTGTGAGAAAGTCAGCCCTGCTTGAGTTTTGTGGTCATTGAATCAGTTGGTCTCTATAAAATACCTACTGCAGTATATACAGATCATTTCATGAATGCTAGGTAGACATAAATGTCTATGCATACAAGGATACCACCAAGAGGACAAAGTAGTAATTCTACCCAAGTCCTATTTGGCAAACCAATGAGTTTATTTTGATCACTACAGGGTATGGCTGAGGGATTATTTACAAGAGAGTGGGTTACCCCAAAAGAGCTGTGTCCTTGAAAAATCACCAAACATGGGTGAGATTGTTTTATAGCTACAAAGGTGTACACCTCATTTGATCCTCAATTCCTTCAATATAGCCCCTCCAGAGACAGCATTCAGCTGGAGCATACTGACATACAGCTAGTGTAGAGATATATGAGAAGTGGCTGAAATATCCAGCGAGGGTCTGGTGACCTTCCCAACCCCTTCTTTTCTGGAGGAACTTCAGCAGGCTACATCTAAACTTCTCTTAACTATAGTCACAGGTGCTCTGATAAAGATGGAAATAACTGTTATGCTTGAAAGATGGCATTTCACATTATCATTTCATAAACATCACAGGTTATGCCTGTCATTGCTTAAAGAGATTAGTGCTGAATATTGCCAAGAATAACTTTAGTGTGTCAGAAGTAGTGTGTTATGTAATCCTTAGCATTTAGCAAAGTAAAATTGGAGCTTCCATCTTCTTTCAACTTTGCAATCTCAACCTAAGTACAGACTAGTCATGAACCAGTTCTGTAACCTCTCTATTTTTCTCTTCTCAGCCCACATAACCCTATAAATGCAGCAAGCGTAAAGTTCAGGAATTATAAGAGGATGATATGTACAAAGAAGCAGTACAAAACAAAAGTTTACAGTTAGATTATATACTCACATTTTTTCAGGTTGAGCATTGGAAATTTAACCATTCTAGAATTATTGAAGATAAGACTAAATGAGTTGCATGATCTGCTGGGACGTAAAGCTAATGTTGATTAGAGTAAGGTATGCACATTAATGAGAAACAAATTCTACCACTTTTTTTTGTTCACGGAAAAAATAAAAAGAGTGAATATGTAGTTCAGTGCTAGAGTCCATGGTCAATATATTAAGGCCCCTCAGATAATATCTGGAATTTCAAAGAAACCATAAAGGCATAAATAAGCAGAAGCAGTATACTGAGGTGCCTGCCAATAGTTCCAGCATTTAAGAGGTTGAGGTGGGAGAGTTACATAAGCCAAGGGGTTTGTTTATGACTTTGGTGAAACAGTCACAAATAAAAGAAAAGGAAATGAAGAAGGAGTGTGAGAAGCATAGCACAGAACAGTTTAAAGTTATTATTTCTAAAACTGTTGGAAAGGTTGAAGTCTACTTACATGTAAAATAATTTTTTATTGACAGAAACACAATTATAAAAGCAATACATCAATATATAATAATCAAATACAAAATTTTTTTTAAAAATGTTTTCCTATTGCTGCTTTTCATAGTAGGGCAAGGAAAGAGAAACCTAGAAAGTTTAAGTGATTCATGAAGATGCCCTAAAACATAGGGATGTCTGACGAATCTAGTGAGAGGAGGAAAGAGGGTCGATTAATAGGCTAGGGCCAGGCAATGTTCTGACATGGTATGATGAGGAGCCACCAGTACCCTAAGAGCTAGCTTTTCATGCAATATTTGATCACTGTAAAAAATAAGTATCAAATATAAATTGTTTTTATCACATCTTATTTCTACTACATTATTCTAAGTGAGGGTTCAAAGAAACCATCTAACTAAACCATTCCATAAGTAGAAAGAAAGGTTTACTGGGGCTCAAACTGCCAAGGCTACCTCTCGAAAGCCAAGATAAGAGCAAACGAAGGGAAAGCAAACATATTTTATATCAGCAGAGTTGGGGAGTCATTGTATGTCAGTAGAGTGAGGGTCTTTGAGCAGATGCATGCTATTTGGATTGGACTGGCAGAGAACAAGATGTCTTACCCTGAGATAGTTGACCTTTGAGTTTGGATTAAGGGAGGTTCCTATCAACAAAAACCAGCCTTTAGGCTTGTTAACCCAATAACAATCCTTGTTTGCTCAGCCAAAGTCTTTCTGTTTGAAACATTGTCTTTGTCAACAGCACTGGCAGTTTTTAGGGGAAAGCAGGGTAGGGGGTATTTTGAACCTGGTAATTATCATTAAGAAATATCTCATGTCATAGAATACACAATTAGAAAATATTTGTTAACAAAACAAATATTTTGATAGCTTCCACTTTTTGCTAACTTGTTAAATTGAACTTAATCCTCCTAGCTTCTAGCTCATAATATCTGATACAGAGCTTGCATCAAGGACACAGAAGACAAAATTCCAGTTCTGCCCTAATTTCTTGGAAACCACTTCCTTGATATTATGAGAGTTATTTTGATTAAAATTGTATGACATTATCTATAATCAGTTCCTCTTGTTCATAAACACATTGTCATCTACTCCTCAGTGTTGTCTATGCTTTCTCTTTTCTTGGCTACTTTGTCTTCACATGTGGCATGCAGGCAAAGAATAAGGACCCCATCACTTCTTACACTGAGTGATGATGCATGTTTATTTCTTCATAAATGTGTGTTTGTATATCCTAACTTTTATCCATCAAGCCACTTTGAGCATTCTCTTTGGAAATACTTATTGTGGATGGGTAAGGCAGCATAAAAGACTAGAAATCAAGGTGTCACAAGGTTATGAATAGCAATTACAAAGAACTACAAAGGAAATCAACTATATTTGGCAAAGGTTGAACTAAGAAAAGTTAGATTCAGGATGAATAAAGACAGAAAGAGTGAAAAGAAGGTGAATTCTAGAAACATTCAGGAATGAAGTTGGATGGTTACCATGGATTGGAGTAGAAAGAAAAAGAGATCAGTGACTCTGAATTTGATCCTCAAATTATAGATTAACACATAAAGACTGACAGCAGCACTGGCAATGCTGGGCAATTCCACTTCTCTGGCTCTACTACCTATCGCATCACAGCTTTTCTCATTGGCTCGGGATGGCTGCATCCCACAGCCATTCTGCTGCTATGGGGGTGATCCATGGTACTATTATCTGCAATATGCTTGAGTTCCTGTGGCATCTGAAGTCACAGCATTCACTAATTGCCTATCCTGGTCTCTCAGACTCCCACGCCTCAGCTGCTTTCCAAGACAACTCCATACCTTCAGAACAGTACTACGTAGAAAACTTTTTCATATAACCATATTTGGTTGATAGCATGAGGTATAGCCTTTGCCCTCTGCACTATAGTTTCAGTGTACTGACTATGAAGCAATACTTTCCAAAATATTTTGCTTCAATGATGCTGCTCTATTCTTAACCACAGCTGATTCTGTAGCACAAACTGACCAAACATAGAATATTAATTAAAAATATCAAATGGATCTAGTTTTTAAGGGATTCTGAAACTTCGCTCTGAAACTTCACAAGCCAAGGCTCTATCAACTGTACTGCTCTCTCTCTGTCTTACCACATAAAGTTCCATAATAGTTCACTTAGCTCTAGCAATAAATGGGTTCTTTAGACCAAGTTCCAAAGTCTTTATATAGTCTTCCCTAAGGCACAGTCTGGTATGTGTCATGGAAATATCCCATGATCTAGAACCAACATCTGTCTTAATTAGGTTCCTACTGCTATTATAAACAAACCAAAAGCAACTCAGAAAGGAAAAGGTTTCCATCATGAAGGGAATTCAGGGTAGAAACACAAGGCAGACAATAAGTAAAGGAGAAGCAATGTAAAAGTGCTGCTTACTGGCTTGCTCCTCATGGCTTTCCATGTCTGCTTTTATATACAATTGAGGACCGCCTTCCCAAGGATAACATTACTCCATTTAGGATAGTCCTCCCACATCAATTAAGAAAATGCACTGTAGGCTTGTAGCTTGTATCAAGTTGACAAAAACAATCAGACAAACACAAAAAAACTACCCAGCACAAACTGAACATTCAAATCTACAGATTCCTGAACCCTGAGCCAAAGTTTCTGATTCAGTAGTGCTGAGGTAAGGCTCATGAATTTGTTCCCTCAAGGTCTCAAGTGATTCTGCCAGCCCTTGAGCAACAGTGGTTTTTGTTGATATGTACACTCTTACACACATGGTTCTGGGGAAGGACGATCTTTTCTCCAAGGAAAAGGTAGTAGCTCCAAGAATATTTTGGGATATTTTGTAAGATCAGCCAATACAAATATGTGTGGGAGGTGATACAATAGGACTCCATGTTTTCAAAGGAAGATAGTATCTATCCAACAAGTTTTATCAGTGGCCCAGTTCTTAGTATTTTACGGTATCATTTTGAAATCCCTCCTACTAAAAAATGAGACGTATGTTTCCCTACCATTTGGCTTACTTATGGTTTGACCGTGTGACTTATGTTTACCCAGTGGAATGGTAGTTAGTGCATTATGAACAAAGACTTGAATTATCCTTGTGTGACTAGCATCCTCTTTTGTGCCTCTACTATTTCATACCTTTATTAATTTTCTGATTTAAATGAGAGTATGAATCATATTCCATGTCTGGCATGTCACAGGAAAAAGTTGTTATAGTTAGAGTCACCAAGTTTGATGTTCTTTCCATGCAACATATTTTGGGATGATAGTAAACTGATATGATCGATGCACATTTTTTGCCTTCTCAAAGAATTAGAATGCAAAAACAGGTGTCTATAGCCACTCAAAATTCAAAACTAAAGGGTCTGTGATATTTATAGTTCCATTATTTGTAGCTACACCAAAAGAAAAGTTTCTAGAATGACCAAACTCAAGTCTTCTCTCAGAAACTTGCAGAGGAAAGGGTTTAATATTTTGTAAAATTTACAGTGCATCATGAAGAGAAGCCATGGCAGGCACACAAGGCTGGAGCTCAAAGAGAAACCATAAAGGAACACTGTTCCCTAATTTGATCTCCCTGGCTTCCTCAGGTACATTTCTCATACAATGCAGGCCAACCTGACAAAGGATAGTACTACCAACTCATTGGGTTGAGCCATGCAAGTTATTAATTAAAAAAAAAAAATGCCTGCACAGATAGGCCAATCTGTAAGAATAAATTCATAAATTAAAGTTCTGTCTTTCCAGGGAACTCTACTTTTTGTAAAGTTGACAGAATATAACCAGCATACTGTCTATGGTTATTTTCGTAATTTGGGAAGGTCGATTTGTCTCCTAAAATATCTGGTTCTCCTGTAAGCTTTGAAGAATAGCAGTTACCAGCTCAAAGACTTTCTAAGAGAACCACATATACTATTGTATTTTTAATTTTTTAATTATTAACTTTTATTAGTTCATTGGGAATTTAATAAAATGCATCTTTAAAAATCATATTCACCCTCCCCAAAACTTCCCAACAAATGCATGCCCACTTTCCATCCCACCCATTGATATTTTTCCACCAAACCTAAAAATGGCCAAAAACGTCTCCACTATGGATATAATTTTATGATTAATTCATCTATTCTTGCTGGGATTTGGTGTGGTTTATGATTGTCAGGTCTCAGAATGCTATCATAACTATGCAGTTGCTGTGCTATGCCCAGACAATATTGTGTCCTCATAGTCATCCCTTACCTTTGGCTTTTACATTCTGTCTTCCCCCTTTTCTGCAGTTATCCTTGAGCCTATGGAGGTTGTGTGTGGTATATGTGTTTTTTTGAGGACTGAATATTCTAGTCTCTTATTCTCTTCACTTTGGCCACTCATTGGTCTCTATATGGATTATCATTCACTCCAAAGAGTAGCTTATCTAATTTATTAGTCATTAGGAGCCAATTTAATATTATATCAATTTAGAATAATGGTGGTAGGCTCTCTCTAAGGCCTATAATATCTCTGATTATAAGTTATCAGCCTGATAACTGACCCAGTTATGGACTACATTTTTTGAAGTAGGTCTCAAACCCAAGCAGAAATGGGTTTGTCACTCCTATGATGCTCATGCCGCTATGGCACCAGAATGCATGTCTTGCCAGGACAAATAATTAGTATAGCTTCCAGGGTTAACAGTATGGTTTGATAGATGCTTACATTTTCTCCTCTAGTAATGAGCATAGGGCCTTCTAGCACTCTAAATGCTAGCCAGTAGGGATGAATTTTTCAGGTTGGTAGTAACTTGATTTCTTCGCACTCTGACTAAAACATGTGGCATTTTCTTTAATAGTCTTACTGTCAAGTACTGAACAGGTTCCAGGAGAACTGATAATAGTCTGTAATGTTTGAGGTTCTTTTTCAACTACAGAATGTTATCTCAAATTAGCTTGGAGACTCGGGTTGTTCATGTGGTCTGTTTCTCTATTAGTGAATGTCAGATAAGCATGGTCAATGACCATCAAGCCAAGAAAGAGGGACGCCTAACATTGACCACTGACATTCTAGCTTATATACAAAGAACTCATAACCATGAGAACTAAGGGAGAGTCTTGATGACATAGGTGAACTTAACTTCATTTTTCCAGACTTTACTTAGGAGGCATCCAAGGCCTGATAGCTGCTTTCTATCAATCAATTCAGAACATGTTAATATCAGAATTGTGGGCAGATTCTAGGCCAAATGTTCATCATTTTTGCTGTTATAAAGATGCTTCTCAAATCACTGACACACTACACTTGCTCAATGATTTTTAGCAATAATTTAGAAGTTCATATGTTTTTCTGTTGTGCTCCAATTCTAAGAAAATGACCCTAATATAGGGGGAAAATCCTACAATATGGTCTTCAGTTGGCCAAACACACTATCATTTCAAAAGATGATAAGCTTGAAAAAACTCCATCTTCGAAAAAATGAAATTTGCTTTTCTGGTTTCTGTGAATGTTTACTTACTTAGGCAATGTCTGAGTATATTTTTCAACTTCTACTTTCCTTAATAAGCATATTTCAAACCTAATCTTATGGTTCTACTAGCAAACCAGGAAGAGAGTACTCCTTCAGAAGAATGCACTGAAAATATCAGGACATTACTATTTTCTAATACTCAGAATCAATGCCAGCCCAGTGCACAGCCCTCCTACCCCCACAGGGCTGTAAACAGTTCTGCCATCCCATTCAACTTATACTTTGCCAAACAGCTTTGGCACATATGTGTGAGAATGAGATCCAAGAGTTTCAGACAATATGTTCTCTCAAGCTTCATCATGTTCCACATTTTATTTTATTTATAAATGGACAAGCAATTCATGACTCCAGTGTTGAACTCAAAGCAGAGACTGTGAACTTGGCATTTACAACAGGTCAATCAAAAGCATTGCCTGACCAAAAGTAATGCAAACAGGACCCACAGGGCCAGGGCATACAGAGCCTCTGGAACATTGTCATTATTATACAAAGGATTAATTACAAACTCACTGGGATGTTCTCATCAAATAGGCCCTGTTCAAAGTCAGTATGAGCATAGAATAATCTGGCCATGATTAACTATGGAAGAAAAAAGTTATTCATTTTTTAAAGTATATTTAATACAGTAGGGTTTTAAAGAAAAAATACTCAGATGTATAATCTTACTTTTGTAGTTGAAGTGTTTTTGTTTTAATTTTATCTCTCAACAACTACCCAACATTTAGTTGAGGATTATAAATTAGTATAGTCATTAGAAGAGCTATAAATTTATAAAGATCTACTGAAGAAAATGTTGCCCTCCAACTTTCCTAAGGTTAGAGAGAAGGGTAGGGATGAGGACGCTGAGGAATTTTAATAGGAAAACTGATCTGGTAGATACAAGTTATTATGTTTTTCCACATCTATATAATGAAGAAAACCAGCAATTGTCCAAGTGTAAATCATGGATTGCTTTGGAGTCAGTCATTGTTAACTAACCACCTCAATAAACCTTGACAATGAGCTAACAGTAAGTTGTGGAGTAAATGATTGGGTCCCTATGTCCGGATGCCTGAGTTTTGACTGTGCATACCCCATGCCGATGCCGGGTGGGTGACAGGCTATGAGAAGCCACTAGACTCCGGCTGCAGGGCTGGGGGAACTATGTCTGAGGTCCCTGGATACTGTTGAAGCCATCAGGTTGTCAGACTCTTGGGCACAGTAGACACCACAGAAGAGCTGAAAATAGAGTGGAAGCCCTCAGGCAGGATCTAGCCTGGCGCTAGAAGCAGAAAGCTGGGAGTAAACTACAGCAGAGTCAGGAAGGAGAGAAGTCCTTGGCTTGCTCAGCCGGCAGCTAGGCTTGGTGGGGTCCATGGCTGCCCTGAGAGGCCTCCTGCAGATTAGATGAGGCTCTTTAGAGGAAGAACGGCTCTATTACTCTCCGTGGTGGATCCTAATGAGAAGAGACAGTCCATGGCTTTAAGGCATTTATTGTCATGGCAGAGAGTTGTGATGAGTAAAACTACCCGACTTTCTCAGGGAGGGCCTGAGGTTAAATACTTTTTGCAGGGAGGAGTGCCTGGGAAGGGGAGCTTAATTGGCAAAACTCTTCAGGCCTTCAAGTACCTCATTAAAATGAAGATCTGTCATGAGGCTACATGTATCTGTGGTCACGTCTTCTACCTGTGGGGTATTGCCCTTATGTGACTGATGGCCACAGAAATATGAAGAGCTTCAGGCTCATGTCAGGAGCCTGATGTCCAGAAGCATGGCAAAACTCCTACCGTTCCTTGCAGGGTCTCTGGGGTTTTAAACCTAGCTCAACCAGAAAACAGACTCCCTTTCATGGTCCCACAGTATAATTTAGTTAATTTTTAGTGAATTGTTTTTTACAGGTTCACAGTAAAAGTGAGTAGAAAGGACAGCAGCTTCCCAGACCTTTCTCTGGGAAGTTGGCCCAAACACAACCTCCTCTGCTACCGCCATGCAACACCATGGGGCCAGGCTTGTTATAGCGGTAACTCCTCTAACACATCACAAGCCTCCACAGTCCATGGTTTCTACTTACTAGATAAGCAATAAGGTGTACAAATGCCAGGTTTCTTGGTGACAGTATGCCCAGTGTTTTTTTTTTTTATAAGAAAATGTCAAGCTGCCTTCCTAGTAGCTGAGCCATTTTATGCCACATTTAAACAGAATTGGCATTTTCATTGTTATGGACTGGGATCACTTTAATATAGTAGATATACTATTTTATTGTCTTATCTTAACATCCTGGTAACATATGGAATGGCACATTTTTACATGTTTCTTTGTCATCTGTGTATCTTTCATCATTAGGCATCTACGCAGGTCATTTGATCACTTTGTAATCAGGATGTACATTTTCTTACATCTTATATTTTTAAGAGTTCTTTATATATTAAAGGCCCTTTGTCATGTGTGTTTCTTGTAAATACTTTCTCCTAGTTATGGCTTCTTTCCTCATTATCTTTATAGGATCATTTTAATTAAATTTGTAAAATTATTTTATATTAGAATATTATATACCAAAACAGTTGCATACAAACTTATTACTTTTCTGAGTCTCAGTTTGCTTAGACATTAAGAGAGTCCAATGATAATAAATACCTTAATGAGATTGTAAAGAATAAAGTAATCAGAACACATAATGTTCGATGGTGACTATAAAATCAAGAAGAGTTGTATTAGTAGGTCCTTACAAGCTTAAAAGACATGAAAATAAGTTTATGAAACTATACTCCTCCATTTCACTCCAAACAAAAATATCTATAAACGATACAACCAACTCTCGGTGGGGAGTGGTCATGTTTATCTAACTTTGTCTTGACAAAGTTAAATAGACATGATAAACAATAATTAATAAGTGATGAATAGGTTGACAAATATTATTCTGGCTGATTTGCAGTCAGCTCATTCTGAGGTACATACTTACTGCTCATGTTCATTCCAAGGTAGAAATCCTCATAAACAAACAAACAAAAATTGCCAAAAATTCCACTGAAGAGGGATCAAGAAGCATATTGTAAGGAAAATGAACACTGGAAGAATGAACATCCATCCATCCCAAATCCAGGAAAATAATGACCCTCTGAAACACAAGGAAGATGGATAATAAAGCAAAATAAAGGGACTGAGACACTATTCTCTTCGGCCTCCACCATGGTCATTGTGTCAATTGGAGGTGACCCAGTTAGGATTTTGGTAGACACTAGGGCAGAGGTTTCTGTTTTAAAAATTCCAATTGTTTTTCTGTTGCTTTCCTGATCCTCAGGTCCCCCCTCAACCCATTTACTCACAGGAAGAAGAGGACTACACTCCACTTCCAGGATGCAAAACAGGATACAACTGGATAGCAGATATTGCCAGACTCAAGAATTAGTCTCCCTATGGACTTTGCATGCATCAATTGCACCAGCACTGCCATCACAGTGCTACCAGACTAACTAGTTATTTTCTAGGTACCAGATTTCACAACTCTGATTGATAACCACTGATGCTGCCTCTGAATGTTTCTCCTACACACAGGTCAAGCTAAGATAAAGGTAAAAAGGGATCACCACTGCTACTCTCAGGGGACTAGCCTCTAATAAGTCCTGTAAAGTCAACTTCACAGAGATAAACTGTCCTCATGCTAGGTATAAGTATTTGTTAATGTTTTGTGGCCCCCTTCTCAAGATGGATAAAAGTCTTTTCTACCAAGAGGGAGGCTGCTCTGGCAGTGGACAAGACTTTTACAAGAAACTTTTTCTAGATTTACCATGCCCCTGCCAATTGGTTAATATGGTAGATCTGCCTTCACTTTGTCCATAGCTCAAATGCTCAAGAAGGCCTTAAACTAAACCTGGAACTCCACTGTAGCTACTGGTCTTGGAGCTTTGGACAGGTCTAATGCATAAACTGGACTAGTAAGTTCACTCTTTCCAAATTTATTTTTAAAATTAGTGAAAATTAGCCTAACCTTTTATCCCTGGCCCTTCTCAATGTCAAGATGTAGCTCTTACAAGACAGAATTCAACCCCTGTGAGACTTTGTTTGGAAGGTCATCCACCATGTTTTCCTGTTTAAAAGACTCCATAATTAAGAATATTAGTAATCAATCTCTTTTAAACAGGTCCAGACTTCAATCCATTCTAGGGTTCAAGACACCCTTCCAGTTCTCTCCTCAGTATCTTCACTCATTCCAACCCTGGGACTAAGTAAGCATCAAGAAGTTTCAAGAAAAAAGTTCTGATACCTTCCTGGGAAGGACCTTATACTGCCATCCAGACAACAGCAGCTGCAATCAAGGTTGATGAGATTTCCTCCTGGTTCCCTCAGTCCCTTGAGAAGCCTGTTCCAGTTCAAGACAGGAAATGGATCACCAGAGCCAGATTCACTTATGCTGACACTCTCTCACAAATAGAACATATGACGCATTCTATGGCTAGACTACATATTCCTTTGCTCTCACTTCCTTCTACAGAGTAAGAATCCTAACAAACTAACTGGACAAACATACAAAGTAAGCCTTTGTTCAAAATTTATCTCCCTCAATGGCAGAAGAACACTTTATTTTGGTCGTGTTCTTACATCCATCAAAGGAAGAGAAGATGACAGTCCTTTGTTCATCCTATCATGAGGCCTGGCTTGGTGACCAATGCTGTTTTATGCCTAGGACACGTAAACATTAAATAAAATCAAATCCAGGCAGCATGGTGGGGGAGGAGAAAAACAGAGACCTGTATGCAACCATGCCACATGTTATAGGTGCTGAAAGATTCCCACAGACCTCTCTTCTGCTCCATGGCAGCGGGGACCATACACACACAAAACACTGCCTACCACCATGCAGTATAGTATAGGAGAAAAAAAGACAGCAGAGACTTGAAGATATCTATGCCACCTACAGACTTGTCCTTTGACAAATAGCAAAGACTGGCATAGACACCCACTTGCCACCATGCTGTATGGACAGAGGAAGTCAGTAGCCAAAGGATCAGCATTCAAAGGGATCCACCACAATGTGCAAGTATGTGGTGTTAAGATGGGAAAGAAAGAACTAGAATAGTTTGGGCATTATGAAGATAGATGGTACTGGAGACTTGAGGGTGCAGAGGAGTAGCATGTTGTGGGTGGCTAGTTCAACCACCTAGGGCCATGGTGAGGGCCCAGCCTAAGTAGCCACTTAGGGCCATGTCTAGGTCCATTGCTACACAGTAGCAGGGGTCAAGACTGATGTCCTTATTTCATATTAACAGATCACCACTAGAGAACATGGGAACATACCTGGTCAGGACAACCACCAAGAAATGGCTGTCCAGGGGCTGTGCAGAACTGTCCCTGTCTCTTACTAGCTAAGGCACGCTGGAGAGCTAGCCTCATTTCTCACTGATGGCATTACATGCCCTCCCTCCCCCAGGCAGCACAGTCGTAGCCCTGGTGGCCGAGTAGGGAAGAGCAGGCCCTGAGGTCATGAATATGGGTAAACTACCCCTCACCAACTGCAGCACTCAAAAGAGCAGGAACTGGACCTTGCCTGGGCAGCCCAGTAAGTATGACCCTAGTCAGGTGGCACAGGCACAGAGGTATTGCTCCTACCCATGGTCCTAGCCACCTCCAGTAATCAGGAAAGCTGAAGCTATCTCTGCCTCTCACCAGATTCAACACTCAGAAGAGTGGGCCCTGCATCTCCCTTGAGTATCACAGTACTGTTTCCCCCAGTGGCAGAGGCAAAGGTGAGATGGCCAGAAGTTGTAAACAAGGAAGAGCTAGTCCAACCCCTCTTTGCTGTGAGGTGGCCTGAATGAGAGGGAGATAGCCTCTGACCTTCATGCCTTGCCATCTGAGGCTGTCAGAAAAGCTAACCCTGAGGTCATAAGAGTGGGTGAACTGCCCCTCACCAACAGCAAAGGGTCAGTCCTGTTAATCCAAAGTTGCAGTAACTCCATGACACAGATGAACAACAGCATAACCAAGTAGTCCCAATGAGAATACAGTATTGATGATGTCACAGAAGGCAGATATCTCTAACTACACCAATGACTCATTTCAATGAACATTTGGAAGTGGAGATGTGTGAACAGAGAGATATACTGTGGGACACACTCTGATATACTACAGCTTCTGCAATGAGATGTTTTCTATAGTTTCTTTCGTTTCTGTGTGTGTGTTTAATTTTGTGGTGAGGGCTTTCAAAGGCAAACAGCAAATATGAGGGTATGAGGAGATGAGCTAGACTGAGGTGGATGTTGTGAAACTCACAAAGAGTCAGTGAAAAGGTACTACTCCTACCACTACTATTCCTACTACTATTATTATTACTACTACTATTAATAATAATAATATAAAAACTTGATCTCATAGAACTCTTAAACCTCCACACTATCATGGCTGGAATTTACCATTTGATAGGCTTTAGGGAAAAGCCTTCTAACATAGCATATGAGAGTGTAAGAGGAACAGACATTTTTATATATCCCAGTGAGTGAAAGGTGATTTAAAAAAAAAGACTCCAGTTTAAAGATCAAAATGAAACAAACAAAATAATAGACAGGCAAATATAGATAGATAGATAGATAGATAGATAGATAGATAGATAGATGATAGAGATAGAGAGAGAGAGGTAGATGATAGATAAATATCCATACTAAAAGCATATGTGTATATATTGCCTATTGAGGGGGCCCAAATGATGTAACCTTCCTGTAATATGAAAGGAAACTAGTGGGCATTGCTCCAGCTCTAGATCTACTAATCTAATGGAACTCTATTTGAACTTAAATAATTCTTAGCCCTCTATCCCCCTTCCCACAACAGTTACATTTATTATATCCATATATTTAAGATTTACATGATGTTAATTATGGTTCAAATATATTACCTAAAGTAATCAAAAAATATGTCTAAAATACCTAATATACCAAAAATAAATATTTCAAGGTTACTTTAACCCTCAACTAACTTTAATATGTCTTTATGGATTTTGCCTTTGGTAACATTTACCTTTAAAATTTCTGTATCCCTACTCTTAGACACCAAAAACTTTTCAGAGGATCAATCCCACTTTTGGTCTGAACATCAATAACAACAAAACAAAACAAACAAACAAAAATGTAAAACTTTTAATTACTTAATCAATATAGTTGTCAATAACTATCTCAAATAACTAACTTCAAATCTGTGGTACTTCTATGGGCCTTAGTTTCTGCAGGTAGTAGGTGAAAGCTATGGACCATGTGTCCATAAAGATGTATGCCCTTAGTCATTTTGAAAAAGAATCTATCCTAGGCTGCTTATCAGTGAGATTATGCATGCAATAGTCCTGTCATGTCTGGAAAACTCTATTATAGAAGTCATTCACTACCTTTTGGTCTTACAATCTTGTTTCCTCCTCTTCTCTGATGATATATAAGTCATGTGGGGATGGAGTGTGAAATAGATATTACATTTAGGGCTGAGCACACTGCACAAGTTATATTCTTGGTATATTGAAAGTTGATATTCACTGTATTCATCATCATTTACTGTTAAAAAATAATTTCCCTGGAGAGGTTTGAAAAATGCACTAATCTATAAGTATCAAACTAATTACTTAATGAGTAGTTTAATACTATTTCCATTTAAGAGTATAAAAGGTTTTACTCTAAGCTCTATGACCTCTCTAGCCACAGGTTCTTGACCTAGTTAACAGTACCAAGTATGACTTCCATCCGGGGAATAGGCTTTAAATCCAAACAGAAAGAGTTGGTTATTCCTCTGACATTTGTGCCACTGTTGCACCAGTGGGCATGATTAGTCAGGCATGGCTTCATAGCTGGGCAAGACTGGTGATTATTTTTCTTTTCTAGTAGCATGCATTGTACCTCATTGCACTATTAAAGCTATCCACCAGGCAAGAAGCTGCCATGTCAGTAGCAGCGTGATTTCTCCATGTTATCTCTTTCTCTCAAGTGTATGATGTCTTTAGTAACTGGGTCTTACCATCAAGTTCTAGATGGTAGCCATGAGCAATGTCAATACCATGTAAAGTATGTGGTAGTCTAAGAGATCTCACCAATTCAAAAAGATTCAACTTTTGAGAATGTTTATATAAATATTCTTTGTTTCATGTCAATATAAACCTTCCTTCTTTGGCCTACTTCATTCCTAAAGGTAATAGAAATGGCTAACATAAGTACATAACCAAATTAAAGGAATTATGAACAAGTTTAATAGTGGCAAGGTCTTTTAAAATTGTCAGTTCATCTAAATTTTATAATTCTCAGGATGTTTTAGATCTCTGAAATGCAATTCTAGTCTCAATTAGGTTCACCGTCCACTGAGACACTGTCTCCAGAAGACAGCAGGATCCAGCCCACACTACAAGTATATGAGATCCCTACCGCCTCTAAACTTTGAGGGCTCTCCCTTCTGATGTTAATGGCTCTCGTTTAGTTTTTAATCTCTTAACTCAATTTCAAGAATTTGAAGTCAGGAACTTTCCCCTGTCGTTGCAAATGGTCCATAATAACAGACAAGTTGGACGAGAAGAAAAATGATTTGAAATAATACCAGTGGAAAACAGGAAAAAGTTGGAAATCTAAATAAAAATTAACTTATGTTGAGAGACTGGATCTTGGGTTCAGACTCCATCTTAGGGAGCCTGACCTAAGGTTGAACACCAGTTAACTAACAGGCCAGTACCTAGCACCAATTTCCAGGTTCCCCCATGCAACAAGACCTGAGTCTAATATCAGTTTCCAAATTACCCCACAACAAGACCTGCATCTAACACCAATTTCCAGGTTATTCCCCAACAAATCTACACCTGCAGGTTACAAGCCTAACCCTGACATTTCACTTCCTAATAACTACCAATCAGAACTTAGGTTTATGATTTAACATCTAGTGCCAGCCAATTATGTTAAAGGACAACCATAACATAGCCCCTCCACCCCCAGTTAGATGCTTGCCAGGTTAGAAACCCCTACCATTTGCTTGCCATTCCCTATAAAACCTCATCTCAATGAGAATCTGGAGTAAGCCCAAACACGAGTTTGTAATAAAGAGACCCTAATGTTATTACATAGGAGTCAGCTCCAGGTTGGTCTTTTGGGTTCCCAAACACTTCTTGGTACTACAATGCAATGAGATTAGCTTTGGGAAAACTCTGAAACATGCCTGGCTTTTATTCTTTTTCACATCTTCTCAATAAAGATACTTAGCTACACCAAGTTTTCTGTCTGGTTAAGAAAATCTGTGTCTCTGTAGTCTAACCAGCCCAATAATCTGGTCATATTTTCCTATTTCACTATTAAAATTGTTTTGTCCTTTGTTCATTTCTATTAGATTCCTTGTTTCTAGGAGACAATTTTCTAGAAAGTATGGGAGTGTCAATACTTTCGTTAGCTGTGCTATGGCTCTCCTTGATGATAACTCTTATGTAATCAACCTTACAAAGCTCTTCAGACCACTAACCAGCTGCTAGGGCTGATTACTTCTTTCACTCCAACCATAAGTTCTTTTTAGTTCTGTTTGTGATAAATAACCTTAAAATGCTAATGCTGATTTGCATTTTCTAAAGGATAATTGATTAGAAGTTCACATTTGATAGTACATACAAGGAAAAAAGTACATGAATCGAATATAGTGTAACATAACAGAATAAGAGATATTTTGAATCAATTTCTTAAATAAAATTCTATGTATCTTACTTTAGTTTTATCCAAATACTTCTGTACCTCTCAGCTATTTAAAATTTCTCAAGGAAGTTTGGTCTCACTTGTCTTTCTCTCTCTCTCTCTCTCTCTCTCTCTCTCTCTCTCTGTGTGTGTGTGTGTGTGTGTGTGTGTGCGTGTGTGTATGTGTGTGTGTGTGTGTGTGTGTATTAATGTCTTTAATTAAGGATAGTAATAGCTTTCCTGTAACTTTTGCAATAATACAGCATTGGAAATCTACCAGTGAGGTGTCATCACTGTGTTGGCCTTTACAAGGCTCATGAAGGTGCTGAATTCAGAAGCTAAACCTTGATTCTTCACTCAGGGATCTAAAACGTCTAAACACTACAGTCACAGCTTTCTGTAAACACCCAGTAACTCTAAGAAGCTGCTAGAGAAAGGACCCAAGGAGCTGATGGGTTTGGAGCCCCTTAGGCCGAACAACAATATGAATTAACTAGTACCCTCAGAGCTCCCAGGGACTAAACCATCAACCAATGAGTACACATGGTGGGACTCATGGCTCCAGCAGCATATGTAGCAGAGGATGGCCTAGTCGATCATAAATGAGAGGAGAGGCTCTTGGCCCTGTGAAGACTCTATGCCCCAGTGTAAGGGGAATGCCAGGGTCAGGAAGACAAAGTGGCTGGGTTGGTGAACAGGGGGAAGGGGGAGAGAACAGGGTTTTTTGTTTTATTTAATTTTATTTTATTTCTTTTTTTTTCAGAAGGGAAACTGGGAAAGGAGATATATGACATGTAAATAAAGAAAATATCTTAAAAAAAAAACCTGCCTTTCCTTCCTTCCTTCTCAGGTTTGCATCTACATTCCTATCCTCAGTTACAAATGAAAAGTGTTAAATTCTGAAAGGTAGCTTGACTTCAATATATTCCCTTTTTCAATGCATTTCACCTTAGGAATCCTATTTAAAACCAAGCCAATGGTGGGAGAAGGATTTTCTCAATTAAAATTCTCAAGAAACAAATCAGCCTTTTAGGGGCATTGGATATTTCTAACATCTGCCTCCTTCGCAGTACTACACCTTTAAGCCACTTGTAATCATGTTACAGGTGCAACACTGTAACTGCAGCAGCCTTCCATAGACCCAGGGCCTCCGGGCTGCACATTTCACATAGCTGTCACCATTAAACATTTAAGTATTGAGGAACATTAACTTCATTAATAACAATGATGAAAAAGTTCTGTTTGTGCCAAGGCTGAAGATAGGAGCTACCAATTTTTCATTTTCTAATCCATCTGCCTGAACTTGATCTAGAATTCTAACAAGCCCTCAGACACAGAGCTGTAGCATCCTCACACAAAAGCCTGTTTTAAATTATGTGTGGCAAGTTTTTAAGCACATTAGCAACTAGAACAAGCTGTCCTCATGTTAACTGGCCTGGCTTTGTTCTTGATGGTGGAAAATCTCACTTTAACTGCCCTCTAATTTGTTGTAAAATGCTACCGAACCAGCAGCTGTGTTGGCACAGGATTAAACACACAGGGAAACATTATTTTCCACACAAATTATCAACAGTGCCAAAAGCCACAAAATCCTATTTTAATTCCCCCCTTTTGTTTTCTCTCTTCTGTAAAACAGCCTGTAACGAATTCCATCTCAATGGGATCTTTTGAAGATTCTCCAATTCCATGTAAACATACAGAGTTGGTACTTCATTCTCTTTTTGATAACAGACAGACAGTTCAAGAGGAGCAAAGGGAAATGTCAACTTCGTATGTAGTAAGTGTCAGTGAATGAGGCCTCCCGAGAAGCATAGCAGCCGAGTACTTCAGAGGCTTGTTCAAGAGGATATGCATACAACAAGCATCCCTCAGTTCTAATCTTATTCTGACTACAGCTGTTTCTGTGCAGCAGCTAAACATGTGCTTGCTTGATTGCTGCTTCAGACAAGAATTTATTACGGCTGTCTGCAGACGACTGCTGAAAAGACGGCTGTGCTCCATTCATTGTCATAAGTAAGGCCTGCCATGACTTCTTTTATTTTATTACTATTTTTTTACATATTCTTACATTTGTTAGGGAATAACAGAAAGGACATATAGTTGCCTTAATTCTGCAAAAGCCTTAAAAAGTTAATTCTTATTTGTAGAAAAAGAAAAAGAAGACGGTGTCCTCTAAGCCTTCTTAAAGACAAATTCATCATCCCTTTTTACTGTAAGAGGTAGGAGTAATTTGAATTCCTAGCATCAAGTGTTCGTCTTTAGTAAGACTCAGCTATGTTCTGATCATCCCTTTTGAAGAGTGTCTGATATCCAGTCACAGTAATAGGTTCAAGTAACTTCAGTGATAATCAGAAAAGAGGGCCTGGGTAAAGAAGAAATGAGAGTAGCATGAAAGGAAAGTGAGGTTGCTGATATGGCTTCCTAGAGGAGTCACACAGCCTGCTACTTCATGGCTTCCCTTTTCCCATCATCCTCTTGGCAATGGTTGGTCTGCTAACACTCCTGAAGAATACACTAAGAAAATTCTAGGAAGAGGTGAGTGTGGTGGGGAACACAACTTTCTACTGCAGTTTATTCCTCAAAGTCATTGACAGAAAACCTAGAACTTTCCATTTCAACTGGCCACATTGAAAGTCCCATGGCTCAAGGTCAAAGCCACTGACTGGCCTTGACTTCCCAGCCTGGCCTCTCTCTTTTAATTGTACCTCATTTTTTCTTTGCATTCTGAATATTCTTTTGATCAGTTATCCGACTTTCAGAAATGATTGGATGCAATGATTTGAAAAAAATTAAAGCTTGTATTCAAAGCTGCTTTTATTAAAAATTTCATTAAGGGATTTACAACTTTCTCCTTTCCTTTCTGCTCCATTGTCTCTGTGAGCTGCACAGCCGAACAGTCCACCCTCAGGCATTCAGTGAAAATTCATCTCACATCACCCGTTATTAACTAGATGACTCCAGATTCAGGGAATAAACAAGCCAAAAATTCAAAGCTAATGAAATGCACATTAAATACACATGGCCAACAACATGTCTGAAATATAATGAAAACCACATCAGCTGAATGTAAAAAGTTTACAGAGAAAACTCATCTGTGCTTTATGTTAATGCTTGTAATTAGGGTCTGTATTTCTATTTCCTAACTACACAGAATATGACACAAAGTAGACATTAGAATTTTCAGATTAAAAATGACTTCCATTTCTTCTACAGTTCTTCTGGATCCCTTCTAATACATGTAGTAAGTGACAATGCTACATATTTTGTGTGATCTTCGTTAGTCCTCAGAGAACACAATGTATATTGGCTGTGTGTTATCTGTATATCTTTTACTGTGTTGGTTATACATTAAAACAAATGAGACATAATATAAAATAACTGGTGCTTATGTAAATACTGTCTGTGATGTTGCCTCCCCCATTACATCAGGTACACATCATGTATCATCTTCTGTACAGGAAAAGATCAAACTCTCTGGTGCCAAATATGTGTGTGCCCTCTCCAGGTACTGATAATAGTCTCAGACACAACATAGATCTCACTCCTGGTTCTCAGTGTACAACATGGAACTATGATTCTTAGTGTGATTGCTAAAAATCATCCATCTCGTTATAATGAAAAGTATAATAAATAAAAAAAATTTCAGGCCCCAAACCAGACCTGTTGAATTTTGAAATCAAAAAATATGGATGTTATAGAGCTTCTGGGTGACTATCTGGTTTGAGAGTCATTTCTTAAACAAGAATCCTAATACACCCCATGGTTGAGCTCAGAACAAACCTGGCGAATCTCCACAACACTGGCAAATCTGCCGGCCTCTGCTTTCATAGATGTCTGCATTGTGGATACACATTTGTGTGAGTCTTACAAGAGCTGGATACCCACGGGAGGAGTTGCCGAGATTAACTATGGAGCAGAGACTGAAGGAAGGGTAAGCCAGCCTAAATATAGCTATCTCCTGAGAGGCTCTGACAGTATCTGACTGACACAGATGTAGAGGCTCACAGCCATCCATCGAACTGAGTGCAGGGTCCCCAGTGAAGGAATTAGAGAAAAGACCAATGGAGCTGAGGGGTTTGTAGCCCCTTAGGACGAACAACAACATGAACTAACTAGTACCCTCGGAGCTCCCAGGGTCTCAACCACCAACCAAGGACTGCACATAGAGGGGTCTGATTGTTCAAGCAGCATGTGTATGGTAGAGGATTGCAAAATCGATCATCAATAGGAGGAGAGGACCTCGGCCCTGTGAAGGTTCTGTGCCCCAGTGTAGGGGAATGCCAGGGCCAGAAAGTGGGAGAGGGCGGGGTGGCAGGCATGGGGAGGGGGGAGGCAACAGGGATTTGTTTTTGTTTGTCTTTTTGTTTTTTGGAGGGGAAACTGGGAATGGAGAAATTCGCATATAAATAAAGAAAGAAAAAAAAAAGAGCTGGATTCAATATTCCAAAACTAGTGCCTTCTTCACTTTTCCATTTCTCCATGAAAAAAAATTCTCATTGTTTTTTTGTTGTTGCTGCTATTTTGTTTTGTCTTAATTTATACTTTTTAATTCAGGGAAAATTACCTGGCACTACAGCCACTTCCAAAGCTTAATGGTGAAATTACAGTTCCCTCAGAAATGGATGAGAAAGAAGAAGTTGTATTTGGAATTTCCTATCATATTGATAATCAGATAACAATGAGTTGGTTTGCTTACATGAAAGGCATGAGGAAACATAATATACCCAGTTTTACTAACTTTAATAGAACTATTTTTATGATTTGAATCTGAATTACCATCCCCAACCCAGGGCCAGAGTACCTGATTCCCATTTGGTAAGTTTTGGAATGTGGGGAACATTCTGAACTGCAGCCTAAAGAGCAAAAGTAAAGTGATGGATGCAGACCTTCATGGTGCTTCCTGATCTACCAATATGTGAAAAGCTGCTGTGCTATATTCCCTCAATTAGGTGACAGGTGGAGCCACCTGGGTCACTGTGTCTTCTCTGTCATTACTCATACCCTTGAAAGTGTGAACCCAAATAAATCTTTGCTCACTTAAATAACCTCTATCACAATATTGTGACACAAACTTTCTTAACTTTTTCAAAAGAAAGAGAAGCCAGGTTCCCCAACAATAAAACAAGTATCAAAATTCTATTTTGCTTAAAAAATATTTTTGGAAATTCATAATTCTAACAAAAAACAAAAAACAAACAAACAAAAACCAGTAAAGTATCCACCCCAGTTCCTGCTAGGAAGGATTGCTCAATGGTTAGAAAATCTATTGGCATAATGAAAATTTGTGTCTTTTAGAGTTGAAGTGACAATGATATAACGTGACTTCAGGACTTCAGGAATTAAACTGCTTCTCATAACGTGTTTTTTTTTTTCCTGTCAAGAGGTGAAGGTAGCTATTGCTGCCACAATGTCCACCATGGATGTTGTCTGGAGGCTTAAACGAAAATAAACTAACCTCATGCCAGTTATGTGACATAAAAATACTTATCTCCTTTCCCTACAGTTGAGTACAGGACTGGTGGTAAAGAAAGGATGAATACCACAACTGGCTTGCACTTAAGACCCTGTTCCAATTTATTAGTTGTGCTACCTTCTTAAGTTACAACTTAAGAAGTTGTAATACATTGTATGTTTAAGAACTGTGCTAGTTTTTATGTTACAATGAACACCAGCTTTTGTATTTGTTAAAGTTTAACTACTCTTGCCATTCAAAGTTTCTATAAGATTTAACTGAAGTAATGAACATGGGCAAAGTAATCATAGAGTGATCGCCTTCATCTAGACTCTCCAGTTAGAGGTATTTGTCAGTTCAACTTACTGTGATTACTATCACCATTGTAATTCATGGTGTCTATTCCTTGATAACCTAAAGTACCAAATTCTACAAGTGATGAGTCATGCAATTAACACATTATCCTTGCAATGCCAGCACCTGAGAAGTGAACTCAGGAAGATCCCACTCTCAAGATTTACCATTTATTCTTTCAAGATGATAACTTCTTTAAAAATAATTCTGTTAGCCTTCATGACACATAGAGGAATTTAAGTTCAGAGAATTAAGCCATTTGCTTCCCACTGTACACAGAAGGCTTGACACAGCAGAGAATATTGATCCTGTGGCTTTTAGAAGTAGATATTATAGAAAGTAATGAATGCACTTCATGAATGACACCCCAGGCTTCAGGTCCACATGCCTCTGACTACACACACATAGAAGGATTACATTTAAAAAAATGTTTTTCAGTACCTATCATAAGGTGAACACTGATCTAGACACTTATTAAAAACAAGTGTTTATTCAAACCCCAAATTCTCATCCCTGCCAATCATTTTTCCTCACACCCAGGATGCCTAGGACTCTATCACTTACTACTGTCAAATGTTCACTGGCTTGAAGCAGTTCCTGGATAACCTTCATGAACTTGCTTTCAGTCATTCTAACAGTGGCCAGATAACCTGGCCAGTGCATTCCATCTGAGATTTTAATTGTTTTCTTGTCCTTGTGGTATAGCACTTGTAAGTCTACGAGAGTGAGTTTGACTCCAAACTCTGTGCTAAGGAATTATGCTTCCCCAAGACTCAGAATCAACATCTCTAGTACTCTAGGTTTGTTTTTTGGGTGTTTGCTTGTTTGGCTGGTTTTGGTTTTGGTTTTTCAGCATGACAGTTAGCTTAGTGGCTATACTCGTATTCAGTAAGTAAAAGCACTGTACATTAATGTATTCAGTTTTGTCTTGGTTCCTAGACTCCATGTCTCCAGTTCCTATGGGAGGGTGACCATGATTCAAGAATTAAAATTTAAAATGAGGACAGTCCCAGAGAGAAATTAAGTCAAGGCTCTAAAGGTTGCTTTCATGAACTATGCCGATAATATAATAGAACTGATTATAAATTGAATTTTTCAATGATTATTTTGAGATTATAATATAATTATATAATTTCCTCCTTTCTTTGCTCCCAACCTCCCATGTGCCCCTCCCCCATTTCCTCTTTCAAATTCATGGCATTTTCTTCATTATAAAACACAGTATGGAGAAATCAAAGCTATGAAGAAAGCATGAGAAGTGTACTTAGCAGGAAAAAACTAGGGAAGGGGCCAAGGCATAGCCACTAGTTTTTTAAGAACAGGATGGAGGCATCTCATACTTGATAGTATCTTAATCTAGCAGAGTGCTTTGACTTAGTGGGTCATTGAGTCAATGAATGGATTAAACAGCAATAAATTAAGTCAATAAATGAACCAAACTGTAAGAGCTGAAATATCTTTTGAGTGCATGAGCAGGCAGGCTGCACCCACTCTACCTTCACAATGGGTGAGATGGCAAGCTAGATCTATTTCCACTTACTTTGTTTTCCAATCACTGGAGACTTTGAAGCTTATACAATTCTTCAAAATTATTTTTCAATAGGATTTCATTTCGGCCTTTAATAGAGACAGTTGCATGGGTTATCATGAGATGGATGACAGGTATAAATATTGTGCCTTCCCTAAAGACAAACAGAGTATGACATAATCTATTTTATATTTTCATTACCAGAGCCAGTGAGATGGCTCTGTTTGAGATTTTAAAAGCATTTTTACTGAAAACCTAATCATGGAGCCCATGCAAAAATCCAGTTGTGATAACATACATCTGTACCTCCAGTACAACAGTAACATGAGAGAATTTTCCAAAAGTCCAAAGGATACCTAGCTGAGAGTATGCAGAGAAGGGTCAGAAATAATGGCTTGGGCCTCTGGAAGGAGAGCAGCTCTGCTGGGAGATAGCCCTGATTTCAACCTTTTGTATATCTCCCCTTCCAGAGGCTCAAGCCATTACTTGATTCTTTTAGCTTCTGGTGGGGGTTAATATTCCTTGACCCTGTGACTGATGTTACCCAGTGCCATTCTCTTCCACTGGTTAAATGTTTTCCAGCCTCTGTCTACTCAGGACACTCATGATGGAATGGTTCACATAAGCTATGCAGAAAAAAAAAGTCTTATTTGAAGAACCTCAACATCACTTGCAAAACTCTTTTTCAAGTAATTCAACATTTACCACTTTCATAGACAGGATAGGTAATTTGCAGACAAATTATGTAAATAGGGTAAATGGGTTGCATTTTATATCTTTCTACTACATGAGTCTTCTATATAATCTTTTTTCCATGACCATCCCTAACCTCAAATTTAAAATGCTATTCCATAGAGAGTCAGAGCTTTATTCCATTTGAATGTCTGAAGCTAAATGTCACAGTTATATCAAGGGACAGATTATATAAATCTCAGGATATTCCCACTAATATTGTTCAATGATAACTTCTTGTCTGATACTAATATCTTCCTTGTCTGGTGCCTTTACACAGATGCTCAAATCAATAGCAGTCTATTCTTTCCTTTGCTGCAACTGTCCTCTATTTCTCCCTTATTCACTTTTCTACTCTGACATTTAAAAAAGGATGTTTGAGATATTTACAGTCTAATGGGCTCTTCCCACACTTAGCATTCAGTGCTTCCTGATGCTGGCTACTGTTTTGTTAACTGATTTGATGTACATGCCTAGTTGCTCTTCCCCCACTTCTCCCCCCAAATTTACACAGGGTACCAGTCAATCATGATGGAGCTGCTACTCCTGTGTTTTCTAAATATACAGACAGGGCTGCTTCTGACTTTTCACTCCAAGAAAGCCCTGTGGAAATTCAGACTGTGGTTATATTTGTCCAGGTGTCTTGAAACTCATCACAAGACATCTTTCCAATGGAGCCCACAAAAGACACCATCCTGGTTAAATAAAATATGTGGATTGAGCTTCTTTAAATGAAAGGCATAGCATACTCATTTCACTTAGCAGAACTCCTAAGTCTTGCATTGTGGGGAAGTGTTCATTACGCAAGCCTGCCAAAGGATGCCACTCAAGCATAACCACAAATGTGCTTTCCCACTGGAACACAAACAGGATCTCAGCTCTTGGAAGATTGATTTATACTTCCCTTAGCCATCATACTTGGGATACAAGAAATCTCTTTTGTGCATGAACATACATAAACACACACACACACATACACACACACACACACAACCAGCTTTTAGCAGCTTCATATGCTTTCCAGTTTTCAGGCTGTGCAATAAAGGAAAATAAAAATTGTCAATGGTTTTGAAAAAAATCTGTTGCTCTTAAGAAATATTCTATTTTGAACAATACAAAGCCTCCCAAAACAAAAAGAAAAACAAATAACAATAAAAAACAAAACTCAACAACAATAATCAAACAGCCAAACAAAATAGCCTCTTAATAAAACAAGAAGATTAAAGTTATAGGTTTCTCTAATTCTAAGGTTCTAAGAAAACACTGAGGCATTTCATCCTGTAGATATTGTTAGGGTTATTCAAAGTTCACAAATAGGCTTTCAGAGCAGGAGATTCCTTAGTAGACCTGTGACTCATGGTTTATAAAATATGCCAATGAATGACAAAATGAAGATACCTGCATCTTTTTATTGGGATTAAAATAAAATTACATGATAGATCCGTTTTCTTCTTATAAACCTTTCCATATATCCTTCCTCACTCTCACAAATCATGGCCTTTCATTTACTAAATGTTATTGCATGCATATATGTATACACACGCATACATACATATGTACACACACATATATCTATGTATGTATGTATGTATTATATAAGTTCATTACATATCATGTTACTTGTATGTATGTTTTCAGGGCTGATCATTTGCCACTTAACAACCAAACTGCTTTTCCCCATGGAAGACGATTTTTCATGCTCCAGCTCTCCTCAGCTACCTATAGTTCTTTGTGTAGAGTTGAGGTCTTTTGAGTTTTTTTCCATATAGTTTTGTATGGCCATTGGTATCCCCTTTGTTCAGCTCACATTTGGGAAGTCATGTTGGAAAACTTTTATATGTGCTTTCTTTTTTTGTTATTTTTTTATTAAATATTTTCTTTATTTATATACCATATGATATCTCCTGTCCCAGTTTCCCATCCAAAACAAAAAACAAAAAAACAACAAAAACAAACCCCTGTTCCCTCCTCCTCCCCCTCCCCCTGCTCGCCACCCCATCCTCTCCCACTTCCTGGCCCTGGCATTCCCCTACATTGGGGTATAGAACCTTCACAGGGCCAAGGGCCTCTCCTCGCATTGATGACCGACTTGGCCATCCTCTGCTATACATATGCTGCTGGGGCAATTAGTTCTACCATGTGTACTCTTTGGTTGGTGGTTTAGTCCCTGGGAGCTCTGAAGGTACTAGTTAGTTCATATTGTTGTTCATCCTAAGGGGCTACAAACCGTTCAGCTCTTTGAATCCTTTCTCTAGTTCCTTCATTGGGAACCCTGTACTCAGTTCAATGGATGGCTGTGAGCCTCTACTTCTGTATTAGTTGGGTACTGTCAGAGCCTCTCAGGAGACAGCTATATCAGGCTGAATTGTCCTTCCTTCAGTTTCTGCTCCATAGTTAGTCTCTTCAAGTCCTTCCATGGGTAATTTGTTCCCTCTTTTAAGAAGGAATGGAGTATCCACATTTTGGTCTTCCTTCTTCTTGAGTTTCTTGTGGTTTGTGGATTGTACTTTGTGTATTCCGATCTTCTGGGCTAATATCCACTTATGTGTGTTCTTTTGTGATCTGGTTACCTCACTTAGGATGATATTCTCCAGATCCATTCATTTCCCTAAGAATTTCATAAATTCACTGTTTTTAATAGCTGAATAGTACTCCATTGTACCACAATTTCTGCATCCATTCCTCTGTTGAGGGACATCTGGGTTGTTTCCAGTTTCTGGCTATTAAAAAGAAGGTGCTATGAACATGATGGAACATGTGTCCTTATTACATCTTCTGGGTATATGCCCAGGAGTGGTATAGCTGGGTCCTCTGGTAGTACTATGTCCAATTTCCGGAGGAACCGCCTTACTGATTTCCAGAGTGGTTGTACCAGCTTGCAATCCCACCACCAACGAAGGAGTGTTTCTCTTTCTCTACAACCTCTCCAGTATCTGCTGTCACCTGAGTTTTTAATCCTAGCCATTCTGACTGGTGTGAGGTAGATTTCCTGAATAGAACACCAATAGCTTATGCTCTAAGATCAAGAACTGACAAGTGGGATCTCATAAAGTTGCAAAGCTTCTGTAAGGCAAAAGACACTGTTAATAGGACAAAACGGCAACCAACAAATTGTGAAAAGATCTTTACCAATCCTATATCTGATAGAGGGTTAATATCCAATATATACAAAGAACTCAAGAAGATAGACTCCAGAGAACCAAATAACCCTATTAAAAATAGGGTATAGAGCTAAACAAAGAATTCTCAACTGACGAATACTGAATGGCTGAGAAGCACCTAAAGAAATGTTTGACATCCTTAGTCATCAGGGAAATGCAAATCAAAGCAGCCCTGTGATATATGTGTTTTCTGATGTTACTAGATAACATAATCTCACAGCAAGTTCCTTGATTCTCTGGCTCTTACAATCTTTTCACCCACTCTTCTGCAATGTCTCCAAACCTTAGGTGCAAGAGTGTTCTGTAGATCTATCCACTGGAACTGGGTACCACAATTCTGCCTTTTTATTTCTTGTGTTTTTCTATAGTGGTCTTTGTCTGTTGTTAAAGACTACACTTTTCTCTGGGTTTAAAGGTGTATATTTAGAGTATTTAAAGTATTTAGTGAAGTCTTGGTTGTAGGTTCTTTTTCAAGTTCTAAGTTTTCACTATATCCTGTAGTTGGCTTGGTTTCCAGTGCCAACCATGATTTCTGTTTTGTTGAGCATCTCTGAAGTTCAATTAGAGAGCTGTTGGCAGCAATGTGTGCAGACCACTACTGCAAACTTAGGGTTGTCATGCCATGCTAGTCACTGATGTGCTTAGTAGGCATCATGACTGAATAGGTCTTTAGTTTATGCCTCCTCTCCTTTGGAAGATTGCATCATGCCCTCTGGTATCATGAAAGCCAGTCTTCAGATTAGTTACAGCTTAGGTGTTTTGTTTCTGAAGTACATAAGGGTCTTACCTTCTACCTCTGAGAAGGAAACCAGTGGTAACAGCAATAGGTTGAATGTTTGGGGAGTCTTTTGGACAGTCCTTGCCAATAATTCAAAAGAGGTCTTTTCATGTCTGCTATTGTGGTTGCACTATGAGTAATATTCATCTGTAAAGAAAACTGAAGTCATGAATCTTACAGTTAATGGATGGAACTAGAAAAGATCATAGAAAGACAAACATTTCATATTCTTTCATTGGAGACTCCTAATTCCAAATCTTCAGATGTGAGTACCTAGCCTACCATAAGTACAGAAAGCAGAAAAGTAAAATAGGACTGTTCAGAAGCAGTAGAGACAAGAATGGCAGGATATAAGTGACTGATCAAGGAAATGAGAAAGGGGGACTCTAAAGAGAAGGAAAGGAAGGTAAATACAGAAGGAGGTCAGAGGAGGGTAAAGGGGAAGAGATAAAGTGATATGATAGAGGAAATGAGAAAGGGGCATCTTAGTGAAATGAAAGGAAGATAAATACAAAAGGAGGTGTATGAGTAAATTAATAATAAGGATGTCTATAAAAACTTCCAGAGAAGCCACCCTATTAAAAAGTTATCCAAAATAAAGCCCTGTAATACATGTAATTCTATATATAAATTATATGTATACAGTTTTAATGAACTTTGCACATCTAGGCTGAGTGTGCTCCCTCCATGAGTCAAAGATTACCTTGTATCCTCTCTCTCTCTCTCTCTCTCTCTCTCTCTCTCTCTCTCTCTCTCTCTCTCTCTCTCTCTCTCTCTGTTTCTCTCTCTCCTATTTTAGATATTGAACACAGCCAGCTAAAACTAAGGCTAGAACTAAATGTGGTAACTGGTCTACACAAAGGCCATGAGCAAAAAGACAAAACTTCCACCTTCAAAACAAGGGAACAGTCATTTTCTGATGGTTTCGCAATGGCTTGTGCAACAGAACCAGCAAACTAAGAATCTGAAATTTCTGGAAGTATTGGCCATTCAGTTTGAAGACCTACTGGAGGTGAAAATCCTATTTTATAAGAGTTTCTCAGAAGATACAACTTTTTGCCTTTGCTGTCTTTGGCTCTTAAAAATTAGAGCTCTGACTTACTAGCTAAGGATTTTAATTTTCACTTTCACCAAGACTAAAGTCAAAAGGTTGCCAGGCACTGGAGACATATGCTATTTGATTGAGAATATGGAAAAGTTTATAAAGTCACTCTCTGTTGCTTTTAGAGCACATATTTTCCCTATATTGAAAAATGTCAACATATGTGTATATGTTCTTTGACCTTTTTTCTCTGGAGTTTTGTACCTGAGGACAGGGGATCATGTAAAATTCAGAGATTGTTAGTTCATGTACTTTGTATCTAAATCTCTTATTATGAAATAATTTATTATTTACCCTCAGTCAGAACTGAAAGCTCTTTGGCATTCAACACACACCATAACAGGACCACCCTGTATGAACTTCCCCTAACTGAATTATTGTAGATGGGCCTGGTGCTGTTCTTGTGAACCATCCCCCTAATAAATAAAGGAGCCAATCATGAGTAAGTAGGGGGACTTCTGGGTTGGATGGAGGTAGAGAGGAAGCAGGAGAAGTTAGGTCCATTTGGAATGGGAACAGCAGATAGGTACGATGTAGCCACTAGAGTTTTCTGGTATCATGGCAGATAAGCAAGGATTTGCCATCTGAGGAATCAGATTTAATAAGGCTTACAAGATTAGGCTTTAGTTGCTGTGTCCAGAGAATGAGGTACCATTGTTTCTGAACTAAGTTTCTGTTGTGTTTTCCTTCACAAGGTGGCTAGCCTGAGTTCAAGAGAGAAAGGTACAGTGGAAGGTGTGGGTTTGTCAAATGTGCACCACAACGGCCATAGGGAATTTGAAGCACAGGGTGGCATGGTAGTGACCCACCAGTGGCAACCTAGTGAACTGGGTGGAGAGATTGTAGAATTCCGAATCATAGTCTCCATGAGATAAAAACAGCTCAGCCATTGCCTGCCAGTGCATGGCCAGCCAGGCAGTTGGAGCAGAAACTCAATCACAGGAATGAGCCGGTTCTACTTTTTTAATATTTCCCGCAACACTGAATCTCTTTGCCTTTAAAACTAAATCATTTGTAATCCTGCTTAGATATTGCATCTACCAGAAAGCCTTCCTCAACCCGAAGGAATTTTCTAGCTCCTAATGTGTTAGATTTGATTTCCCTTCTTTGAACTGTCATGGAAATCTCTATATCACTCTATATCAAGCTTACTGTGTTATAATTACTTCTCCATTTAGGAGCATCACACCCCTAGTCTGACAATGAGAAAATAATTTCAAAAAATGTATTTCCCCTAAATTTCTTCTTTCTAGTTCTTAAGGAATTATGGAGCCTTTTTAAAAAAGCTCCATAATATATGTGTGTGTGTGTGTGTGTGTGTGTGTGTGTGTGTGTGTGTGTGTGTATCAAAATCATATATGCATAAGAATACTGAGAAAAAAGAAATGGCTTATAACTAATCTTTTGAATTTAGAGTCTTAGGTTTGGTTTGGTTTGGTTTTGTTTTTAAGATTTACTTATGGTATGTATATACTGCTGCTCTCTTCATACATACCAGAAGACAGCATTGGATCCCATTACAAATGGTTGTAAGCCACCCTGTGGTTGCTAGAAATTGAACTCAGGGCCTCTACAAGAGCAGTCAATGCTCTTAACCATTGAGCCATCTCTCCAGCCCTTTTAATTGCAGCCCCTTAGGAAAAACAATATAAACTAATTAGTACCCTCAGAGCTCCCTGGGACTAAACCACCAACCAAAGACTACACATGGTGAGACTCATGGCTCCAGCAGTATATGTATAGCAGAGGATGGCTTAGTCTGTCATCAATGGGAGGAGAGGCCCTTGGTCTGTGAAGGTTCGATGCCCCAGTGTAATGCCAGGGTCAGGAAGTCAGAGAGAGGGGAAACTTGGAAAGGAGATATCATTTGAAATGTACGTAAAGAAAATATCTAATAAAAAATTATTCTCATTGAGGTCCATTACTGTGAGATTCATGATTTGAGGAAAGTCATGTTTTCTAAGCTTTTCATATAGTTCATGTTTTTATCTGAAACCATAACACCTGGAGTTAGGTTGTTGTTTATGTGTAGATACACGTTTTTAATCTCTAATAAGGTGGAAGGCAGGCTTGATAGTAGTTGGTTTTCAAAGAGATAGAGCTTTTGCTAAGGTCATATGATTAGAATCTCAAGTTATAACAGGTGAGCTAGTGACTGCAGTAGAGTCCTGAGAGCATATAGCTGAGGAGGTGATGCTAAGTAGAATTAGGCATAGTGGATCTCTCACCAGCTGGCAGAGGCTGGTGAGCCAAGTACCTAGAACAAGCTCTGGGTGATGTGTGGAGGCTGTGCTAGAGAACCAGCTTTTGTAGCCATAATGTTTTTTGCACTGTGTAAAGGATATTCTTGTGTTATTCAAATGCTGATTTTTCTGTCCACAAATCTTGTTTCAGTGCAGACTCAGCAATGTAAGGCTCATATCAAGAGTCTCCTGTCTCAAGTTTTTATAAACAATTCTCATCACTTATTCTCTGCCTTGTCAATAAATGCTGATCACCCAGTGGTGGGGCAGAAGAGAGAACAGTGCAGAAGCTACTGCCAGCCAGGCGGGAAAAGGAGAGTGGGAGTTTCGGTGCTTCCATGAGGATGTAGAGATGAGACTTGAGGAGAGGGTCTGAGAAGACACACCATGGAAAGAAACATCTAAAGCAGAGAGAGTTAAAACAATATTAAACTTCGAATGCTATTTGGGATCATGGGTAGGAGGTATCCAAATTGTCATAAGGGTTAATATGAATTAATATTCCCTAGTTTTTGAGGTGCAGCTTGAAATAAGTCTTGGTTTCTCTGTGGGGTTATTGGAGACTAGCAAAGGTAAAGAACTACAGATGCAAGATTAATTAATTTTTTAAACTTTTATTTAAAATAATTCATTTAAATGATTCCTCATCTGATGCTTAAGGCTGCAAAAGCAACCTCCAGGGTGAGTTCCCAAGGAAATGTGGGTGAGGCTTAAGTGAAAGTCTGGGTCCCTTGTTTGCTTTAGAGGCCATCTGGCTCAGTACTTGGACAAATGTTCCTTGAGTAATATAGATGAAGTCTAAGCAAAAAAAGCCATAGTCCTTCACCAGATGCAGAAATCTTTATGGTTCATACACCTGGAGGAAATTCCCAAGGAAGAAAGAACAGGATACATGTGAGTGTATTAGCACTAAAATTAGAAATCACTCCTTATAACACATTTTCATCAATAACCCACAAAATATTTGTGCACCATGCATAGTCACATTAGTCCAAAGTTTCTTTTTCTTTTTCAGATGCAAGGCAAACTTGAACATCTCAATATAAATACTTGCCACTTTAATTTTTCCTGAGCTACATTTTCTGTACCATTCAGAAACAGCAGACCAAATCCAGATAATCTTTGTAGAATCTGTGACTACTAATTACATGTATGCTAAACACTTCCTGAGATTGAATCACTCAAACCCCCCATCCGTGTTATCACAGTGCACTCATTATTGGCTAGTAGAATAATGTTCTCTATAGTGACAGAAATAGTCTATTTCTGTAAGTCCAACAGGGAAGCAAGTAGTCTATTTAAATCATGGCCAGTGAGAATGAATAATCTATGTTAATTTTTAATTTCCTAAATTTTAATATATTTACTTTATATTAATTTAATTTTAAATTAATTTATACTCAAGTTCAAGCATAAATAGATGGTCACTGAATACTATATGGATGATATATCTGTACACTATGTCCATTCCTTAATCATTTGACTTAATTAGAGTATTTCCCAAATAAGAAAATAGCCCAATAAACACCTAATTGATTAGAAAATCTGTATTTTTTTGATTTTTCACATAGCCCAATGTTGCCAATGAGACCAATCCAAAGAATGTAGTTCCTCCAGGAGTTGGGGGAAACAATAGCTGTGCCAAGATAACTCAAAGATAAATGTTAAACTAGCCTAACAAAATATGGTTAATATAAAAGAATACAGCTGAAGAGAAAAAAGAAAAAGAAAGTTTATTATGTTCTTTGCAAATAATATAGAAGCTAATCTATGTATGCCAAAACCCATGGATACTTAATGAGGAAGTCCATTTCTAGTGTTCTACTGTACTACAAGAATGAGATGGCTATGGCAAGCAATGATTTTTGTGTATTTAGATTAATTTCCTTGATTTGATCATTACACATTACATGAATGTATCAAACATCACACAACTCTTATAAGGTACTTATTGTATCTTAAAATTCTTTGACTTGTTCAAAACCAAATGTTATGTTTATGATCTATTCATAACTCTTTTGTTATATGTACTTACACAAAACCAGTAAGTATTTCTTTTCCTGGGAGTGGAGAGATACCATAGCATTTTAGAGCACTGGCTACTATTATAGAGGCCTTGGGTTCAATTAAAAGCACCTACATGGAACCTCACAACTGTCTATAACTCCAGTTCTGAAGGATCCAAATGTCTTCAGGCCTCCATGAGAACCAGGTTAGGCATGTCATATACAGACAGACATGCAGGCAAAACAGCTATACATTAACTAATGCTAATGAGTATCTAATGAGTTGCCCTAACCAACTACTGTGGAGTTTCCATAAACTGTTAAATTGTATTACATTGACACTGAATCTTTACAACTCTCAAAAAGTTAGATCTCTCTAACAAGATTGTTATCTAATTTATCCTCTTCTTTTCTGGAATGCAGACATAAGACTAATATATCCTTTAGTATGAATTACAGGAATCCATCTAGTATTGCTTTAGGTATTAGAAATATATAATGAGATAATATGAAACATCACTATATGAATTGTTTACCAAACACACATCCATACACACACACACACACACATACTCACAACACACATACTCAAAGAGAACAAGAGCAAGAGGGGGGGAACCCCACTAGAATCACTGCTCTTATCTCTATTCAGTAGTCTCATTTTGGAATGATGTATCTGCCAATTAACTAAGAAGCATCACATACGGAAAAAATAGGGAGGGGAAAGAAAACTCAGTTTTAGGTACCAGTCAAACAGAAGTGTTATGTATCATGTAAGAGACTAGTTTTGCTATACCAGGACTTTTATGAAAAAAAGCATGAATTTTTCCTAAAATCCTAGACACACAGTAACACAAAAAGAAGAGTTAGTCATGAGGATTAATGTGGCTTCTGGTGTTGCTCACAATAGGTTTCTTTCTATCCTGCTCCTCATAGTTATTTTAATGACAGGTAAAAGTTGCAATTTGAAATCTATACACTTTCATATTCCTCATCTATGTGAATCTGTAAACTTTCAAGCAAAGTTACCAAGAAGAAAGAAGAACTAGATTAACATCATGAAATAACCTGATGACTCCAATATAATACCTGTTCCTAATAAAAAAAGATCCATACCTTTTTTCTATTTTTTCCTAACTTCTTATGCATTTGCTAAGAGTATTAGCAAAGACCAAAACACAAGCTCTGTTTCAGACACTTTAGATAGGCTCTTAATACAACTACCCATAGTTTTATACTCTCAAGTTTCCTCTTCCACAAAGCTTTAGGTTGGTAACTAAAGTAAAATATATATTAAACATCCCCCTTGTGATTATTGTTATGCTAAGCCATGTTAGCAGGAAGTGGATGTTTGAAGAATAAGCCAGTTTAAAAAAGAAAAGCTAAGTTAGTTGGAACATCTTTACCTATGATTCCTAGAAAAGAGTTGGTTTATTTTTCCAGTGCGCTTCCTGTCAAGAAAATGAAAGTCTAGTTAAACCTTCAGCAAAAACACAAGATGGAGAAATCTCTGTACTGTCTTGCCCCACATGTTGAATGCCCCACAGAGTTTAAGCAGAAGTTTTCAAACCTGGTTCATATTGGAATAATGTCGGTACTATAAAAGTACAAGTCCCTATGGAAAACACACACTTTAGTATTGAACCTGTTTTCAAGATGGCATGAGTGTGGAGTAGGGGATTATGCCATGTGAGTATAGGGAATTATAACATGTGGATGTAGGGAATTAAACCATGTGGGTCTCTAATATGCACAAATGTTCAGAGTTTGTTCAAGAAAGATACAGGCTTTTATCATGCTAAAGACTGAAGATGCTAAGGAACTCATTGCCTTATAAGTTTTCACTATACTTTTAAGATTGTCATTCCCATGAGTCAGTCTGAGCAGGGGATGACATGCATGACAAGCAGAATTATCGGGGTTTCCACTCCACAGTAATCTTTCTGCTTTCCTGTTACTCTCACATATACTGCTTCTATTAGTACAGAGTACAGCCTATGTTCTGTGTTGTGTGAGAAGGTCAAAGGATAGACAATTCTGTTTGGCTATTTTCAACAAATATCAAGTTATCAATCAGAGGAGATGTCCACTCAGTTATCTCATGAAGACTCATGATAGATAAATCTCTAGGACTTAGTGTCCCTTGGGCAGCAAGAACCAAGATAGCAAAAACTATTCTCAACAATAAAAGAACTTTTGGATGAATCACCATCCCTGACATCAAGCTATATTACAGAACAATAGTGATAAAAACTGTATGGTATTGGTACAGAGACAGAAGGGTAAATCAGTGGAATAGAATTGGAGACCTAATACACATACACATATGATCACTTGATCTTTGACAAAGGAGCTAAAAACATCCAGTGGGAAAAAGACAGCATTTTCTATTTTTCTTTTCTTTTTTTTTTTTTAGATATTTTCTTTATTTACATGTAAATTTCTCCATTCCCAGTTTCCCCTCCAAAAAACTAACAAACAAACAAAAACAACAAAAACAAACCCCTGTTGCCTCCCACTTCGCCATGCCCGCCACCCCGCCCTCTCCCACTTTCTGGCCCTGGCATTCCCCTACACTGGGGCACAGAACT
>NW_022196900.1:32919804-32976664 GCF_008632895.1 Mastomys coucha | reverse complement strand
ATTGTGATTCCACCAGAGGTTCCTTTATTAAGACAGCATTTTCAACAAATGGTGCTGAGCCAACTGCGGGTTTGCACATAGAAGAATGCAAATTGATCCATTTTTATCTCCTTGTACAAAGCTCAAGTCCAAGTGGACCAAGGACCCCCACATAAAACCAGATACATTAAAACTAAAAGAAGAGAAAGTGGGGAGGAGCCTTAATCAAATGGACACAAAGGAAATTTTCCTGTAAAGAACACCAGTGGCATATGCTCTAAGATCACAAATCGACAAATGTGACCTCATAAAACTGCAAAGCTTCTGTAAGGCAAAGGACACAGTCAATAGGGCAAAATGGCAATCAACAGATTGAGAAAAGATCTTCAACAACTCTACATGGGATAGAGGGCTAATATCCAATATAAACAAAGAACTCAAGAAGGTAGACTCCAGAGAATCAAATAACCCTATTAAAAATGGGGTATAGAGCTAAACAAAGAATTCTCAACTAAATAATATCAAATGACCAAGAAGCACCTAAAGAAATGTTCAACATCCTTAGTCATCAGGGAAAGGCAAATCTAAACAACCCTGAGATTCAATCTCACACCAGTCAGAATGGCTAAAATCAAACACTCAGGTGACAGCAAATGCTAGGGATGTTGAGAAAGCTGAACACTCCTCTATTGCTGGTGGGATTACAAACTGGTACAACCACTCTGGAAATCAGACTGGTGGTTCCTCAGAAAATTGAATGTAGTATTACCTGAGGACCCAGCTATAGTACTCCTGAGCACATACCCAAAAGATGCTCCAACATGTAACAAGGATACATGCTCCACTATGTTCATAGCAGCCTTATTTATAAAAGCCAGAAGCTGGAAAAAAACCCAGATGTCCTTCAATAGAAGAAGGGATACAGAAAATGTGGTATATTTACACAATGAAGTAGTACTAAGCTATTAAAAACAATGACTTCATGAAATTCTTAAACAAATGGATGGAATTAGAAAATATCATCCTGAAGGAGGTAACCCAGTCACAAAAAACACACATGATATGCATTCATTGGTAAGTAGATATTAGCCCAAAAGCTCAGAATACCCAAGATACAATTAATAGACCACACAAAACTCAAGAAGGAAGACCTAAGTGTGGATGCTTTATTCATTCTTAGAAGTGGGGACAAAATACTCATAGACAATGTGTGGAGCAGAGACTGAAGAAAAGGCTATCCTGAAAGTTCCCCACCTGAGGATCCATTCCATATATTGTTACCAAATCCAGAGACTTGTGGATAGCAAGAAGTGCTTACTGACAAGAGCCTGATATAGCTGTCTCATGAGAAGCTCTGCCAGAGCCTGACAAATACATAGGCAGATGCTTGCAACCAACCATTGGACTGAGCATGGAGTCCCCAAAAGAGAAGTTAGAGAAAGGACTGAAGAAGCTGAAGGAGATTGCAACCCCCATAGGAAGAACAACAATATCAACCAACTAGACCCCCTAGAGTTCCCAGGGACTAAACAACAACCAAATTGTACACATGGAGCAACCCATGGCTCCAGCAGAATATGTAGCAGAAAATGGCATTGTTCGGCATCATCAGGAGGAGAGACCCTTGGTCCTGTGAAGGCTTGATGCCCCAGTGTAGGGTAATGCCAAGGGGGGGAGGAGTCAGGAGTGGGTGGGTGAGTGGGGGAGTACCCTCCAAGAAGCAGGAGAGAGAGGCTGGGATGTGGATTTCTGGAGGGGAGACTGGGAAAGGGGATAACATTTGAAATGTAAATAAATAAAATATCTAATAAAAGCCAAAAAACGAGAATAAAGTTGATAATAAGAATAAAAAACATTAACAAGTGTAAAATTTGGACAAAATATAGATTTTTATAATAACATTAAGACACTTTGGTTATAGGACATAAGAAATTGGTACTGACCAGGAAGCTTCCTCCTGGATAATTACATTTTTACAATACAGGAATTTGTTATTCAAGCTGCTAGAAGCATGGTAAACAACCTTACCCAGTGATGAACTCTGGGAACTACAATAATGAATAGCATGACAGATAGTCCTATGAATTCAAAAGTGGCACAAATCTTATAGCATAAGCACCTACTTTTTGGAAAAAGAACCAAGGCTGGACATGAACATGGTATCACACTGTCCTGTAAATTTCTTTTCATATACATAAATTAGTTCAACTTAACTTGGTGAATACAGAAACTCACAACTGCCCAAATGCAAGAAATAAATGTCTGTGGAATGTTCAGCCACAATGAGACATCTGTACTGTACATTGAGATTCTACTCTCAGCCTACAAAGGGGATCTGAAATATTGCAAGGGCCATAGGTTGTAAAGGAATTAAAAAAAACAACAAAACAAAACAATGTTTATGGTTTTGAAAAGACTATTTCATTCATGAACTTAGAACAGCTTTCATTACCTACACAAGTCCTCCACAAGATCAAGTCAATAGTCTAGCATAGAAAGGGGAGGGATTACAATTTCATACTCATGGCTGTGAAGCTGTGAACAATTGATGGCTTCTGGGGGTGGAAGAGTCAGGTTTCTTTAAGGTGGTGGCCCCTTTTAGGTCAACCATGTTCATGAGTGTCCCTTGGGTATATGAGCAACATAAACAAAAACCTGTCATTATAAAAGACAGAAGAGGACACAAAGTTAGGGGATTTAAGTGGGAACAGTTAAAAAGAGGAATGGAGAATTAATATGATTAAAATACATAGTACATATATATGACATCATCCTGATGTAGAGCCTTAGTTTTTAAGAATAAAAGGAAACTGTAAAATATTTTATGTTCAAGTTGTATCGCTCTCTACTAGAATAGGACGCTGTGCAAATAAAGGAGTTAAATCCAATGGGACACATAAGGACTAAAGTGTCCTTCATCAACACTCCTCTATGCCTATAGTTCTTCCCTCAAGGAAAATGCCTCGACTTTTCCTTAACAAGTAAAGGCAGTCCATGTTTCTATTTTACTGGCCCTAAAAAAACACAAGGACTTGCTAGGAAACTTCTCTAAGGGCATCGCCCCAAACACTTGACATCAATTAATACATACTAATTAGCCATGTCTAAATCAGTGTCATGTCTTGATTTTTTTTCCTGCTGCATGAAGACTTCTTGAAGCTCAAATACTCTACTTACATATCAAAATAGGTTCTTAGATTTCTGCTACCTTGAAAAGTTGTCAAAATATTTTTCCTCATGTAGGCTAGCTGTTCCACTCTCCTAGAACTCATAACCTAGATAATTGAATTAGTTCCAGAACTTTCCATAACACATGTCTCAAGCCTCACAGATTCAGCTATTGAACACTGCCTTGAATATCCACAAAAGGAGCTGACATAACCACCTTATAGGATGCTCTAGGCAATTCCATATAGGTTCTTTAGAGGGAAATTCAGTCTCTGTGAGCCCCTGTGAAACCAAGTTAGTTGATTCTGTGAGTTTCCTTGTAGTGGCCTTGACCTTTCTGGCTCATATGTTTCTTCCCACCCACCCCCCTTCTGAAGGATCCCAAAGTTTCCTCTTAATGTTTGGCTTCAAGTCTCTGCACCTGTTTCCAACAGTTGGTGAATGAAGCCTGTCTAATGGCCATTGGGCTAGAGAAAATTTATGAGCACAGTATCATTCAGAATCATTTCATTGACTTTTTTCATTCCTGTTTCTCTTTCTCCTGGTTTTCTGGGCTATCCAGTCTTGAGTTCCTTGCCCTCTAGGCAATGCCATGGGTGGGCTCTTTCTCAGGTCATGGGTCTTAAGCCAGGCCAGTCATTTGTTACCCTCTCCCTATGCACCAAATTTACCCCAGCACACCCTATAGGTAGGACAAATTGTAGGTTGAAGGTTTTATGGCTAGGATTGTCCATCCATTGGAAGACTTGCCTGGTTATAGTAGACAGACAGTTTCTCTGTATCACTCATTGCCAGGAGTCTCAGATAGGGTCACCATCATAGATTCCTGGGACTTTCCATTGCACTAGGTTTCTAGCTTATGTCAGACATACAAACATGTCCACCAGATTCTAATGGTCTCTCTCTCATTCCTTCTCCCACTTGATCCCTTCTGTTCCCAGCCACAACCTCATTCCATTCAGATATATCCATCAGGTTCCCCTAGAGCCCTCCTTGTTACTTAGTTTCATTGGTTCTGTGTATTGTGCAATGGTTACCCTTTCTGTATTGCTAATATCTACTTACTAGTGAGTATGTATCATGCATGTTTAGGTTACCTCAATCAGGATGATGTTCTCTAGTTCCATCCACTTGATTGCAAATTTTATGATGCCACTGTTTTAAGGAATGAGTTATAGTCAATGTACAAGTGTACCACATATTTCTTTATTTGGTTAAGGGACATCTAGGTTGTTTCCAGTTTCTGGCTATTACAAGTAAAGTTTATGTAGTAAAATAGATGGACTCTAGTGATATCATATTGCCCTGGCTGTTGTTGATTTTGTTATTATACTAGCCTCTAGCCATCTGAGTTGGGGTTATTATAGGTTTTGGTGCTAATTTTTAAGTTTATATTTATGAGATGAATGGTTTTTGGATTCCACACCCTTGGTTTCTGGTTTCTCCTTCCTTTCTGGTTTTCTGGCCTGAGTAGCCTGGGTTCTGGTGACCATCAAGTCTTCACTTTAAAGTACTTTAAATTTATTTTGATTTTTTGATTATTGATACATGAGTATATAGTGTTTGCAGCACTTCTACCTCTTTCTCTCCTTCTTCCAACTTCTTTTGTTCTACCCTCTTCCTCTCTTGAATTCACTAACTCCTTTCTATATTCGTGTGTGTATGTGTAGTGTGTGTGTGTGTGTGTGTGTGTGTGTGTGTGTGTGTGTACAACTTACAGGGTCTATTTAGGGGTGGATTATTGTGTACACTTGTTTAAGGCTTACTACTTGGAATTAGATGACCTATCAGAAGCTTGTTCCCCAAAAAAATTGAGTTTGAGTTTCTTTTCCTTATTATTATCAGTTCTTTGTCTAGGGGCTGGATCTTGTGATATTTTCACTTACTCTATTGACACTGATGCCATGTATGCCAAAGTAATATATTCTGGTGGTCAGGTAAATTGAGAATTCATAGTAAATTTATTATGTAAAAATGAGCTAAAATCAGGAACAGTAAAGTCTGTGTTGAGTGGAGGCCAGTTTGCTGAGAATGAAACCAATGAGGTCAGTTTTAGGGAGATCCATTCTCACATGCTGTGAAAAGTACATGTGTATGTTACATACAGACTCTGTTACTAATAGCTCCACAGAGATTCCCAAATTCCCAAGTTCATCTGAAATTTCAGTGAACTACTGATGGCTGCACATTTCTTAGAATGTTAAATAAAATAAATAATATAAATAATAATAAATGTTTGCAGTACTTAATACCTTTAGTTCAGGCAGTAATTGTCCATAGATAGCATGTTGCCTATTTTAAAATGACTCTAAACTTAATTACACAGCAGGTTCCTCTGTCATGTACAAAGTAGTTGAGATTTGTTTACTACATCAACAAATTAATGTTGTTTCAGAAGCTAAGAAATAAACAAACAATGCCAGTTTATGGATGGTTTGCTTTCTCCTTTAGATGTGACCTTTAAAATAATAGCAGTAATAAAATAAATGCTGGAATATAAACATGAATGAACATATTTTACAGGTAAATACAGGGCTATGCAACTTTATATTCAAGAACCAGTTCTGATCTTGTTGCCACCAAGCATCATTAGTTACACAAAACGTCACATGAAAAACATTTTTAGAACTTAGCCGAACACTGATTTTTGTAACTCAAAGAAAAAAAGTTAACAATTGTATGTTTTTGACAAACTGAAGTATTTCTTAAATGAATCTTACTTTTTTATTAATTACTACAGTTTAAATACTTTATTTAAAAGCAATTAAGGATCACCAGGTACAACTTTTAGCATAGTAACCATTTCAACTGTAGTCATACAGCCAACAAGTAAATTATATAACTTAAGAATTTTAAAAAAATAACAATAACAGAATTTTAAAAAGCTTTCAGAAGTAAAAGCACAAGCTCTCTAAACTATGTGGATATGTAACAGAATTTTCCCAGTGAAGTCACTTTAAACAGTAATACAACAAGAAGCCTGTGATTGGACAGGGAAAAGGAAGAGAGATAGGAGCTGCAGAGACAAAGATGGAGGAGACTGGTAGAGGGGAAGGAAACAAGACAGAGAACAAAAGGGATGATTCAGATTCACATGGTTTAAATAGTCACTGGTAGATATAATATCATAAAGGGATAGAACAATTGGGGTAACTTGTCTAATCTAGATGGGCAGTTTGTACCATTATCAAATGGCTCTGAATTTATTGTGTGGGCATCTTGTATATTAAGGATTTATTGATAGATAAATCTGACTAATTAATTATAAGCTTCTAAAGTTATGTTTTACAGGGTTGTTGGAATGTGGGACTGCTGACCACAGGGGATTTATGGCTGAGAATGTACAGGCTTCACTGAGACAAGCAGACCAGATCTGGGAAGACCATGATTTGTTACTGCTGGGGCTAGCCTAGACACAGAAGCAGTAAGACCACTGGGGTAGAGAATAGCTGGGTATAGCATGGGAACTTGCAGTTCTTTTTAATATTTCCTACAACATAGATATTTTGAACACTTCAGTACCTTCTCAGTACTCTTATACCTTACCTTATACCTCCTCTTACTGTTGGTAATACCATAGTATACCTCATATGATTCTTGTTCAATAATATTCTAATATTTATTGAAATGAATGACATAACAATTTCTATTTAGTCAGCATAACATTTGCCTAGTGGGCTTATACAACAATTGTGATCTGTAGTGCTCTCTTCTGGAATTATATAGTACATATGCCAAGTACCTTAAGCATATGCATTGAGAACTTAATTTCTGAATATTTTCCCTAAACTCCACTACAATAGCTATACTTGAATGCTGCAAATACTTCAACACAAAAAACACAAATGATGAAATGTCAAGCCAATGAAATGACTTCACATGTATAAATATCAATGAAGCAACATCAGAAATATGAACAAGCAAGACAGCATGATCAACCACCAAAATACCAATTCAATTCCACAGTAAATTCCAATGAGAGAAAATTAAACAAAATCCCAAATTAATAACTTAAAAGAATGATTATAATGATATTTTATGAAATCAGAGAGTATACTAATAAAATTCTAAATAGTTTGTAAAAAATGCAAATGAACAGAAGAATGGATAAGAAAATGTTTTATATTAAAAAAGAATTTAATGAAGAGAGATAATAGTAGAAATAATAAAAATTAAATATAAACATATAGTAAGTCAAATGAAAAATCAATAAAAGAATTCATCAATAAAGTAGGATACTTTGAAGACAAAAATATCAAGAATGTAAAATAAAGTAAATGAATTAGAATATCTTAACAAAAGTAAAACAACAAAAGTAAAATAAGGAAATATAAATGTACTAAACAAGTTTGATGAGAGAACATTCAAAAATAAAATTCATGAATTTTGAACACAGCAGAAGAACTCCAGCTGAAAGACATAAATAACATGTCCGACTGAACCATAGCAAGCAATTCCCTGAATATAGAAAGAAATGGCTGACCAAATTCAGGAGGTATTTATAGTACCAAATGAATAAGATCAAAAAAGAACTCCCCATATTGTATCACAGTTAAAATGCTTAAGATATATATAAAAAAATAAAAAACAAAAACTAAACAAAACTGAAAGCTGCAAGAGAGAATCATAATGTCACAAAGACAAATCCAGCTAAATGAGATTCTTTGCATAAGAAATGAAGAATCCATCAGAAAACTGATGTATTTGACAAACACAGCAAGTAGTAGAATGAAAAACTGCCATGTAAACATCTGTATCTTTCACATACAAGGCCCCCAACACACACACACACACACACACACACACACACACACACACACAAGGAATGAGGGTATGGAACAAGTTAGGAGCAGCTCTGGGTAAGGTTTTACCTACACTAGAATTTTAGGGGAGGATATGATTATTTTGGGATCACTTACGTTGCTCCACATAACTGGTAACCTATGCTCTAATTATGAAAAATAAACACATTTATTTGTGGAATTAGATTTTGGTGGAACCATTACATTGATCTGTTCTTAAGTCCCTATCTGATGTGAACAAGCATTTCTTCACTTTCCCCAGGAAAATTTCAGGAGCCATATTCATGCTTGTTTGCTCATTTCAAACATTATTAGTAGCTGTAGTAATAATTATTGATAAATGAGCTTCAAAGTCTCTCTTTGATATAAGAAATTAGTAATAATATCTATGCAAATGTGCCATGCCCACTCATCTACTCCAGTAAAGTCTGTAGTGTCAGGCTTGAAGGCCTGATCATGGACCAGAGGCATATGGCAAACCCAGACTGTGGCACAAATGTAACATCTCAACACATACAAAAGTATAGAGAAAAACAAGGCTGTTCAGTTTAATTTCATTTATGGAAGCTTATATAATTCTTGAACAACCTATCCTCTATCAAATCTTGCCTGTAACAATTGTGATAATAAAATGACAGAGGGAATCATATGATTTATTACACTATATTTAAATAGGTTTAGCCGTGAGCATTACCTTATTTTTTAAATCTCTGTGGTCTATATGTAATAAGTGCACAGGCATAAATTGAAAGAGAAAATCTATACACATACTATAGATATCTGATGTCTTTACATTTGAACCACCAAGAAACTTGTACCACAGAGGTTTTTGGGTAACATTCACATGACAAAATTCCTCACTGGTATGTACAAACACCTGAATCTTCCTCCATGTATCCATCAACACTATAGGTTGAAAGTCCAGGTTCATTAACTTAATAGCATCCCACTAATATTATGAGCACTCAAATATGAGACCATAGAGTTTAATAAGCAACATGTATTGGACATAGGTTCCACGTAGGAATGCATCTGGACATAGGACATAGGACAGCTAGAGCCTGGAGTGTAATGACAAAAATATATTAAAGAAAATTCTAATTATGCTTTAAATGCTAATGTCTCAAATTCGACTCGGTTTTTTAATGTGAACACCTTTAACACAGCTTTCTTTTTATCAAACCAAGTAACAAATTTGAACTGAGAAATCACTTAAGTAATAGCCTAATATTACTGATTGACTGCACTATTCAATGAAATGTTAGGATAGATGTTCTAAAAATAATACATGTGCAGGCAATTACCACTGGGGTGAACTGTTCAGCAGGAAACTCCTGTGAAGAAAAGCAAACTGTGGACACGCAACATGTTTAAATACAGTAACAGATTTGAAATAGAGGATCCACATAGGGAAAAATGTCAACAAAAGGTCCCACATTGAGAATCTTATATTCTCTAAGAGAAATTGAACACAGGTAGCTGTTTTTAAAAAAATATTTTTTGAGTGATTTTGAATGAAATGATTTTTTGTGTGTCTAAGAAGATTTAATTTGCTCCCAGGTCATGCTTAACTTCAAATTCAGTCTCCTAACAGCTTCATGCCAGCTTCTAAATAATTTTCCACACTATACTAAGTCCCTCCCATTTATAACTACTATTGTCTTATAGAGGAAATCATCTTATATTTTGTGGAACATTACTTCTGTTCCCTGTCTCATTCCTCTTTCTGTCTATCAACCAGCACAACAAGCTTTTTAAACACATATCTCAATAGAAAACAGCCAACTGATGGCTCCCTGTATTTTATAGGACAAAATATAAATCTCCTTTCTAGAACGTTAGGCTTTATGCAGGCTGACCACAGCTTTCCTCCCAGTCTTGCTCAATTCTCTACTTGCATAGCCCTAGATTTCTCTTTCAATGACAGTGTCAGTGCCTGTACAATTCAGGCCTTGTCACAAATTCAAAATTTACTAGTTCATCAACAATGCCTTCTGTTGTTAGGACCTAAAAATGGAAGTAGAAACAATTAAGAAATCACAAAGAGAGACAACTCTGGAGTTAGAAATTTTAGGAAAGATGTCAGGAAACATAGATGCAAGCATCACCAACAGAATACAAGAGATAGAGAGATCTCAGGGGCAGAAGATACCATAGAAAACATTGACACAACAGTCAAAAGAAAATGCAAAATGCAAAAAGACCCTAACCCAAAACATCCAGGAATTCCAGGACGCAATGAGAAGACCAAACCTAAGGATAATAGGTATAGAAGAGAGTGAAGACCTCCAACTTAAAGGACCAGTAAATATCTTCAACAAAATTATAGAAGAAAACTTCCCTAATCTAAAGAAAGAGATGCCCATGAACATACAAGAAGCCTACAGAACTCCAAATAGACTGGACCAGTAAAGAAACTCCTCCCACCACATAATAGTCAAAACAACAAATGCACAAAACAAAGAATACTAAAAGCAGTAAGGGAAAAATGTCAAGTAACATATAAAGGCAGGCCTATCAGAATTACACCAGACTTCTCAACAGAGACTAGGAAAGCTACAAGGTCCTGGGCAGATGTCATGCAGACCCTAAGAGAACACAAATGCCAGCCCAGACTACTATACCAACCAAAACTCTCAATCACCATAGGCGGAGAAACCAAAATATTCCATGACAAAACCAAATTCACACAATATATTTCCACAAATCCAGCCCTTCAAAAGGTAGTAAATGGAAAACTCCAACACAAGGAAGGGAACTATATCCCTGAAAAAACAAAAATGTAATCTTCCAACAAAACTAAAGAAGATAGCCACATGAACGGAATTCCAGCTCTAACTTCAAAAATGATAGGAAGCAACAATTACTTTTCCTTAATATCTATTAATATCAATGGACTCAATTCCCCAATAAAAAGACATAGACTATCAGATTGGGTATGAAAACAGGACCCAACATTTTGCTGCATACAGGAAACCCACCTCAGTGACAAAGACAGACACTACCTCAGAATAAAAGGCTGGAAAACAATTTTATAAGCCAATGGCCCCAAGAAAAAAGCTGGAGTAGCCATTCTAATATCGAATAAAATCAACTTTCACCCTAAAGTGATCAAAAAAGAAAAGGAGGGACATTTCATATTCATCAAAGGTATAATCTACCAAGATGAATTCTCAATTCTAAACCTCTATGCTCCAAATCAAAGGGCATCTACATTCATAAAAGAAACTTTACTAAAACTTAAAGCACACATTTCACCACAAACAATAGTAGTGGGAGATTTCAATACCCCAGTCTCTGCAATGGACAGACCATGGAAACAAACTAAACCAGGACACAGTAAGACTAACAGAAGTTATGAAACAGATGGATTTAACAGATATCTATAGAACTTTTTATCCTAAAACAAAAGGATATACCTTCTTCTCAGCACCTCATGGTACCTTCTCCAAAACTGACCATATAATTGGTCACAAACCAGGCCTCAACAGATACAAGAAGATTGAAATAATTCCTTGTATCCTATCAGATCACCATGGACTAAGTCTGCTCCTCAATAAAAACATAAACAATGGAAGGCCAACATACATGTGGAAGCTTAACAACACACTATTCAGTGATAACTTGGTCAAGGAAGAAATAAAGAAAGAAATTAAAGACGTTCTAGAATTTAATGAAAATGAAGCCACAACATACCCAAACTTATGCGACACAATGAAACCAGTCGTAAGAGGAAAACTCATAGCTTTAAGTGCCTACATAATGAAACTGGAGAGCGCATACACCAGCAATTTGATAGCACACCTGAAAGAGCTAGAACAAAAAGAAGCAAATTCACCCAAGAGGAGTCAAAGGCAGGAAATAATCAAACTCAAGGCTGAAATCAACCAAAAAGAAACAAACAAAAACACTATACAAAGAATCAACCAAACCAGGAGCCAGTTCTTTGAGAAAGTCAACAAAATAAATAAACTCGTAGCCCGACTAACTAGAGGGCAAAGAGACAGTATAATAATTAACAAGATCAGAAATGAAAAGGGAAACATAACAACAGACACTGAGGAAATCCAAAAAATTATGAGATCCTACTACAAAGCCCTATACTCAACAAAACTGGAAAACCTGGATGAAGTTGACATTTTTCTAGACAGATATCAGGTACCAAATTTAAATGAAGATCAGATCAATGATCTAAGCAGTCCCATATCTGCTAATGAAATAGAAACAGTCAGTAATTTTCTCCCAACCAAAAAATAACCAGGACCAGATGGGTTTAGTGCAGAGTTTTATCAAACCTTTAAAGAATACCTAATACCAGTACTCCTCAAACTATTCAACAAAATAGAAACTGAGGGCACTCTACCCAATTCGTTCTATGACGCCACAATTACTCTTATACCTAAACCACACAAAGACCTAACAAAGAAAGAAAACTTCAGACCAATTTCCCTAATGAATATCGATGCAAAAATACTCAATAAAATTCTTGCAAACCGAACCAAAGTACACATCAAAATGATCATCCACCATGATCAAGTAGGCTTTATCCCAGGGATGCAGGGATGTTTTAATATACGCAAATCCATTAATGTAATTCACTACATAAACAAGCTCAAAGAAAAAAATCATATGATCATCTCATTAGATGCTGAGAAAGCATTTGACCAAAGTCCAACATCCCTTCATGATAAAAGTCTTGGAAAGATCAGGAATTCAAGGCCATACTTAAACATAGTAAAAGCAATATATGGAAAACCAGTAGCCAACATAAAACTAAATGGAGAGAAACTTGAAGCAATCCTACTAAAATCAGGGACTAGACAATGCTGCCCACTATCTCCCTACCTACTCAATATTATAGTTGAACTCTTAGCCATAGTAGTTAGACAACAAAAAGGGATCAAAGGGATTCAAATTGGAAAGGAAGGAGTTAAATTACCACTATTTGCAGATGATAGGATAGTATACTTAAGTAACCCCAAAAATTCCACCAGAGAACTCATAAACCTGATAAACAACTTCAGCAAAGTAGCTGGATATAAAATTAACTCAAGAAGATCAGTAGCCTCTACACAAAGGATAAACAGGCTGAGAAAGAAATTAGGGAAACAACACCCTTCATAATAGTCATATATAATATAAAATACCTTGGTGTGACTCTAACTAAGCAAGTGAAAGATCTATATGACAAGAACTTCGAGTCTCTGAAGAAAGCAATAGAAGACCTCAGAAGATGAAAAGATCTCTCATGCTCATGGATTGGCAGGGTTAATATAGTAAAAATGACTATCTTGCTGAAAGCAATCTACAGATTCAGTGCAATCCCCATCAAAATTCCAACTCATTTCTTAGAGCAATTTGCAAATTCATCTGGAATAACAAAAAACCTCAGATAATGAAAACTATTCTCAACAATAAAGACCTTCTGGTAGAATCACCATCCCTGATCTCAAACTGTACTACAGAGCAATTGTGATAAAAACTTCATTATATTGGTACAGTGACAGAAAGGTAGATGAATGAAATATAATTGAAGACCCAGAAATGAACCCACACACCTATGGGCACTTGATCTTTGAAAAGGGAACTAAATCTGTCCAGTGGGGGTGGGGGGAGGGAAACAGCATTATCAACAGACAGTGCTGGCTCAACTGAGGGTTAGCATGTAGAACAATGCAAATTGATCCATTCCTATCTCCTTGTACAAAGCTCAAGTCCAAGTAGAACAAGGACCTCCACAAAAAACCAAATACACTGAAACTAACAGAAAAGAAAGTACAGAAGAGCCTCCAGCACATGGGCACAGGGGGAAATTTCCTGAACAGAACACCAATGGCTTATGCTCTAAGATCAAGGATTGACAAATGGGACTTCATAAAATTGCAAACCTTCTGTAAGGCAAAGGACACTGTCAATAGGACAAAACTGCAAACAAGCAGATTGGGAAAAGATCTTTACCAATCCTATATCTGATAGAGGGCTAATATCCAATATATACAAAGAACTCAAGAAGTTAGACTCCAGAGAAACAAATAACCCTATTAAAAATGGAGTACAGAGCTAAAAAAGAATTCTCAACTGAAGAATTCCAAATGGCTGAGAAGCACCTAAAGAAATGTTCAATATCCTTAGTCATCAGAGAAATGCAAGTCAAAACAAACTCACACCAGCCTGAATGTCTAAAATCAAAAACTCAGGTGACAGCAGATGCTGGAGAGGTTGTGGAGAAAGAGGAACACTCCTTCATTGCTGGTAGGACTGCAAGCTGGAACAACCACTCTGGAATTCAGTTTGGCAGTTCCTCAGAAAATTGGACATAGTACTACCAGAGGACCCAGCTATACCACTCCTGGGCATATATCTAGATGATGCTCCAATGTAATAAGAACACATGCTCCACTATGTTCATAGCAGACTTATTTATAATAACCAGAAGCTGGAAACAATCCAGATGTTCCTCAACAGAGGAATGGATACAGAAAATGTGGTACATTTAAAAAATGGAGTATTACTCAGCTATTAAAAACAATGAATTTACAAAATTCTTTGGAAAATGGATGGATCTGGAGAATACCATCCTGAGGGAGGTAACTGAATAACAAAAGAACACTCATGGTATGCACTCACTGATAAGTGTATTTTAGTCCAGAAGCTCAGAATACACAAGATAAAATTCACAAACCACAAGAAACTCAAGAAGAAGGAAGACCAAAGTGTGGATACTTCAATCCTTCTTAGAAGGGGGAACAAAATACCCATGGAAGGAGTTGCAGAGACAAACTATGTTGCATAGACTGAAGAAAGGACAATCCAGAGACTGCTTCATGTCGGAATCCTTCCCATATTCAATCACCAAATCCAAACACTATTGTGGATGCCACCAAGTGCTGGATTACAGAAGCTTGATATAGCTGTCTCCTGAAAGATTCTGCCAGTGCCCGACTAATACAGAAGTGGAGACTCACAGCCACCCATCAGATTGAGCACAGGGACCCCAATGAAGGAGCTAGAGAAAGGACCCAAGTAGCTGAAGGTTTTGCAGTCCCATATGAGGAACAACAATATGAACTAACCAGTACCCCCAGCTCCCAGGGAATAAACCAGCAACCCAAGAGTACACATGGTAGCACTCATGATTCCAGCTGCATATGTAGCAGAGGATGACCTAGTTGGTCATCAAGGAAAGGCCCTTGGTCCTGTGAAGGATCAATGCCCCAGTGTAAGGGAATGCCAGGTCCAGGGAGCTGGAGAGGGTGGGTTGGTGAGCAGAGGGAGGTGGGAGGGAAAAGAGTTTTTTGTTTAGAGGGGAAACCAGGAAAAGGGATAACATATGAAATGTAAATAAAGAAAATATCTTTTTGTAAAAGAGAGAAAATCCCTTACAGTTATACCCAACCATTTGGGTTTTAATTAATTCCAGATATAGTCAAGTTGACAACCAATAATTACTATTACAAGCTACTTCACCTTTCAATATCAATATCCAAAATTACTTGTTTTCTTTACAAAAAGCCATATAGAAAATAATATATTTTTGGACTAAAAAGTAAAATTTTCTATTCAAAACAATTCTAAGATAATGAAAAGATAAACCATAAACTGAGAGAGAATATCTGTACAAGATACATGTATCATAAGAAGTTTGTGAAGTATTCGAACAACAATAACAAAATATAAAAAGCCAAGTAGGAAGAAGAAAAAGAATGGAACAGGATCTTTCTTTAAAAGGAAATTTTAGAAGCTGGAGAGATTGCTCAGTATTTAGGAGCAGTGACTGTTCTTTCAGAGGTTCTGAGTTCAATTCCCAGCAACCACATGGTGGCTTACAACCATCTGTAATGGGATCTGATGTCCTCTTCTGCTGTGTCTGAAGACACCTACAGTGTACTCAGATACATAAAATTAATTACTTAAATTAAAATTTAAATCAGTACCATGAAAATATATTTACCATGATATATCATTAAAAAATTATAAATTAAAATAACAATTCAGTGCCCCTGCACACCTATGATAATATCAAAATCTAACTTCCTATTGATTGTTCTAAGAAATAAATGAAGGGATTAACTTGCTTATATTACCACCAACTCTGCCACATTTGTAGCTGCAAAAGTAGATTCTTGAATTAGCATGCATCTTCATGTGTCAAATTGATAAACTGCTTTACACTTATGAAAAGCTATTAATCTTCAGTCTTTATTCTCCTAAAAGATATTAGGTTGCTGGAAGTAAAAGCCCAAATAATTTATAAGTTTTTTTCTTGATTCTCTAGCCTATGTTTCCAAAAGGTTAACATGAACAACAACAAAAAACAAAAACAAACAAACAAAAACTCCAGACAGTCAGCATGCACTACAAAAAATATATGTACAAATCAAACTCTTCAGGTAGTCAGAGGACACATTGAGGTCAAAAATCCAGAGTTAGAAACATTTACAGTGAAGACAGAAAAGGTAACATTGTTTAAAAACATGACCTGTATAATTCAAAGACGCCTCAGTCAATGATGGTCTTTCTTGAAAACAAGCAACACAAATGTATTCATTCAGGAATTGTGAGGTTTGATTGTGGTGTATTCCTCCCAAAGGCTCATATGTGGCAGGCCTAATTGCTAGCTGATGAAGATTCTGAATTTATAGTGGGTTATTCCAGCAATGTTTTAACAGCATAGTGGTGTTGATTGGGAGGGGTGCACATTTTCAGAGATGGAGACTGGTTAGAGAATCAAGTCACTGGGAGCATATTCTTGGGGAATATATCTTGTCTTGGGCATACTCCTCTTTCGATGCTTTGGGAACAGTGATGAGCAACCTTATCTCCCACGATCTCTTCCTGCCATGTTAGTTTGCCTAATTCTCAGGGGGAAAAACATGTGGCAATAATTGAAATATACGAAATTATGAAGAAAATAAGACCTTTCTCTCTCCCTGTATTCATAATATTGGGAATTTTTTTATAGTGGTAAAAAGAATGACTAGCATAGGAATAAAGGTACTTAGTAGGATTTTTAAATAGAAAGAGAAATAAATCACAATAAGTATGAAATTAGAGGCAATTGTTTCACAGAAGTCCAATGTAAATGTCCTCCAGACTTGAAGCAATCAGAGCTCATTTGGCAGACTTTCAAAGACTGAAAACTTGGCAGGATGGTGAGTGAAGGATTTGCCAGATGAATATACCAACCACTGACAAGAAATCTGTCTATGCTAATTAAGCATATTTATAGATTAGCATAGTAAGAGTTCCTGTCTCATATATGAGACAATCTCAAGACAGCTGGGAAAGGATGCCATAAGAGTACTAATACTCTATGATATAGTAACATCTTCTATCATAGTAATACTGTACATGAGTATCTCATTCCTACAACACAGGTAGAGTCCAGCACAAGCAAAACCTTCTAGTTCAAAGGCTTGTGGTTGGAAAAGCCTGAAGAAAAAACAAATATAGATGCTACCATATGATAGTTTCTTGTCCTCAACTGAGCAGTGGGTATTTCTCTTAAGCAAATTTACCTATTTCGTAAAATATGAAAAAAATATCTGGGAAAGCTGATTTGTGCAGTACTGTATGTTTTTCCATCACCCTTTCTCTCCAAAGCCACTACATTATAATTATCATGAAAGACACAAATTTCTAAGTGGTCAGGTATAGTCATAAAATATATAAAATAATAAAGAAAAAGGGGAAAAAGAGAGAGAAAAAGAAAGAAAGAGAGAAAGAAAGGAAGAACAAAAAGAAAGAAAGAAAGAAAATAAAAAGAAAGAAAGAGAGAAAGAAAGAAAGGAAGAACAAAAAGAAAGAAAGAAAGAAAGAAAGAAAGAAAGAAAGAGAGAAAGAAAGAAAGAAAGAAGGTGTTAATAAGTAAAGTATAAAAAAGAGAATTGTTTTATTGGTAGACAATTCCTGAATTAATTAAATACAAATTGGGAGCTAAATTGATTGATTTGGGGATAAAAATCCCATTGGAGGAAGAACCTCTATCTATGAAGGTATTTGCTTTGTTCTCTTACATATGACTACAAGACAACTTTCTAGTCATTTATACTGAAGCCAGCAATGCCCTGAACCACAGCATTTGTGGGGTTTCTATCTCTGCTTTGTCAAAGGTGAACAAATATTTACAAAGGGTGACTATTAATACAAGCCACTTCACCTAGTAGAATCTCCAAATATGAAAGATATGAAGTCAGGCCCCAGAAAAGAGCATTTTATTAATAATAGATATACTGAGACATGTCCATGAAGATGTGTTATAAGACAGACTTGGGATGCATAGGCAGGAGAATCTCTAGGAATTAGAGACCAGCCTGATCCACATAGTGAGACCCAGGCCAGAGCTGAATAGTGAGACCCTGTCTCAGAAAAACAAGCAAAACCCTATTCCTAAAGAAGTAAAAAAAAAAAAAAGGAAAGAAAGAAAAACAACAAATACTGTTGTAGGAAATGAGCAATGTGCATTCACTCTTGGTGGTAGTACAGACTATTACAACTACTATAGGATTCAATGAGGAAGTTTCTCAAAAGCTAGACAACTGTCTTCATATGCCACTTGTCTTAGTCACTGTTCTATTGCTGTGAAGATACCATAACCAAAGCATCTCCTATAAAGAAAAAATATAATTGGGAACTTGTATACCATTTTGTGAAAGGATCATTATGGGAGAGAACATGGCAGCGAAGATTAGTCCTGGTGACATATTTCCTCCAACAAGGGCACAACTACTGCAACATGACCACAGCTCTTAATCCTCCAAATCCTTGTCAAATACTGCCACTCTCTAATGACTAAGCATTCAAACAAATGGGTCTTATTATTCTTATTCAAACCACCACAATACTCTTCGACATAATACCAAAGGACTCTGTCTCCTACTTGTTCATACATGTTCATTGATTCTATGTTCATAATACACAAGAAATAGAAATTCTAGGTGTTTACCAACTAAGGGATGGATTATGAAAATACAATACATCCACCCAATAGAATATCATTCTATAAGATGAAAAAATGGGAACAAGGGTGCTATGCCCAACAAACAAACAACAAACAAAAAGAAATAGTCTAGACAGAAAGCCATTGAAGAAAACTCTTAAAAATTGTAATAGGGATGCTGTAATGTAGCACTTCACAGTTTATGGCTTCAGGTGGGGGGTAGGTGTAGGAAAAGACTGTTTTCTTTAAGGGGTTGGCCACTGAGAGTTTGACCATGTTCCAGTAAGCATGGGCAACATAAAATGGACTTTTTTTTTCTTTTTTCTTTGAGAGGATCACAAGGGTGGAAGGGTAGATGTAGAAGGACTAGGAAGTGAGTATGATTAGGGTATTTTTTGTGAAATTTCCAAGTAATCAAGAAAAATAGTATGTTGAGAAAAAAAAGAAAATTGGATTTTGCAGGTAAGATGGATCTAGAAACAATTCTCCTGAGTAAGGCAATCCAAACCCAAATGGAGAAAGACAAACACCAAATGTTCTCACTCATATGTAGTTGTTAGATCTGAAACTTTGGATATGTATGTTTAATTATAGTACCACAAACAAATCAGAAAACTAGTAAGAGAACATAGAGAGAAAGATGTCAATGCACAGAGCAAAAGGCATTGAACACAGGTGGCATGAAGAAGGAAAAGGAAATAATGTAGGAGGAAATTTTAAATGGAATGGAATTTGATGGCAAGATGACTAACAGGAAAGGCCTTGGAAATGTCATATGGAAGCCTAAAATATACTCCTGTTGTTCCTTTTGTTTTGTTTTGTTTATCCCACTGATCCTAGAATGATGATTTATTTTCATTTATTTTTGGACTTTTTTTAAAGCTTTCTTTGTGTCTTATAGTATGACAAATTTAAAAACAAATAGCTGAAGTTTATTTGGTGACTCTTCATTTGGAAGACCTATCTAAATATGAGAGTGACTGAATCTCACAATCTTACTGTTTCAGGAATTGTGTGTTCTTTTGCTTTTAGTATTTGTTTTATAAAATTTGGAGATCTAAATATCATCTTCATGAATTGTTCCATTTATTATTATGTAGTTATCTTTCTTGTTCTGAATAACTTTTAGAAAGAGACATCATCAAATGTAAGAATGCACCAGCTTGTTTACAACTTCTCCTTGCTTAGTGAGTTGACTTCTGTCCCTTGACCCTCCGGTTTCAGACATTTTGGCTTGATAAGTGCATATCTTAGAGGAAACAGAAACTTGAATCTTATTTTCTATTCTACTCAGTCTGTATATTTTAATGGGGGAATATTGGGGCCATTTGCATTTAAGATTTTAAGTTGTTAAAGCGATTTTACAATTTCTGATGGTTTTGTTAGTTGATGTTCTAGTTAATTGGCTTAGGATATTTCTCTTCTCCTCCCATATTGGAAATAGGGGACTGATTATGTGCTGTGTTGGATATATTTCATCACCAGCAAATCACCGCTATCTCCTTTTCCCGCTATCTTTCCCACTCTCCCTCTTACTCTTAACTTGATTTTCTTTGTTTATCTACTCTTGTATTCTCATGGGTGAAAGATTTTCTTCTTACATATCTATAGAATAGGCTTTATCAAAGAACTTTCTGAAATGATTCCTTGATTGTCATAAACCATCTTTGTTTACATGCTTACGTTGATTTGAAAGTGTTACTTCTCAATTTGTTTTAGAGATAACTTAGATGGTTATGACAATCTTGCTTGAGAGTTGCTTATGCTCAGTGCTTGAGATACACTGTTTTATGATTTCTTATTTTTTATGGTGGGTGATAAAAAACCTGATCATTATTCTAGCATTTCTGCCTTACTATGTGTCAGTAGTTTTCTCCTAAAGGTTTTAGTATCCTTCATTGCTTTACATTTTGAAATATTGACTATGATATGTTTTGTAAAGGTTCTTTATTTGATTTTTTAAATGGCAATGGCTTTCTTTTTCTTTATTGGATATTTTATTTACATTTCAAGTGTTTCCCCTTTCCTGGTTTCCCCTCCACAAAACCTCTATCCCATTCCCCCTACCCTTGCTTCTATGAGTGTGTTCCCCCACCCACCTACCCACTCCTGCCTCAGGGCCCTAGCATTCCCCTACCCTGAGACATTAAGCCTTTACATAACCAAAGGCCTCCCCTCCCATTGATGCCATATAGGGCCATCCTCTGCTACTTATGCGGATGGAGCCAAGAGTCCCTCCATGTATACTCTTTGGTTGGTGGGAACTCTGGAGGCTCTGGTTGGTTGATATTGTTGTTCTTCCTATGGGGTTGAAACCCCCTTCAGCTCCGTCACTCCTCCATTAGGGTCCCCGTGCAAGCACTTGCATCTATATTGGTCAGGATCTGGCAGAACCTCTCTGGAGTCAGCTGTATCAGGCTCCTGTCAGCAAGTACTTCTTAGCATCAGCAATAGTGTCTAGGTTTGGTGGCTGCATATGAGATGGATCCCCAGGTGGGGTAATCTCTGGATGGCCTTTCCTTCAGTTTCTGGGCCACACTTTGTCTCAGTATTTGCTCCTGTGAGTATTTTGTTGCCCCTTCTCGGAAGGACCGAAGCACCAACACTTTGGTCTTCCTTCTTCTTCAGCTTCATATGGTCTGAGTTGTATCATGGGTATGCCAAGCTTTTTGCCTAATATCCACTTATCAGAGAATGCATGCCATATGTGTTCTTTTGTGATTGGGTTACCTCACTCCGGATGATATTCTCCAGATCTATCCATTTCCCAAAGAATTTCATGAAGTCATTGTTTTTAATAGCTGAGTAGTAAGTACTCTATTGTGTAGATGTACCACATGTTCTGTATCCATTCCTCTGTTGAAAGACATGTGGGCTGTTTGCACTTTCTGGCTATTATAAATAAGGCTGCTATGAACATAGTGGAGCATGTGTCCTTGTTACATGTTGGAGGCAAGGTCTAAAGTTGTGGAAATTTCACACAACAATTTATTGAAAAAGTTGCTCATGTATTTTGACTTTACCTTACCTCCTCCTTTTTACCATGTATATTGTGTTTATTTTTTGGGGAAGATTTAGATCAGTTTTAAATTTTTCTTTATATAATATGATTGTCATCATTTTGGCTTCCATCCTGAAATTTTGTTCTTTGTTTGGTCTTGTCGGTTAATAATGCCCTCTGATGCTCTTTTCCTGCCTGTGTCCATGTCTCCTGTCAAGGGAGCTGCCCTGTTGTGCATTGAGCTAGACTTGAGAGACAGAAGCTTAACCCAGTGGATCCAGAGCAAGATCTAGTTGTTGATGAGTGATTGGTCAAAGAATACACCAGGGAACAGCTTTAGTGAACTGCTTTGTTTTACTGGGGGAGGGGTATTTTTGCATCTTGGCAGGTAAGCAGGGTCTCTGCACTTTGTGTGGCCCAGGCACCATTGGCCAAGACAGAGGTGTTGGAAGATGTTTCATCTGCATACTCAGGGTAGGTGTGGTGGCGTGGGGTATTTTTAGGTCAAACAAGGAGTGAAGCTTGATAACTGTCAGCTAAATTAATTAAATTTAGATAAATTTAATTAATAAAATTAACTGTCAGATAAATTTCTGCAAGGGTTAACTGCTCCAATTTGGGACAATGGTAGTAGTCAACTCCTGCTACCCTCATGTTTGAGGTATCCCAAGTTAACACTCCTTCAGCCTTTCTTCTGTGACCCTGGACCATTATGTTCCCGCAGTCTTTCTATATTTTTCCATTTAATAACTTATTGATTCATTCTTTTATTACATAATTTCTGTTTGGTTCTTTTTCAGTGTCTAAATATTTTGCTGAAATTTTTTCTCCATATTTACAATTTATACTCCAAGTTATTTACCCTTTTTTAAGTAGATGGCTTTTTTGACTAGTCTTTGATTGATTGCTTTTTGTGCTTATTTGAATCCTTTGTATGGTTTTTAGAAATACACTGAATGTTTTCTGTGAGTTTTGCTATCTATGTCTTTGTTTCTCATTATTTGGGGATTGTGAGGCTATGGATGTATCGTGGTGGATCTTAGTGGTGTGTGTGTGGGGGGGGGGTGTTTCTTAATTAGAATATAGGATCTTTCAGGTTTGAATCCCCAATTACTTTTGGTTTGGTTTGTTGTATGTGTGTACTCCTATAGGGTCACCTTCATAAGTAATCATACTCCTTTCTGCTAGTAAGGGAACAATGGCTGCAACTTCAAAGAATTTATCATCAGTCCTGGGACTGACTTTGCAGTAAGTAACACTGTGCACTTGACTTGTGACTCCATTATGGACCAAAATGGTGCCATTAATGTACTGTTTGGGAAAAGTGAAGGTTATAGATTTATTTGTATAATGAAGGATTCCAATATTTACATAGGAAAACCAAGAACAGGGAAATGGGGCAAAAAAAAGTAAAATATTTTGAAGAAAAAGTAAACAGGTTGTAGGTAAGTGGTGTGTTAGCCAGACAACTGTAAAGTAAAATGTTCAAAGGGCATATGTTAATGAGAAAGAGGATAATCATGAAATTCCTTTTCAGTGAAAAAGAGATGAATTTAGTAGATTACCAGTTAAAGTGCAGGGCTGTAACAAATTATAAGAAATGGAAAACAAAACTAAACAACTGGAAAAGTAAAAATAGGTGACAAATGTAATAGATGATATTACACCTTTATTTAGAATTTCTATCTCACTGAGATGATATGATTTCTCCCTCTTCTTAGATTCTAATTTGTATCTCCCATTATAGGTGAGGAGGAGGGGAAGAATGCTCGGCTTAGTAATTCAGACAAGATATTGTAATGTGCCCATTTAGATGAAAGAGATTTCTGTGTTAATACAGCACTTTGTACCAGAATTTCCTAGCAAAATATCCCACTGAATTGCACCCAACAAATTATCCTCTTGCCTGAACTGAATGGAACCAAGCTTTCCACAGCCCATGATTCCTGTGGCTAGAATGTGGAAGGTTAAGTACCTTTGGATGCCGGCAATAGCTTGAAGTAGTTGATGAGAAGCAAACATTTTCTCTATCTAGCTGTTTCATATCCAGATGCCCTGGCCACACTTCTGGCAAGTACCCACATTCTTGGATTTACCCTGCTATGGTCTCTTCACTGTGCTTGCTTGAAGATGCTAGTGTCACTTCTATAATCATTTTTTTTCTGACAGACATAAAGCTGATCCATGGTGTGGCTGGGATGACCGTGAGTCCAGCAGCCACAGTGACAGCTTCACTGCTTACTGTGGTTTATCTCTGAGAAAATTTCACTGATGGTGTCACTTTTCAAGCAGTTCACCTGCTGAGACCATTAACCCCAGCCTCATGATGCTTGCAATGGCCACAGCCACTTTGACTGCAGTAGTGATGACAGTAACAATTAGCCAGGACTGCTTGTGAGACTCAGTTTTGACAAGCACTGGCTAGATAGAGTCCTGGGATTAGGTTGACTTGGAGAAACGGCAGTCATAGAGTCATAGCCTTCCCCTTCTCTTAACTTTATTCACCTCCCACTCAGGTGAAGATTCTAAGCCACTGTGTGATGGGGATGCCAAGCATGGTTTTCTGTAAAAAAAAGATTGAACAACCCCATGACAATGAGCTGTATTCCTAAAACTATTCCATATTAACCAGATGTATTAATCATGGTTCTGTAGAGGAACAGAAGTGATAGAGTATATGTATACCTAGGACACACAGACATATACATATGTATATTTGTACATACATATATATACACACATACATATGTATATGTATATGTGTGTGTCTGTGTCTGTGTGTACATATGTGTATATATATGCACATATATATGCACATGTGTATATATATATACATATATACACACATAAATACAGAGGGATATAAATACATACGACTATATATGTATGTATCATATATAGAGAAACATATAGACATATACAATTGTGTGGAGGGTGTCCAAATATGTTAGAGTATGGGCTGATGAAAAGCACACATGGTGAATAACAGGGTAAATGTGAGACTGGGTACTTAGCAGAGTGTGCCCAGAATATCTCAACATGAGATAGACAGACAGACTGACAGAGAAATGATTGCCCCCTTATTGACTACTGCAAAGGACAAGCTTCAGGGGATTGCCAGCTTTATATAAGCTGCAACAAAAAGGTGTGGCCTAGATTAAAAGTGATTCTTCCCACCTCAAAAGATCTCAATTAAAGGTGGGTCTTCGTACTACAAATGATTTAATTAAGAAAAACTCCCTCAAAGGTGTATCCAGCCCCTTGGATATTAATTAATTCAAGATGCAGTCAGTTTGACAACCAAGAATAACCACCACAGCAGGTACCATTATGGTTTATGAACTTATGTCTCAATAAATTTGTACTTGAAAAAGAAAAATTTATACTGAAGTAATACATCTCATGACTACTTTTTAAATATCAGCAATATAATTTTCCTTACAACTTGCTTTTCTGTCGTAGAGACAGAATATAGATAATCTTTATCTAATAATTTACTAGAAAGCTTTAAATGATAGATTGAAGAGAAAAAAATTAGAAATAGAACAGGATGATAGAGGTAAGACAGCCTAGAATTTTCTTCCTAGTAAAAGCATCTGCCTCTCCTCCCTTTCCTAGAATCTTGACTGCCCACGCCCCAGTAGGCTGTAACTAATGTTTGTTCACTTAAAAAAATGTGCAAAGGCATATTCTCTCGTGTCTCCGTGAGCTTGATTTTTATGGTACACACACTTGTTACAACATCAAGAACACTTTTACCATCCTCATAGATGAATGTTATTTTCTACTAGAAAGTTAGACATGGCTTTCCTATGCTTACTACAGCCTATATATATGAAGGAATCACAAAACACATTAGTTTATTAATATTAAAAATTACATGGAATTTGAAATGTTCTACATTTTATATCAAACAAAGAATTTCTAATTTTGATGTTAAACACATGTACTATTTTATTTGCTTCGTGCTTGTAAAGGAGCATACTTACCCTTCCAGAACTTGTGCCTATTATATGTCCCTCTGATAAAACTTCACCTTCATTGTATTAAATAATGAAATTGAAAAACAATATTCCATACATTGAAACAAAATAGGTAAATAAATACAATATTTCAATATTTTAATATCTATTGAAATCTGATAGGTTGATATATGGTTCCCTGGGGAATTTTTTAAAATGTACTTCACAAAATGGTGTTCAATATTTGAGTTTTATATTTAAAATAAAATTTTGTGTCTCTATATTTCCTCTCTTTTTTGAACTTATATGATCTAATATACAGTTAATGCCAATAAATTTGGTATTCAAACACTTGGATTAGCTTTATAAACAGAAAGTTGCATTTTATCATGGATAAAAGCTTTAAATCTAGGAACACAAGTTTTAGTTTCCTATATCAATCTCTCTGTTAGAATAACTTTCAAACTTCACTAAATATCATTTTCAATCTTTCTACTTTTATTTACAGTTTCTAAAGGATTTATGTACTTATACTTGAAGAGACAGTGTGAGGAAACAATAGGAAGCTTGGAAATAAACTTTAACAAAACCATTTAAAGTAGGCATACCAAAATGGGACAGGTACACACCTTCCTTTCTAGGTAGTTAGTCTTTCTTGACTTAGTTACAGTTAAAGGAAAAAAAGTTGAGAAATTTAAGGTAAGGAAATGAGCCAAAGTTTAGCTGCTGATGCCTTTGATGATATAGGAAGAATTACATTTGATCTTCCCAAGGAAATGCATCCCTTGGGACGTTCAGGATAAGCCAAGAAAGAAAGAAGTGTCCAAACCATCAACAGCAGAGTTCCTAAAGGACGACACTCAAAATAGATGGTTTTGTCCTCCATATGTTGATAGAATACTTGGACTATTTAACCCCCTCACTCCCAAGTATCATATGTGTGAATTTTAGTGAATGAAGTAGAAACTCTTCAATGTGTGTAAATAAGAACTCTGAGTCTACAACAAAATGAACTCCATTATTCCAGAGTTTTTACAATAAATATACAAAGATGATGACTTTGGTAATGTTAAACAACAGCCATCAGACTTCTAATGTGGTAGAGTCAATGGTCTCACCAACCAAAAGCTGTATGGAAAGACCTGCCAAGAGAGGAGTTGATAATAACTCAATTTTTGAAAAAGCATTTGTTGTAAGTAAAATTAAATATTCTAAATTAGAAAAATGACATGAAGCTATAGTGTATAGCAATGTCACAAGTTTATTTCTCCCTCAAAGGAAGGAATTGGGATATATATTAGAGACATGATCCTTAGTTCAGCTGAAGAAGAAGAAGAAGAAGAAGAAGAAGAAGAAGAAGAAGAAGAAGAAGAAGAAGAAGAAGAAGAAGAAGAAGAAGAAGAAGAAAGAGGAGGAGGAGAAAGAGGAGGAAGAGGAGGAGGAAGAAGAGGAGGAGGAAGAGGAGGAGGAGGAAGAGGAGGAAGAGGAGGAGGAGAAGAAGGAGGAGGAGGAGGAGGTGGAGAAGGAGAAGAAGAAGAAGAAGAAGAAGAAGAAGAAGAAGAAGAAGAAGAAGAAGAAGGAGAAGGAGAAGGAGAAGGAGAAGGAGAAGGAGAAGGAGAAGGAGAAGGAGAAGGAGAAGGAGAAGGAGAAGAAGAGGAAGGAGGAGGAGGAGGAGGAAGAGGAGGAAGAGGAGGAGGAGGAAAGAAAAAAGGAAAAGAAAAAAGAAAAAAACAAAATTGTTCTTCTTAATCCAAAGAGCACGACAAGCTTAGATAGGCAGTTCACATCTTTCAATATTCCAGGTCTTAGAGCATGTTTGTAATAATCTACATAGTTTTTCTCTTTTATATGAAATAAAAACTTAACTATAATGTGATTCTATTACACAGCAATCTTCCCATGCAACTACTTGTGTTAATGACAATTATATGTCTATAAGAAATAAAGACCTGATTTAAAAAAAAAAACAAATAAACAGACAAAAACCCAAAACATCCTGCATTTGTGTTCACATCTTTGGTCAAACATTCATTCATATGATTTCTCTTTCACTGTAGCCTTCCTTCCTTTCCCACCATTTATATGTAGGTATATGTATTTGTGGGTATAAATGTTACAGATTATGTATCTATTCAAGATACATATATGATTAATGTCATTACGAAATTGTCCTGAGAAACAAGGTGAATGGAATTATGTGATTTTTTTTCTCTTTTTTGGACTGCGCAATTTTCATAAATTTCATTTTATGTACTAGGTTGGCCTGGACCTCATAATATAGCTCAGGTTATTGAAAGTAATCAGCCTCAGACTTTTTGATATTGGAATTAAAAGCATGACTCACCAACAACACATGGTTGTGGATTTTTATAATAGCTCTATATTCTAGTTGGTTCTTTGTCAACTTGACACAAGATAGAGTCACCTGGGGAGAAGATATCTTAATTAAGATGACTTCATCAGTCTATGAGGTGTTTGCTTAATTAATAATTGATGAGAGAAGATCCAGCCTATAATGAGCAGTGCCAGCCCTAGGCAGGTAGTCTTGGATTTTATGAGAAAGCTGAATTCATCCTCAATGGAGACAATCTTTAAGGAATCCAGTTGAAGTCAAGAATAAGACAGAGCTATCTACAATCCACAGATCTTTTCCACATTGTGCTTAAAGCACTAGCTGGAGCAATAATGTAAGAGAAGGAAATTAAAGTAATATAAATATGAAAAGAATTCAAAATATTCCTATTTACTGATGAAAGGATATCATAATATTAGAGATCACAAAAATACTACCAGAAATATTTCTCAAGAAAAAAATAAAACTAAGCAATGTAACAGGATACAGAATCAACTGATGCAATCAATAGATTTTCTCTATATCAACAAGAAATAAACAGAGAAACAGATCATATACATACTCCCATTCACAATGCCACCAAATAAAATAAAATAAATCAAAGAAATGAAGGACTTCTATTTAAAATGAACCTTCAAATCTATGAAGAAAGCAATATAGAAAGACACTAGAGAATGGAAAGCCACTCCATAATTATAGGTTGGCATAACTAACATTGTGAAAATGATCTCTTTCCATTAGTTATTTACAAATCAATGCAATGTCAATCCAAATTCCCATCACACTTGACAGAGAAATACAAAAATATGTAATAAAATTCATATGGAACCAGAAAAGACCCTAGATAGCCAAAACAACTGTGAGTAATAATAATAATAATAATAATAATAATAATAATAATAGTAATAATGATACAGGAATTACAATTATAAATCTTAAGAAATATTATGAAATGAAACCAACTTCTACTGGCCCAAAAACAGACATGTAGAACCAGCAGGACAAAATAGAAGACCCAAACATGAGTACCCATTACTCTGTAATTAAACATTTGACAAAGATGTCAAAAACATACTATAGAGAAAAGAAAGCATATTCAATTAATTGTGCTGGAAAAACTGAATGTCCACATGCAAAATAATTCATAAATTTGGATTCATATCTACCGCCTTGCACAAAAACCAACTTCAATTAGACTAAAGATGGAAATGCTAAACCTGAAACACTGAAAATGCCAGAATAAAAACATAAACAATACCATACATAATATAGGTATAGGGAAGGACTTTCTAAACAGGACTCCTATGTCCAAGAACTAAAACCAACAATGTGAAACTAGGACTTCATAAAAGCAAAAATCTTCTGCACAGCTACAAAACCAACCAAACAAACAAATCAAAAAAGGAATCAGATGCAGAGTTAGGCCACAGACTACAAGGGAATCTTACCCAGCTATATAGGCAGATTCGTTTCAGCCTGGGACAGACCAAATTTAGGTCGAGACATGGTTAGAATGGTAATCTCAGGACTGGATCCCACCCAGCTAAGTTTACAAAGGCAGGCAGATCTTCTTTTGCAGTGTTTAAAAAACAAATTGTACCTACTGTCCCTTTCCTAAAAATCAAGGGGCAAAGGTCATAGAATGATTATTCTTGGGATCGTAAAAAAGGAACCTGGAGTAAATGATTGAAATTATCCTGAGTGAGGTAACCCAATCACAAAAGAACACACATGGTATGCATTCTCTGATAAGTGGATATTAGCCTAGAAGATCGGAATACACAAAGTACAATCCACAAACCACAAGAAACTTAGGAAGAAGGAAGACCAAAGTGCGGATACTTTGTTCCTTCTTAAAAGGGGGTATAAAATACCCATGGAAGGAGTTGCAGAGACAAACTATGGAGCAGAGACTGAAGCAAGGACAATCCAGAGACTGCTCCATATAGGAATCCTTCCCATATTCAATCATCAAATCCAGACACTATTGTGGATATCAGCAAGTGCTGGCTGAGAGGAGCCTGATATAGCTGTCTCTGGAGAGGCTCTGACAGTACCCGACTAATACAGAAGTAGAGGCTCACAGCCATCCATTGTACTGAGTACAGGATCCCCAATGAAGGAGCTAGAGAAAGGACCCAAGGAGCTAAAGGGTTTGCAGCCCCTTAGCATTAACAACAAATATGAACTAACTAGTACCCTCAGAGCTCACAGGGACTAAAACTCCAACCAAAGAGTACACATGGGGGGACTCATGGCTCCAGCAGCATGTGTATAGGAAAGGATGGTCAAGTCAGTCATCAATAGGAAGAGAGGACCTTGGCCCTGTGAAGGTTCTATGTCCCAGTGTAGGGGAATGCCAGGGCCAGGAAGTGGAAGAGGGTGGGGTGGTGAGCAAGGGGAAGGGGAGGGAACAGGGGATTGTTTTAGTTTTGGGGTTTTTTATTTTATTTTATTTTCTTATTTTATTTACTTTTCTTTTTTCTTTTTAAGGGGAACCTGGGAAAGGAGATATTGTAAATAAAGAAAACATCTAATAAAAAAAAGAAATTATATGTTAATCCAAGACTGGGCTTTTGGTCTGTATCAGATGAGCTAGCAGAAAGAAATAGTAGTTCTTTATTATTACTGTTATGATTTTTTTTCTACAATCCAGCCATTGCACCCCTTCCAGTACCCCCTCCCACAATTCATCATCCCATTCCTCCTCCTCTTTCTGTCTCCAAGAGTATGTTCCCACTCTTACCTCCCACCTCTCACCAGACTTCCCTACTCCCTATGGCCTCAAGTCTTTCCATGTTAGGTACCTCTTCTTCCACTGAGGCCAGACCAGGCAGTCCTATGCAATACATGTTTTGGGTGCCTTAGACCAGCTCATGTATGCTGCCTAGTTGGTAGCTCAGTGTTTGAGAGATCTCAGGGTTCGGGTTAGTTGAGACTACTGGTCTTTCTATAGCGTTGCCCTCCTCAGCTTCTTCCAGCCTTCCCCTAATTCAACCACAGGGGTCCTAGACTTTAGTTCAATGGTAGGGTGTAAGTATCTGCATCTATCTCAGTCAGCTGTTTTTTGGGGCCTCAGAGAGGACAGCCATGCTAGACCCCTGTCTGTAAGTACACCATACATAAGTAATAGTATCAGGCCTTGGGGCCTTGAGGTGGCCCTTGATATGGATCCCAAGTTGGACTGTCACTGAACCGCCTTTCACTCAGTCTCTTCTCCATTTTTGTCCCTTCAGTTCTTTTAGTGGGTCAGAATTTTTGCCTGTGAGATGACAACACTATTCTTTCACTTGATGCCCTGTTTTTCTACTGGAGATGGACTCTAAGTTTCCTCTCCCCACCGTTGGGCATTTCACCTACAGTCCCTCTCTTTGAGTACTGAGAGTCTCTCACCTCCCAGGTCTCTGATATATTCTAGATGGTCTCTCTACTTCCTAACCCCTGGGGTTTAATATTTCCAGTCATTCTGCTGCCCCTCAAGGCTTCCCTCTTGTCTCTCATTCCCCCCCACACACACACCACACAATTCATGTTCCCTCTTTCCCCTCCCCTTCTCCTCTCCCACTCAGGTACCTCCCTCCCTCTGCCTCTTGTAATTATTTCTATCCCCAGAATGCAAGGGTGGTTCAATATATGAAGATCCACCAATATAACCTACCATATTAGCAAACTGAGAGGGAAAAAAGCACATGATAATCTCTTTAGATGCTGAAAAAGCTTTTGACAAAATCCAACACCCCTTTATGTTAAAAATTCTGTAGAGATCAGGGATACAAAGAATATACCAAAACACAATAAAGATAATATACAACAAGCAAGTAGCCAAATTTAATCGAAAGAAAATTAAAGCAAGTCTACTAAAATCAGAGACAAGGCTGCCCACTTTCTCTGAACTTATTCAATATAGTACTGAAAGTTTTATCTAGAGCAATAAGAAAACAGGGGGATATCAAAGAGTTACAAATTGGAAAGGAAGAAGTCAAAGTATTGCTAATCACAGATGATATGAGAGTATGTACAAGTAACCCCAAAATTTATACCACAGAACTCCTACAACTGATAAACACCTTCAGAAAAGTTACTGGATACAAAATTACCTCAAAACATCATTATCTCTCCTTTATATAAATGATATACAAGCTGAGAATGATATTGGGGAAGAAATACCTTTCACAATAAACCATACAATGGAAAAAAGCAAACATCTTCAACAGGTGGTGCTAATCTAAATGGATGTATGATTGTAGAAGAATGCAAATAGATCTATGTGTTCATTACCCTCAAGTCCAACTGGATCAAAGACCTTAACATAAAACCAGATACACTGAATCTGATATAAAAAGAAGTGAAGAATAGTCTTGAACACATAGGCACAGGAGGCAATTTCCTGAGCACAACACCCCTAGCTTAGGCACTAAATTCAACAATCATTAAATGGGACCTCATGAAAATGAAAATCCTCTGTAAGGTAAATGTAAGGTAAAAGATGCTGTCAGTGGGACAAAAAAGTAACCTAAAGAATGGGAAAAGATCTTCACCAACCCTACCTTCAACAGAAGACTAATATCTAGTGTATATAAAGAACTGAAAAAATAGCCACCAACCAAACCTAATAACTCAATTAAAATGGGGTACAGAGCTAAACAGAGAATTCTCAACAGAGGAATCTTAAATAACTGAGAAGTTCTTGAAGAAATGTTCCTTAGTCATCAGAGAAGTCAAAATGACTGACTCTTGCACCATTCCGAATGACTAAGATGAAAAACTCAAGTGACTGCATGTGCTGTCGAGGATGTAGAGCAAGGGGAATACTCCTCCATTGCTGGTGATTGTACAAACTTGTATAAGCACCCAAAGAGGATCTACCATACCACAAGGACAATTGCTCAACCATATCTATAGTAGCCAGTAGTTCATGTAATAACCAGGAGCTGGAACTAACCTAAATGTACCTTAACCAAAGAATAGCTTTTTTTTAATGTGGTTCATTTACACAATGGAATACTACTCACCTATTAAAAACCAAGAACATCATGAAATTCACAGGAAAATGTTATAACTAGAAAATATCATCCTATGTGATGTAAACCAGACCCAGAAAGACATGCATTACATGTATTCATTTATAAGTGAATATTAGCCATAAAGAACAAGAAAACATGCTATAATCCACAGACCCAAGTAAGCTAAGTAATATGGAGGACCCAAGGGTAAATGCTTGATTGTCACTCTGAAGGGGGAAAAATAAACATCAGAGGTGGGTGGAGGTAGTAAACTGGGTGGGAAAAGGGACAGGGAGGATAACATGGGTGGAAATCAGGTTAGGGGAAGAAGGAGGTAGAAGGAGAGAGGATGGGAAGAGAGATCAGAAATCATTGGTGGGGCATCTCAGGGACTAGCCAGAAACATGGGACAGGGGAAGCTCCTGGGATTCTATAGGGTGACCCTAGATGAAACTTCTATCAGCAGTGGATATGAAGCCTTAAGTGGTCACCTCCTGTAGCCAGATGGGACTTCCAGTATAATGAGGGGGACCCCAACCCAACCACAAAACCTTCTACCCAATATTTACCCAGCCTAAAAGATGTACACAGATGAAGATGGAGCAGAGATTGAGAGATTGACTCACCAATGACTTCCCCAACTTGACACCTATCCCATCTGAGAGCCAACCCTGGCACTATTAATGATATGCTGCAATGCTTGCAGATAGGAGCTTAGCATAACTGAGATTCTGATAGGATTCATTTAGCAGCAGAACAAATACAGAGATCCACAGCCAAACAATAGGTGGAGTTTGAGAATCTTTTGGAAAAGTGGGGGCACGGAGGGTGGGATTAAGTGAGTCAACGGGGCCAAGGACATCACAAGAAAACCTACTGAGTCAACTAACCTGGGCCTATGTGTACTTACAGAATCTGAACCACCAACAAAAGAGCATGCTTGGGCTGGACTTATGTCTCCTATACATATGTAGCAGATTTGCAGCTTGGTCTTCATGTGCATCCCCTAACAACTGGAGTGGGGGATATCTTTGATTCTATTGCTTGCCCTTGGGTCCCTTTCACCTAGTTGGGATGCCTTGCCTGGCCTTTGTGGGAGAGCATGCATGTAGTCCTGGGGAAACTTAAAGTTTCAAGGCAGGTTGGTTCCCATGTGGGGCCTCCCCTTCTCTGAGGAAAAAAGGAGACTGTATGGGGGGAGGTAGGATATGAGGGTGGGACTGAAAGGAGAGGACAGAGGGGGTGCTGCAATTGGGGTGTAAAGTGAATAAATAAATAAATTAATAATACCCAACTCAACAATTGGGCCTAGAAGGGAGGGGAATGGCTAAGAAATACATAAAAAAAAATTCATCGTCCTTAGTAATGAACAAAATGCAAATCAAAACAGCATTGAAATTTTGTTTTACCCCATCCAGAAGGGCAAAGATCTACAAGAAAACTGATAACAAATGTTGGAGGGCATATAGGAAAGTGTATCTGTCAGTCACCATTAGTAAGATTTCAAAGTGGTCCACTGATCCACATTAGGGTGGAGAATTCTCAAAAACCTAAAAACACAGCTACTATAAGCCCTGGCTACAAGACTCCTTGGCATAAGTCCAAAGGAATTTACATCCTACTTACATATTCATATGCATTGCTGTTCTATACACAACAGCTAAGATATGGAATCAATTTACATATTCTTCAACTCACAGATAGATAATTAAAATGTGACACATGGAAACTATGAAATACTATTTAGCTGTGAAAAATTTAGTCTCATTCTCTAAACATCCATTTCTGATATTTTTTATTGGTTTGTCCTTCTCTCACTCTCCTCAACATCTTTTCTTATAGGCAGGACAAATTTGGGGTTGAAAGTTTTGTAGCTGGTTTAGTGTTTAGGAAACACCTGGAGTCCTGCCTGGCTACAGGAGGTACTCTTTTCATGTTCCATATCTCCTGCTGCTGGATCCTCAACTAGAATCACCCTCATAGACTCCTTGGAGCTTCAGGGATCCCAGTTCCCTGACACCCCAAAAAGATGTTTCCCCCTACCAATTTCTGTAAACTCTCCTGGCCCTTTCTCCCTAATATTCCCTATATCTGATATGCTTCCTTCTGCTCCCCATTTTCACCCACCTATTTACCTCCCTCCATCCTACTCCAATGACAATTTTATTTCCCATTCTGAGTGACATTCAAATGTCTGAGTGATATTTGAGCCTTCCTTGTTATTTAGCTTCTTTGGGTCTGTGGATTGCAGAGTAGGTATCCTGTACTTTATGGCTAATATCTACTTATCAGTAAGTATACCCCATACATGTCCTTTTGGGTAATTGGTTACCTTACTCAGGATGAAATTTTCTAGCTCTATCCATTTGCCTGTATATTTTATGATGTCCTTGTTTTTAATAGCTGAGTAGTATTCCATTATGTAAATGAAACTCATTTTCTTTATCCATTCTTCAGTTGAGGGGAATCTAGATTGTTTCCAGTTTGGGCCTATTACAAATAAAGATGCTATGACCATAATGGAGCAAGTGTCTTTGTGGTATGGTGGAGCATCTTTGGGTATATGTCTAGGAGTAGTATAGCTGGGCCTTGAGGTAGAACTATTGCCATTTTTTTATCAGTCTCCTCCAGTAAAAAATTAATTAATTAATTAATTAATTAATTAAGTTAAACTTTTGTACAAAATGACTTATCCAAATGGTATACCAGCAATTTGCCCATCTTTCCATTAGATATCCTCTGGGTATTCTCAGTCCCCACTTAAATTAATGTAAAGAACACAGGTAAACAAGGAAATGTGAAACCTTACTTGATATCTGATTGCAAATACAAAGATGTGAATGGGGAGGAGCTATGGACAGAATAATGAACATAAAGCCTTTCTATGAAAAGTTTTTCTGATAGAAAATTACCTGCCAGAACAATGGAAAGACAGGTGTTTGGAACACCTTAACACCAGTAACTGTAGAAAAAAGACCTTCTCCTTGTTAGGAGAAGATACTGAGCCTGGAGAAAAAAGCATGTAGTAAGTATGTTATGTTTTCCATCTGTCAGTTCCTCATCAGAAACCAAGTAAGGATAGAAACCTGGAAATGATATGGGAGGGAAAGGGTGTAATAGGAGGAATCTATCAGCATCATCCACTCAATCTCCTGTTCTCCTTAAGTGAGATATATCAGTGGCTTTAAAATTGTTTATAAAAACAAAATGAGCAAAAAACACATTTCTAGGAAGTGTTAAATCAACTATAACAACTGAGTTTTGTGCCGTTTTAATTGTAACATTTTCATGAAAATAGTGACATATCATATTCTAGCCCTGATAGGCTATGCCTAATAAGCTTAATTGATTGAAGTCCAACAAGGTCTTTAATACAATATGGAAGAATGACTTGTTTCCTCCCACAGAAAGAAACAAGGAAAATTTTTCTCCTGCTGCCATATGTTTCCTCTATCTGGAAATTTTCATATGAAAATCACACATACCCACAGTATTCTGGCAAACAGTCTTAGCAGATCTCATTAGAAAACTTGGCAGAGTCCATAAAGGGGAAATCTCAAGAATAAGTGGCATTATCCTTTGTGAGACAACAAAGTTATAAGTCTGATTTCTGAAGCCATGCTCTTGGGGATAGTATCACCAGTTCCAAGAAGTACATAAGTCAGCTCTTTTCATGAAAACTACTCCCACTGGCATTTTGTGACTTGCAACTAGAACAGTTCTGGTAAACACACCATACAAGAAGAATTGAGACTCATTAAAAATGGAATGAGTACCCAGAGAGTAAACTTCAGCTAATTAGCTTAAGTTTATTTTTTGACAGTTACACAAGTTTATTTTAGAAAATTAGAAACATTAATGCAAGATCACATACAGGTTTATGCTCTGGCATCTGACATATAATTAAACCTACAAATTTCGTCACCTCCCACTTTCCTTAATCATTATATACGGACAATGAGTCCTGATTTAAGATTAAAAATTAAAAAAAAAAAAGACAGAGTATTTGATTGTCCATAGTTACTATCATGGCATGAAATATCTCACTGGCTCGTATTGTTAGATTAAAAACTAGTCACTAGAGAAGACCCAGCCAGCAGAGCAATAAGGCCATGACCACTTATTTATATAGTTTTTTCCTAACTGATTCATGATCTGCAAGTTGATGACTTCTGAGTGTTCTTACATTTGTCAACTGTTTATGTGTGGCCAACGTTCTTACCTAGAGTGAGTATGTATGCAAACACACTGTCTTATGAAGGAGAAGTATCTATTCAGTTGTATACAATCTGACTACATTTTATGAATCTGTCCAATCACATTAGAACTTTCCATAACTTACTTAGACTATCTGCACTGGATTTATTGCTGGCTGCATGCAAAACTGGTAGTGCAGGGAGATTATAAAGCAAGCCAGAAAGAAGCACTTGTAATTTCATATATATTAATAGTCTATATAGAGGAAGCATTGAAAGATAAAAGAAATTTCAAATATTGCCAGGATAATAGAGATGCTGATGACAAGACACTGACATGACATTCTTTTGAAATAATTCTGAATAAACTTCAGAGCACATGACAAAAAAATGTGCAATAATAGTTTTGTTTGGGGTTATCTTGATTAATGCACCCATGTGGAAAGATGAATCTGACTAAGAACGTTCTGGAAATTCTGTGAATGAAAGCCAAGTAGGAACACAGGTGTTTGACCTCAGAAACTGCATAATACAAACATTGAGTTGCATCCTGGTCAACCTTCCCTGTGATGACTTAAAGCCTATCCAACCCCTTCCATCTTACCTAAAAATAACTCTTTGAAGATTCTTCATTCATTATGGAAGTGAAAGCTAAATAATATGTCTTAGTGCACATTCAATGTCTATTAGGTATTGCAATGGTTTACAATCAGGTCTTTTCAAAGACCTGATGAGGATGAGAGACATGGCTCTGGAGTAAGTTGTGCTCTAACTTCACTCATCAAAGAATGGCAGGTATTTAAAAAATCAATTTTAAAAAGCCAATTATCAATGAAAGAATAATCAGTTAAATTTTCTGTTCAATAATTTGTATGATAATAAAAAAGACTGTCATGATAAGACATGGAATCTGGAAGATAAGTCCATTCTCTACACTGAGGTCAAGTTTCCAAACTTTAATTTGAGTTAGAAAAAATTTTAAATATCTAAGCAAATTTCTGAAAGCATAAATGAAATTAAAATACAAGCTCCACTTTAATACCTTATCACTGAAAAATACTGATGGAAGGAAACATATTACATTTTAATTAACATTTTATAAATTAATTTTCATGAAATATTCTCACCCCATTTCTCTCTCAGCAGTGAGACTGACTTTGAATTTGTATCCTTTCCTGCCTCAGACTATCCAGTGAATTCTACCATGGACATTTTGTTCCTCTCTCTTGATCTCACTTTTTCAAAAATTAATTTGGAACTATTGAGTCATTTTTCCAGAATTATATATTTCCTAAATGTGAAAGTTAAGATTAAACTAATAGTCTTTTCCATAGAATATTATTTAAAGGTATAATATAAAGAAGATTAGATGTCTGGTATGTTAACAAATATTCTAGTAACTTCTCATCTAATATTTGTGTGTGGGGGTGTGGGGAGTATGTGAGTATGTGGGTGTGTGTGATAGTACACATGTGAAATGAGAGGACTGATTGTAGGAATTAGTTCATTCCACCTACCACATGGGCCCAAGGACAAAACTCGGTAACTTTACACATTGTGCCATCTCCCAGACCCTAATAGTATCTCCTCTCATAGCACATGTAATTACCATGATAATACTATAGCAAAAATATATAGTATCATTGATAAACAATGGAATCCAAACTATATTCTAAAGATTGCCCTGAGTTCCATTTAAGTACCAAGCAGAAAATAAAACATAGTTGTGTCTGATACCAAAGCCATATTATTTTCTTAACAAGCAAAGTAATTTCTGGAACATATATAACTTCACAATGAAACAAAAGAACAGAGTTACAGACAATAATTTACTTTTTTTCAGAATAATTATTCTATCAATGGATCGGTCATTATTAGGAGCCAATTAAGTAGTTAGTTTTCTACTTAGAATCATGGAGAACATGAGCAAAGTACAAAATCAGCTGTGTTCTCTCAAAAGGATTTCAAAGCAAAGAAATTTTAAGATGAAAAACATAATACCATGGAATAGTATAAAAAAACACTTAATGTACAGAATAGGACAAAATCGTCAGTAAAATAAAATTCTCTTTCTATTTCATTGAGAAGGAAAGTTAGGAAAGAAGATGAAATATCAAAAAGTTATACCATAGAGATTGCTCTGAGACAGTGCTGCTTAACACAGGATGAGGAAGGTTGCTCAATTATGGTGTTCAGCACGGTGAAATGCTTCACTGAAAACTTGAAGAAGTCACTAGCTGAAAACTCAATTTGGAGAAAGTCTGGAAGCAAACACTGCCAGAGATGAAAAAGCATGAATTCCAGATACACAGTTTACTAAGGTAATCTACTACTTCACACATAAAGTACATTTCACTGGGACTGGAGACATGGCTCATTGGGCAGTTATGCTTTTGTGCAAGGATGTCAGAACAGAGCTTGAACGCCCAGAAACATTGGTGTATACTAGGGGAGAGGATCTCAAGAGTTCATTGGCCAGCCAGGACAGCAGAAACTAAACATCCCTAGCTCAGTGAGATACCATGTCTCAAGAACATAAGATGTCCCAAGTAATAAATGAAGATACCCCATATCTCTATGTCCTCTGCATATGCACACACAGGTGTTCACACTTGTACACTCACTTGATTATCTCCCCCCTCATTCTTATCCTCATTAAATATACCTTATTGATTTTTTCTTCTTGTAAATTTGTTTTCTGAGTACCTATCATGTATCAGACATCACACTAGGCACTGCCCCTTATTCTTAAAAGACCATAGCATAACTACTTTTCTTTTCAAGTCATGTAATTCTCAAATTCTTATTCAGTGAATGTACTGAGAGGAAGACAAATGAAAAGGAACAAAACATTCTGTGCATCATTCCCACCAGTAGGGTGCTTGTCTCCAGGGAGTGCTCTGAACCTGGGACTCAGGTTAGAAGCCATTGTCTCTCCAGTAACTTTCTTTCTTTTTTTTTGGTTTTTTTTTTTTTTTTTTTTTTGGTTTTTTGAGACAGGGTTTCTCTGTGTAGCTCTGGCTGTCCTGGAACTCACTTTGTAGACCAGGCTGGCCTCGAACTCAGAAATCCACCTGCCTCTGCCTCCCAAGTGCTGGGATTAAAGGTGTGTGCCACCACCGCCCAGCTCCAGTAACTTTCTAAGGTGGGACTAGCCCAGAGATACAGGCCACAGAGCAGCTGAGAAGCTGGGACAGGGTCCTTAATATATCCATCTGCAACAGGAAGTACAGCTGATCCCCATTCCTCTGTGTACTCATTTTACCAGGAGAGAACTGATCTCCCAGGAGTGCTGACACAGGCTTACAGACCCAAAGGAGGAACAAGCTACAGCCAAAGACAGCAAGAATATCTAACACAGAAATTATCAGATGGCAAAAGGCAAATGCAAGAATCTTACCAACAGAAACCAAGACTACTTGGCATCATCAGAGCCCAGTACTCCCACCACAGCAAGTCCTGGATACCCCAACACACTGGAAAAGCAAAATTTGATTTAAAATCATATCTCATGATGCTGATAGAGGATTTTAAAAAGGATATTAATAACTCCCTTGAGGTAATACAGGAGAACACAGATAAACAGGTACAAGCCCTTAAAGCCAAACACAAAAATTCCTTAAAGAATTACAGAACACGATTAAACACGTAGAAGTCCTTAAATAGGAAACACAGAAATCCCTTAAAGAATTACAGGGAAACACAAACAAATAGGTTAAGGAATCGAGCAAAACCATCTAGGGTCTAAAAAGGGAAGTAGAAGGAATTAAGAAATCACAAAGAGAAACAACTCTGGAGATAGAAAACCTAGGAAAAAAGTCAGGAGCCATAGGTGCAAGCATCACCAACAGATTACAAGAGATAGAAGAGAGAATCTCAAGTGCAGAAGATACCATAGAAAACATTGACACAACAGTCAAAGAAAAACACAAAATGCAAAAATCTCCTAACCCAAAACTTCCAGGAAATCCAGGAGAAAATGAGAAGACCAGACCTAAGGATAATATGTATAGAAGAGTGTGAAGATTTCCAACTTAAAGGGCCAGTAAATATCTCGAAAAATTATAGAAGTAAACTTCCCTAATCTAAAGAATGAGATGCTCATGAACATATAATAAGCCGACAAGCCTGGTGGTGGTGGCACATACTTTTAATGCTAGCACTTGGGAGGCAGAGGCAGGCAGATTTATAAGTTCGAGGCCAGCCTGGTCTACAGAGTGAGTTCTAGGACAGACAGGACTATACAGAGAAACCCTGTCTCAAAAAAACAAAAGAAGAAGAAGAAGAAGAAGAAGAAGAAGAAGAAGAAGAAGAAGAAGAAGAAGAAGAAGAAGAAGAAGAAGAAGAAGAGGAGGAGGAAGAAGAAGAGGAGGAAGAGGAAAGAAGAGAGAAAAAGAGAAAGAAATAAAGAAAGAAAGGAAGAAAGAAAGAAAGAAAGAAGAAAGAAGCCTACAGAACTCAAAATAGTCTGGACCAGGAAAGAAATTCTTCCCATCACAAAATAATCAAAACACAAAATGCACAAAGCAAAGAAAGAATATTAAAAGCAGTAAGGAAAAAAGGTCAAGTAACAGATAAAGGCAAACCTGTCAGAATTACAACAGACTTCTCACCAGAGACTATGAAATCGAGAAGGTCCTGAGCTGATGTCATACAGACTCTAAGAGAACACAAATGCCAGCCCAGGCTACTATACCCAGCAAAACTCTCAATTACCATAGATGGAGAAACCAAAGTATTCCATGACAAAACCAAATTTACACAATATATTTCAATAAATCCAGCCCTTCATAGGATAATAAGTGGAAAACTCCAACACAAGGAGGGAAACTACACCCTAGAAAAAGAAAAAGTAATCTTTCAACAAAACTAAATGAAGGTAGCCACATGAACAGAATTCCAACTCTAACAACAAAAATAACAGGAAGCAACAACTAATTTTCCTTAGTATCTATTAATATCAATGGGCTCAACTCTCCAATAAAAAGACATAGACTAATAGACTGGCTACATTAAGAGGACCCAACATTTTGCTGCATACAGGAAACTCACCTCAGTGAGAAAGACAAACACAACCTCAGAGTAAAAGGCTGGAAAATAGGTTTACAAGCAACTGGTCTCAGGAAAGAAGCTGGAGTAGCCACTTTAATATCAAATAAAATTGACTTTCAACCTAAAGTGATCAAAAAAGATAAGGAGGGACACTTCATATTCATCAAAGCTAATATCTACCAAGATGAACTCTCAGTTCTGAACCTCTACACTCCAAATGCAAGGGCATCTACATTCATAAAAGAAACTTTACTGAAGCTCAAAGAACATATTGTACCTCACAGAATAATAATGGAAGACTTTAACACCACACTCTCATTAATGGACAGATCATGGAAACAGAAACTAAACCAAGACACACTGAGATTAACACAAGTAATGAAACAAATGGATTTAACATATATCTATAGAACATTTTATCTTAAAACACAAGGATATAACTTCTTAGCACCTCATGGTACCGTCTCCAAAATTGACCATATGATCAGTTACAAAACAGACCTCAACAGATACAAGAAGTTTGAAATAATTCCCTGAATCCTACAAGATCACCATGAACTAAGGCTGGTCCTCAAAAATAACATAAACAATAGAAAGCTCACATACATATGGAAGCTGAACAACACTCTACTCAATGATAACTTGGTCAAGGAGGAAATAAAGAAATTAATGACTTTTTAGAGTTTAATTAAATGAAGCCACAACATATACAATGAAAGCAGTTCTAAGAGGAAAACTCATAGCTCTGAGTGTCTCCAAAAAGAAACTAGAAAGAACATACACTAGCAGTTTGACAGCACATTTGAAAGCACTAGAACAAAAAGAAGCAAAGTCACTCAGGAGGAGTAGATGGCAGGAAATAATCAAACTCAGGGCTGAAATCAACTAAGTGGAAACAAAAAGAACTATACAGAAATCAAACAAACCAGGAGCTGGTTCTTTGAAAAAATAAACAAAATAGATAAATCCTTAGCCAGACTAAATAGAGGACACAGAGACAGTATCCTAATTAATAAAATCAGAAAAGGGAGACATAACAACAAAAACTGAGGAAATCCAAAAAATCATCAGATCCTACTACAAAAGCCTATTGTAAACAAAACTGGAAAACCTGGATGAAATGGACAATTTTCTAGACAGATACCAGGTACCAAAGTTAAATCAAGATAACATAAGTGATCTAAATAGTCCCATATCTGCTAATGAAATAGAAACAGTCATTAATAATCTCCCAACCAAAAAAAGCCCAGGATTAGATGGGTTTAGTACAGAGTTTTATCAGACCTTCAAAGAAAACCTAATATCAATACTTCTCAAACTATTCCAAAAAATTGAAACAGAAGGCACTCTACCCAATTCATTCTATGAAGCCACAATTACTCTTATACCTAAACCACACAAAGACCTAAAAAGAAACAAAACTTCAGACCAATTTCCCTTATGAATATCGATGCAAAAATACTCAATAAAATTCTTGCAAAATAAATCCAAGAACACATTAAAACAATCATCCATAATGATCAAGTAGGCTTCATCCAGGGAAGCAAGGATGGTTCAACATATGGAAATGTGTCAATGTAATCCACTATACAAACAAACTAAAAAAAAAAAATCATATGATCATCCTATTAGATGCTGAGAAAGCATTTGACAAAATCCAACAATCCACACCCCTTCATGATAAATGTATTGGAAAGATCAGAAATTCAAGACCCATGACAAAACATAGTAAAAGCAATATACAGAAAACCAGTAGCCAACATCAAACTAAATGGAGAGAAACTTGAAGCAATCCCACTAAAATCAGGGACTAGACAAGGCTGCCCACTCTCTCCCTACCTATTCAATATTGTACTTGAAGTCCTAGCCAGAGCAATTAGGCAACAAAAGGAGATCAAAGGGATACAAATTGGAAAGGAAGAAGTCAAATTATCACTATTTGCTGATGATATGATAGTATACTTAAGTGACCCCAAAAACTCCACCAGAGAGCTCCTAAGTCTGATAAACAACATCAGCAAAGTAGCTGGATATAAAATTAACTCAAGCAAATCAGAGGCCTTCCTATACACAAAGGATAAACAGGCAGAGAAAGAAATTAGGGAAACAACCCCCTTCACAATAGTTACAAATAATATAAAATACCTTGGTGTAACTCTAACTAAGCAAGTAAAAGATCTTTTTGACAGGAACTTCAAATCTCTGAAGAAGGAAATTGAAGATCTCAGAAGATGAAAAGATCTCCCATGCTCGTGGATTGGCAGGATTAATATAGTAAAAATGGATGAAGCCTACTTGATCATTATGGATGATCGTTTTAATGTATTCTTGGATTCATTTTGCAGGGTATAAACATGTATAGACAAATTATATAGATACAAATGATCAGTAAATGATCAAGAAATAGTCTATTCCATTTATAATATCAGCAAAATTAGCTACTAATACTACAGTTAAGAAATAAAGTACAAAATTAATACTATAAAATTATAATGTTGATGAGAAAATTTAAAGATCTAAATAATTGGGGGAAATATTAAAGATCTTATACTAAAAGACATCCAATTGTTAAGGTAGCAATATTCACCAAACTAATTGTTGTTGTTTGAATGTAAATCATCTTTATAAGAGCATGTGTTGGAACCTGTGGATCCCAGCTGTTTGGGAAGGCAGTAGACCCTTTAGGACATAAAAGGACATAGATCTTGGCTGGAGAAAGTGATGGGTAATCCTTGATTGTTTTATTTACTTATTTATTTTTATTTATACTTTATGTGTATAGATGTTTTGTTTTTGCATGTTTTCTGTGTAGCATGTGTATGTTTCTTATCCATAAAAGCCAGAAGGGAGTATTGGATCACTTGACACTGGGATTACAAATGTTGTGAGCAGTTATTTGGGTGCTAAGAGTTGGACCCAGGTCCTCTAGAAAAGAAGCAAGTGATCTTAATTACTGAAATATCTCTATAGCCCCAACCTTTTTTGTTTTATAAAATTATAAGTTGTACTGACTAAAAAGCCCTAAAATCCTGTCATCAGAGCTTAATTGGACATTCCAATGACATTGTGGAAGAACTAAATGCCCAAAGAAATGTATAGAAATAGTAGAGGCCCAATTTTTGAGATCTCAGTAGGAATGAAGATTCCATAGATTGCATAAGAAACTAGCCTAGTGGTCACTCAGCTTATGTACTAGCTAAGAATCTGTCTGTATTCTGTACATACCTTTTAGAAGTAAGTGATATTAAATTTATAAGAAAATAATGAAATAATGTGTTTGGTAAAGAAAAATGAAAGTCAAGATAACATTGAGTCTGGTGAATATTTAATACTACCACTCTAATCTAAATCTACAGTGAAAAGATACAAATGATCAGACAAAAAGATATTTAAATTGTTCAAGTTATAGAATATGGGGCTCAAACAAATTTAAAACTATTGCCAACACTTGTGATGCAAATGTTTTAGAGGTTTTAGACATTACATACAAATCTGTAGCATGCATGGAGACAGTAGACAAGGTGCCTTGATGTCAAGACCACACACATCCCTCACAGACTAAATGTAAAATTTCAAATTCATTGATAAGGAGAGAAGCTAATCTGGAATTCTGAAGGAATTTCCTGCTTCTTAAAATAAACCACCCTTGGAAATGTATCCCTCAGTCGGCATATAGATCCTATTGCCACAGTGCTCAAAAGGATTGGGCTCAATTGGAAGAACTTGACAGTTGTCTGCATGGTATTGACTTCAAAGGTATTAAAAATCCAACATGGAAGAGTCATGTTGTGAGAGAGGGACAGAGAGGGGAAGAGGAGGGGGAGGGAAAAAAAAAGCAGGGCAGGATCAGGTATTGGAAGGGACAGGAGAGAAGTTCAGAGAGTCAGGAAATTAAATAGAAAACTGTACAGGGTCCCCAATGAAGGAGTTAGAGAAAGGACCAAAGGAGCTGAAGTGTTTGCAGCCCCTTAGGATGAAAAAAAATATGAACTAACTAGTACCCTCAGAGCTCCCAGGGACTAAACCACCAACCAAGGAGTACCAACCAAGGATGTATATAGTAGAGGATTGCAAAGTCAGTCATCAATGGGAGGAGAGGCCCTTGGCCCCTGTGAAGGTTCTGTGCCCCAGTGTAAGGGAGTGCCAGGGCCAATAAGTGGGAGACGGTGGGGTGGAGTGGCAAGCAGGGGGAGGGGGGAGAAAACAGGGGTTTGTTCTTGTTTTTTGTTTTTTGTTTTTTGGGTTTTTTTTTTTGAGGGGAAACTGGGAAAGGAGAAATCATATGACATGTAAATAAAGAAAATATCTAATAAAAAAATGAAAAAAATATGTCCTTAAATGTTAACAAATTCAGATAAATTGAAATTATGTATCTTTTCTCATCATAATGCAATAAAACTTAAATCAATAAAAAAATAGAAAAAATATCAGAACATAAATAAATAAATAAATAAATAAATAAATAAATAAATAAAAAACTGTAGCAGTGTGGGATGGGGAACTGAGGGTAGCCACTAGAAAGCCCCAGACCCCACGGAAGCGAGGGGCTCCCCAGACCCAACAGTGATGACTTTAGTCCAAATACACAACAAAGAGGAGATAGAACCTGGAGAGACCACCTCTAGTAGATAGGAAAGTCCCCCAGTTGAGGGATGGGGCCAACCACCCATCTCAAAATTTTTAACCCAGAAATTTTCCTGTCCAAAGAAAAGACAGGGACAAAAAATGCAACATAGACTGAAGGGAAGACCACACAGAGACTGCCCCACTTAGGGATCCATCCCATTTGCAAACACCAAACCTCCACACTATTGCTGATGCCAAGAATTGTTTGCTGACAGGAGCCTTGATATGGCTCCTTTCTTTCCCTGAGAAGTTCTACCAGCACCTGATCAACACAAATGTAGATATTCACAGCCAAGCATAAGACTGAGCCCAAGGACCCCAATGGAAAAACTTAGGAGAAGGACTGAAACAGCTGAAGGAAATTGCAACCCCATAGGAAGAGCAATATCAACTAACTGGACCACACAGAGCTCCCAAGAAATAAACCACTAACCATAGAGTTAAGGGATCCATGGCTCTAGATACATACGTAGCAGAGGATGACCTTATCTGACATCAATAGGAGGGGAGGGCCTTAGTCCTGTGGGGACTTGATGCCATAGCATAGTGGGATGCTAGTGGGGAAGTGGGTGGAGGAGCACCCTTATAGAAGCAAAAGGGAGGGGGAAAAGAGGGATGGAATGGGGGGGGTTGTGATTGGTAAACCGGAAGAGTAATATCATTTGAAATGTAAGCAAATAAAATGATTAATTTAAAAAAAGAATGTCATGCTATATTGCTTCATAGTTGGAGAGAGCTCCTAAGGCCAAGCTATACCAAGGACAGCCAAATAAGGCTACATGAACAGAATGGAGCCCACTCAAAAAAGAATATGTGTGGTAAAGGCAGAAGAGCAGGGATGGCAAGTCTACTTAAAACCTTTGATCTGAGTTGATTATATTGTAAGCCATAGATGCTAGCAATGAAGTTGCAAGAGTTAATGTTTCCCTGCAGGGCTTGTGTGATGGCTTAAATATGCATAGCCCAGGGAATGACACTATTAGGAGGCTTGGCCTTGTTGGAGGAAGTGTGTCACTATGGGGTTTGGGGGCTGCTATGCTCAGGGGGCCTCTTCTGCTCAGTGCAGAAGAGAGCCGCCTCCTAGCTGCCTGAAGAAGAGAGTATCCTTCAGGCTGCCTTCAGATCAAGTTGTAGAACTCTTTGTTCCTCCAAAACCAGGTCTGTCTGCAAGATGACATGTTTCCCACCACCATGATAATGGACTGAACCTCTGAAACAATAAGCCAACCAATTCCAATTAAATATTTCCTTTATAAGTGTTGCCTTGGTCATGGTGTCTCCTCCCAGCCAAAAGAAAAAAAGAAAAAAAAACCTAAGACAGTTTAGGCCTTGCTTTGGTGCAATTTTTGCATGCTATGGTACCTTCCTCCCTTTTGCCAGAGGCACATCTGCTCTGCCATTTTTTGTTGTAAATATATGAGTTGTATTTTGACTTCATTGAACCTCACATTTAAGAAATTTCTTTGAGTCTCAGGAAACACGTTGCACATTTGAAAAGCATTATGACTATTTAAGTGCATGGAGAATTTAGAAATTGGAAATGAATATTTTTGGTATCATGAGATGTACATGAGCATATGAGGATTGAGGTGGAATGTTAGGTTTTCAATGAAAAAGGTCTCAATAGGTTCATGTGTTGGTACAATTAGTTAACCGCTGCTTGTGCTGTTTGAGAAAGTTATGGACCCTTTCAGGGGTGGAACCTTGATAGAGGAAGTGGGTCACTAGGGCTGGGCATTGATGTTTTATAGCTTGGCCCCACTTCATGTTCTCTCTCTACTTCCTGACTACAGAATCAATATGACAAACAACTTCCCACTCTTGCCACATACAATTGCAACTATGATAAGCTGTATAATCCTCTGAAGTAAAAGCTCCTTAAATTGCTTCTTGTCAGGTGTTTTGTCACATCAATGATATATTAATAAATATACTTAGCAATAGACAGTATAATTCTGATGAAAAGCCAACAAATTTCTTCATAGAAATTGACATTTCTTCTAAAATCCATATGAAATTGCAAAGGGTCTTCAATAAACAAAAGAATCTGTGAGAAAAATAAAAATATAGAACTCCCACTTTTCAGATTTAAAGCTAACTATCAAACAATAGTAATTGACAGTCTGTCCAGTAGACATATAAATCAATGAAATAAAATTATAATTAGGTAAATCTTCCTTATATTTATGGCCAACTGATTTTTCTATAGTAGTGTCAGAACAATAATTCCTTTTTAGAAGTAGTTCAAATACTGGGCAGCTATATGCCAAGGAAAATAAATCTGTACTTGCAAATAATATATCTGATAGGAGACCTAAATAAAAGTATATTAGTAACAGTTTGAAGAAAACAAAAGTCATCAGTGGTCTTACCCAGCAATGAAACCTGTGTGATTCAATACTGGCTGTAGAATAACAAGTGTTCACTGGTGACACAGAATCATGATTCAGAACCTCTATCCAACACTACTGGCATGTTACATAGTATGTGTCCACTGGTCATGTAATTGCCAGGATGAGTTAAGGGTCTAGATTCTACATAAGAGAGGAAACATGCCAGATTTGTCTTTCTGAAACTGGATAATTTCGCTTAATGTTGTGTTGATGTCCAAATCCATCCATATTCTAGGAAATATCATCATTTCATTTACATGTATGTGCTTAGTTTTCCTGATGATAAGTATCATGAGACAGAATCTCAAAGAAGTTTTAATTTATTGTACTGATGGATAAGAATGGAGAGATGGCTCTATGGTTAAGAACACCAACTGCTCTTCCAGAGGTCCTAAATTCAAATCCCAGCAACCACATGGTGGCTCACAGCCATCTGTAATTGGATCTGATGCCCTCTTCTGGTGTGTCTGAAGAGAATAATGGACTCATATACATAAAATAAATAAATAAATCTTAAAAAACAAATGTTGAATAATTTTGAAAATATTTACTGACCATTTGCATTTCTTCCATTGAGAACTGTCTTTGTCTATCATAGTGAGTATCCATAATCAAAATATTCTACTCATACCATGTTCTTTCCACTCACATTATGCACCTCAGTAGATCTTGATTCTTTACAAAGAGAAGTGACCTATATCTTCATTTTGGAGTGGTCTGCATCACTTATTTTCCTACATTTATCTCTAAAACCATAAAAGAAGTCCTGTTCCTATGTATAGAACCATAACAGAAACAAGATCTCCCACTTAGGAAACTCTGTTCTCCTCAAAGAAATTTTAAGTCTCCTGAAGTCTGATAAGTCTAAAACTCCTTACTACCTTGTACAGAACTGGCTAGTGAATGACCTCAGCTTTGACATGAAGAATTTTAGAAAAGCCAAAATTAAAAAAAGAAAAAAGAAGCCTATCATAAATTTATTATAGAAACTACAACATGTTTGTCACATTATCAAACTGAATTTTTGCTCTGGGTCCCTTCAACTATGTCTATCTATCTTAAAAGTAAAGGATCAACTTTATATATGATATAAGCATATGACAAATATTTATATATATGACATTCTAGAAATAATAACAAAATGGAACTTTTCAATCCACCTAAAAGTGATTGTATATATGTTACACTTACTCCCTTCAATAACTTATAAAAACTCTTACATGATAGTTATAAGTATTGAGCATAAACAAATGTTTTGCTATTCCTTCTGGGACTTTTAAAATATTATTTAATTTTCTGAACAATGAAATGCCCTAATTTTTTTAATCCAAATACTTTTTCTTAGCTCTCATATATTTTCAGAAATAACTTTTCCTTCCTAATTCACAATCTTGGCTATGTTTCCTGCTAATTTTGAACATATGTCATATTCAAAATATGTTACTTTTCCAAGACAAATTTTGGCAAGAATGATTTTGGGTACTGGTGAATTGCGATCCTGGAACAAAGAAACAAAGCTGCGTGATGCTGCTACAACTCAGGACACTCATTTGTTTTTCTTGTTTTCTTTTCTTTTCTTTTTTCAGTCTGTTTTGGGAACACCGTGGTAAGGTGGCATGTGAGGGAGTGAGGGTTTGTGAAGTGCTGAAATAACAAAGAACACATCCTGAAGTTCCCATCTTACTTGTAACTTTGTTTTCAAAAGTAATCTCACAAATATTAATAACCTTATAAGACACATGTTGTGAAAAAAGTTAAGATCCTAATAACTTGAAGAATATAAGTTATATTGGAAAGCAGTAAGATGATAATAAAATGCACAAAGTTCCTCAGGACCTGCCATCCTCAGGGAGACAGCATTTGGAAAATACTTTTCAGTCACATAAGACTGTTTTACAATCTGTGTCATTAACATTGAATGGAGAGGAATGACCAAATACTATGTTAAAGTGGCACAAGTGTACTGACACAATATACCCAGCAATTCATGATCAAGGCATATTCTAAAACACTTGTAAAGTGGAAACTTCTGGTTTTGTTGGAAAGTTAGTTATATCAAATGATGATTTCCTGAAGCCAACACAGATGAAAGAATGTTTTGCTAAAGTAGACATATGAAGGAGTGTTTGCCTGAGGTGGACACAGGAGAAAGGATGTCTTGCTAAAGCAGACTTGTGAAGGAATGCTTTGCTGAGGCAAGCAAAGGTGAAAAAGTGTTTTGCTAAAGCACACCCATAAAAGGGCTCATGATGTTAAGAAGGACCCAACTGATAGACAATGCTGGATGGTATTGATACAATTTGTCATTACTTAATGGTCATTGTTTGCCATAAATTCATAGAAAGAAATACACCAAAAAACTTCTAGAGGTGTTTTGGAGGCCAAGTAACCTATCCATTAAATGCTCTGGCCTGCTTGGCCAACTTTCCAAAAACCTAAACATAAGGATCAGAGTTGAGTCAGTACATTATCCCCAGCAAGATTCCAGACATATTAAAAAACATTCCTAAGTTCATAGGGTCAACTAGCACTGTCATGTTACCAAAGAAATGAGGAGACTTGCCAAACACTGTTCAAGACAGAAGAAAGCACCAGTTAAATTATAGACTTAACTGGTATAATCTGGCATAATCTTCTGGGGACAGTTCTAAGAATATGGCATTTATATGTATGTATATACATATACATAAACATATACATATGTATACATATGCACATTTATGTGTCTGTGAATAACTAATACCTCTTGTATAAGTTATATATAAACAAGTATTTACAAAATTTTCATATTGTTATTAATAAGTCAATTTGACTTTAAGGAAGTCTTGAGATCTTCCAGAGTTTCATTCTTTATGAAGATATGTGTTTCATCTATCAGAATTAAATATGAAATGAGGCGCCAGTATAAATCTGGCTCAGTTACAGATGAACAGATGGCACGTACTCAAGCAGCAAGGGGAACTTGATTCACAGATATAAAGTGATTAAAATGCAAACAATAAAGTTGTTTTTTATATAATTTATTTCCAAATGAAGACATTATTTCAGAAACTTAAATGCTCAGTTTGATTTTTTTTTTTTTAAACTTCCACATCTTGAAAGCTAATTTTATTCCAGCCAGCTCTGGGAAAACTCTTTTTCAGAAGTCATCTGGATGGCTGCCACTGCCTTTTCCTAAATACAAAAGAGTGAAAAACAAAACATTTAGAGGAGTAATACTGAAAGCTAACTACTGTCTAAATATTAAGAAACTTCACTTCCACTATTTAAAACAGTGCAGCTCACTTGAGCATTATAGGCAAAGAATGTAGCTCCTGTTGCTAAGAAATAAGGCTCCAGAGATGCATGGATCTAATGTGAGAAAGGAATACTTTACTCTTCAGCTAACTTTGAAGTATTGTGAGTCACCCATAATGATTCATATTTGTCATTATCTGGCTATTCAGAGGATGTTTCTTTCTGTACTGTTCAAGTCACAAGTCTAGGAGGACACCGGAGGCAGCAAATGTCTGAGAATTAGATGTCTCATATTACATCCTGGGTGGTAGAATCCTGGAGTACTATACCATGATACAGAAGACATGAAAAAGCCTTTAGATGTTTATATTAAAATGTCATGCACGTATGTGTGCTCATACATACACACACACACACACACACACACACACACACACACAAATGAATTGAAATAAGAAGTAATAATGTAACCCAAGAAAAGACAAGCTCCCTTTCATCCCTTCTACCCCTCCCACCCAGTCCTTGCTGCTGGAGAATACCCTAGTTGGTCTGCTCCCATGAAGACTCCATATCCTGATCCATCCTAGAGGACCCGCTGTACTCAGAGCAGTTATCTGAAGGCCACCCAGGAGATCTACTGCAGCCAGGGCAACAGATCAGCAGCATCTTTGCCCCTGTAAGGAGCCCCCAGTTGAAAGGCCCCACATGTGGTTAGATACAGAAAGGGTAACAGGCCTACAAGAAGATCTGAATTAACCTAGGGATAAAAGGCAGACTCCATATAATCACCCAGACCAACAAACACCTGGGATATCCAGATGTCAAAAGACAAGCACAAGACCATAAACAACAGAACCTAAAAGATGTGGGCATCATCAGAACCCAGTTCTCCCACCACAGCAATCCCTGAATGTCAGGAATCTGTCCTAAAATCCTATCTCATGAATATAATAGAGTCCTTTAAGGAGAATGTCAATAACTCATTGAAAGAAATACAGGAAAACAGTTAAACATGTGAAGGAATTAAATAAAATGATCCAAGACCTAAAAGTGGAAGTATAAACTATAAAGAAAACACAAATGGAGACAAACCTGGAAATGACAACACCTAGGAAAGAGATCAGGAATTACAGATGTAAGTATTGCCAGCAGAATACAAGAGATAGAAGAGAGAATCTCAGGTGTAGAATATACAGTAAAGAGATTGACACAACTGTCAAAGAAAATTCAAAACATAAAATACTCCTAACCCAAAGCATCCAGAAAATTCAGGACACAATGAAAAGACCAAATCTAGGAATAATCAGAATAGAGAAGAACGAAGATTCCCAACTCAAAGGACCTGAAAATGTCTTCAACAAAACCATAGAAGAAAACTTCCCCAACCTAAAGAAAGGGATGTCCATAAAGGTACAAGAAGGCTATAGAGCCCCAAATAAATGGGACCAGAAAAGAAAATCTTCTAGTCACGTAATTATCAAAACACTAAATGCACAAAACAAAGAAAGAATATTAAAAGCTGCAAGGGAAAAAGTCTAAGAAACATAAAAAGGTAGACCTATCAGAATTACACCAGTCTTCTCAATAGAGATTATGAAACCAGAAGAGCCTGGTCAGAGGTCATGCAGACTCTAAGAGAACACAAATGTCAGCCCACGCTACTATATACAACAAAACTCTCAATCAACGTCCATGGAGAAACCAAAATATTCCAGGACAAAAACAAATTCAAACAGTATCTATCTATCAATCCAGCCCTACAAAGGATCCTGGAAGGAAAACTTCAACACAAGGAAGATAACTGCACCAAAGAAAGGACAAGATATTAAGCATCTCACAACAAAGTCAAAAGCAGAGAGCCACAAGCACATAAAGCCACTACAAAAACAAACACACCAGGAATCAACAGTCACCTCCCTTTAATATCTCTCAATATTAATGGACTAAACTCACCTATAAAAACATATAAGCTAACAGACTGAATGTACAAACAAGATCCATCCTTTTACTGCATACAAGAAACAGTTCAATAACAAATACAGACACTCTTTCAGAGTCAAAGGATGGGAAAAAAGTCTTCCAAGCAAATGGTCCCAGAAAACAAGCAGGAGTTGCCATTCTAATATCCAACAAAATAAATTTTCAACCAAAAGATATTAGGCGTGATGAAGAAGGATACTTCATATTCATGAAAGGGGAAAACCAACCAAGAGAAAGTATCAATTCTGAACATCTATGCCCCAAATGCAAGGGCTCCCACATTCATAAAAGAAACTACTAAAGCTCAAAACACACATTGAACCCCACACAATAATAGTGGGAGATTTAAAAACCCCACCCTCACCAATGGACAGGCCATTAAAATAGAAACTAAACAAAGACATGGTGAAACTAAGAGAGACTATGAACCAAATGGATTTAACAACAACAAAAAAAAGAATATACCTTCTTCTCAGCATCTCATGGTACCTTCTCCAAACTGAACATATTATTTGTCACAAAACAACCTTCAACTGATGCAAGAAAATTGAAATAATACCTCGCATCCTATCAGATCACCATGCCCTAAGGCTGTTCTTCAATAACACCAAAAGCTACAGAAAGTCCACATACACATGGAAACTCAATTACTCTTTATTCAATGATAACTTGGTCAGGAAAGAAAATAGGAAAGAAAGAGAGAAAGAAAAAAAAAAGAAGAAATTTAAGACTTCCTGGAATTTAATGTCTGTATTTGAACAATGGATAGTGTAAACCTTTAAAATAAATTTTGGTTATTTCTTTTATTGTTGAGATTATGACATAATTACATCATTCTCTATCAACTTAAAATGTAACATTTTCTTTAGCAGTTTTGTACATGCATACAATACATTCTGATTACTCTTAGATCCCAGTCTCTGTCTTCCTCTCACCCTCTCATCTGCACTTCCTTGCTGGAGATATCTTTCATATATTCATTTCTTTTTGTTTTGTTTTGTTTTGTTTTGTTTTGTTTTGTTACCATGCTGTTGAACAAACACCATCTATGTGACCATAGGTTTTTGGAACTGTTAAAGAGAGCCTGGTGGCTTGTCCATGGGTACATCATTGAATCAATGTCTCTCCCCAAGAACCACCATTTTCCAATAGTTCAGCTAAAAAGAAATAGGGCCCCATGAGCCTTTCCAAGACCCAGGGTCAACTAATGAGGAGTTCAGCTTCGTGCAGGAGGAATGGAGACAATCTCAGCTACTCTAGAGTCATTATTGTAATGGTTAGGAAATCCTCAAAAGATATCCCTTTGTCTTTTTATCTGGCTCTTCAGTTCTTTCCTACCTCTCTTCTCCAATGTTTTTTAAGCACTGGAATTTATGAAAACCTAATAAATATATCTAATATTTGTATAAGTACCCCTGAGGAGAAAAGTAAAGCAAAATGTGTATGTAAATAATAGCTGGAAATGCTCTAAGTTTGGCAAGAAATACAAGCCTAAAAATTTTAGAGAATAAGTGAGACCCAAAGCAAATATCAAGAAAACTAAGGACAAAGAAAAATTCAAAATAATTAAGAAATACCCCACACTCAGATGAAATTAATTCAAGAACAATTGGATCTTCATCAGAAATCTTGGAGATTAAAAAAGGGGGAGTATGAACAATTTTCAAGTGAATTTTGAACTCAGAAATAAAACATCCTTGAAGAAGGAAGTAAAAATCATCAGCTTCTCAAAAGAAGGAAAGAAAAAGGCTTTTTCCAGTAAATCCAGCTTTGAAAACAATTACCTGTCAGAAGGTCTCCAATGTGAAGTCAAAGTATATGAACAGGAACTTTGTACTACTAGGAAGGAGGACAGAAAATTTTGCATTACAGAAATAAAGGCAACAGTATTTTGTATGTGTGTGTGTGTGTTAATATATATATATATATATATGCATGTATATATATATATATATATATATATATATATATATATATATATATATATATATATATATATATATATATATGAGAAATCCATCAACTTTCCTCCTCTTGAGTCTTGAAACTATGTTGAATAAATGAGAGAGATTTTGTGATGTAGGAAAAATATTTACACAATAAATCAACTCTATGGTGTAAATACTTTTTCTATTTTCTTTTTAAAGAGGGAATTTCTCTCTCCCCTTC
>NW_022196900.1:32909360-32919395 GCF_008632895.1 Mastomys coucha | reverse complement strand
CCCCTCTCTCTTTCTCTCTGTATATGTATGCACACCCTTATATGGTATCTTAAGAGGCCAGAAGATGTTAAATCCCCAGAGAGTGTGTTCCAAACAAAAGGAAGCCATTCAGTGTGAATTCTGAGAAAGGAATTCAGGTCCTCTAAAAGAGCAACAAATGTTCCTAAATGCTAAACCATCTCACCAGTCTCTTTATATTATCTCCAGTGTAAAAAAGAAGAATTGAAGCACCTTAAGTAAGAACAAGAGTAAAGGTTGCACTGAAGCAAACTGATCCTCTAGGCAACTGCTTTAACATATAATCATGACCAAAGTTAACAAAGACATATATATTTATTTATAAAAAAACAACCATTCAAAAGCTAATAGATACCATGGCCATTTTAACATTATAATAAGTATTTAATAAAGGACCCCTAGATAGAGTTTTATAAGGCAGAATTAGCATGTTGTTCTAGTCCTCTAGATTCATAGACACTATATGTAACTCAAGACATATTTTAATTCAAGAGAGGGCTTTTCTTACAAAAAGAATTTCTAGCTCATCAATAAAAACATTGATCAATATGAATTCCTCCTAACACATAACCACATTGAAGAATAGGAGCTTTTCTATGAACAAGAAGATGCTCCTTGATTATTTGTATAAACATTGAAAGGAATTTTCTAGAAAGATGGTGATCAGATTCAGATTCTCTAAAAAGCAATGAAGAGGGCTTCACAATAAGAAAAAAATTAGACATCACACAGTGATATATATAGGCTATATAACCTCAACTATGTAGCATCCACTTTAGGAAAAAATACTATAAAGCTGCTTCCAAAAAAGTAAGCCAAATAAAAGCTGGGAAATCTTACAACAACAGGACAAGCCTATCACCGTTAAAAGCTTCAAATCAAATTGTAGGCATCAGTAACACAGTAATTCCTCCAGTGGACTTGTCAGCAGTATAATGAAATCCAGTTTTTGTCTTGCTATATAGCTTGCTGGGCCACAGTTTGGAGCCATTCTGAAAGCAGATACTTATAAACAATACATGTCTGAAACAAATGAGCACATTTTTATCTTTACACAATGTCAAAATTTATTCAATAGCAATAAATTAAGAAGGTATAACACTTGCAGATATACCTGTACCTATCCATGCTACCAAGCTAACATTACTCATTGGCCTCACCATGACTGCTTACCTCTTCTACTCTTCCTGACCACTCATACCCACAATAACTAACATTTAGTATATACAGTATTATCAAAATTATTCTAATATCTAAACCAATCAGTATGCAACAAGTATCTATTACACTCACCTGATATTAAACCATCAACGTGAATAATGTCTGGATAGTAACTATTGCTGAAAACAAAGTTCAACAAAGTAGTTACAGCATGGAGCCTGGAGCACCAATCTCACAGACAAACACATCATCAAAACTGTAGTACTGTTTTCTACCTCCCTCTTCACCTAGCAGAAGGTTCTGCAGATCCACAGCCCTCTCTGCCCCTTCCCTGAAAGCAGAGAACTTGCCTTCAGGGAGTGCTCCAACCCAGAGAGACTCAGGAGGAGGCAGGACCAACCAAAAGGCACAGGCCTCAGAAGCAGCAGGGCACCCAGCACAGGATACTTTCTACCTCCCTCTTCAACTAGGAGGAGTTTCTGCAGATGCACAGCCTTCTCTGTCACTTCCCTGCAAGTGGAAAGCCTGTCTCCAGGGTTTGTTCTGACACCAGGATTCAGGAGGTACAACTGATCCACAGGCCATTGCACACAAGTCTTAACTGAGGAGAACTGATCTCCCAGAAGTGCTAACACAGACTTACAGACCCACAGAAGGAACAAGCTCCAGCCAGAGACAGCAAGAACATCTAACACCAGAGATCAACAGATGGCAAAAGGCAAATGCAAGAATCTTACCAACAGAAATCAAGACTACTTGGATTCATCAGAACCTAGTACTCCCCAGCAAGTCCAGGATATCCCAAAACACTAGAAAAGCAAGATTTGGACCTAAAATCATATCGCATGATGGTGACAGAGGAATTTAAGAAGAACATAAATAACTCACTTAAAGAAATACAGGAGAACACAGGTAAACAGGTTCAAGCGCTTAATGAGAAATCACAAAAATCCCTTAAAGAATTACAGGAGAACACAAGTAAACAAGTACAAGTCCTTAAAGAGGAAGCATAAAAATCCCTTAAAGAATTACAGGAAAGTACAACCAAACAGGTGAAGGATCTGAACAAAACCATCCAGGACCTAAAAATGGAAGTAGAAACAGTTAAGAAATCACAAATAGAGACAACTCTGGAGATAGAAATCCTAGGAAAGAAGTCAGGAACCATAGATGCAAGCATCACCAACAGAATACAAGAGATAGAAGAGAGAATCTCAGGTGAAGAAGATAACATAGAAAACATTGACACAACAGTTAAAGAAAACTCAAAATGCAAAAAGCTCCTAACCCAAAACATCCAGGAAATCCAGGACACAATGAAAAGACCAAACCTAAGGATAATAGGTATAGAAGAAAGGGAAGACCTCCAACTTAAAGGGCCAGTAAATATCTTCAACACAATTATAGAAGAAAACTTTCCTAACCTAAATAAAGAGATGCTCATGAGCATACAAGAAGCCTATAGAACTCCAAATAGACTGGACCAGAAAAGAAATTCCTCCTGCCACATAATAGTCAAAACACAAAATGCACAAAACAAAGAAAAAATATTAAAAGCAGTGATGGAAAAAGGTCAAGTAACATATAAAGGCAGCTCTATAAGAATTATACCAGACTTCTCACCAAAAACTGTGAAAGCCAGAGATCATGGGTTGATGTCATACAGACCCTAAGAGAACACAAATGTCAGCACAGGCTAATATACCCAGCAAAACTCTCAATTAAGATAGATGGAAAAACCAAAGTATTCCATGACAAAACCAAACTTACACAATATATTTCCACGAATCCAGTCCTTCAAAGGGTAATAGATGGAAAACTTTAACACAAGGAGGGAAACTACGTCCTAGATAAAGCAAAAAAGTAATTTTCCAACGAAATTAAAAGAAGATAGACACATGAACAGATTTCAAACTCTAACAAAAAAAAAATAACAGGAAGCAACAATTACCTTTCTTTAATATCTATTAATACCAATGGATTCAATTCCCCAATAAAAAGACATAGACTATCAGACTGAGTATGTAAACAGGACCCAACATTTTGTTGCATAAAGGAAACCCACCTCAGTGACAAAGACAGACATGACCTCAGAATAAAAGGATGGAAAACATTTCTCCAAGCCAATGGTTCCAAGAAAAATAGCTTGAGTAGCCATTCTAATATCGAATAAAATCGACTTTCACCTAAAAGTAATCAAAAAAGATAAGGAGGGACACTTCATATTCATCAAAGGTATGATCTACCAAGAGAAACTTTCATTACTGAACCTCTATGCTCCAAATGCAAGGGCATCTACATTCATACAGGAAATTTTAGTAAAGCTCAAAGCACACATTGCACTGCACACAATAATAGTGGGAGATTTCAACACCCCACTTTCTGCAATGGACAGATCAAGGAAACAGAAACTACACAAAGACATGGTGAGACTAACAGGAGTTATGAAACAGATGGATTTAATAAATATCTATAGAACTTTTTACCCTAAAACAAAAGGATATACGTTCTTCTGAGCACCTCATGGTACATCCTCCAAAATTGACCAAATAATTGGTCACAGATCAGGTCTCAACAGAAACAAGAATATTGAAATAATTCCTTGCATCATATCAGATCACCATGGATTAAGGCTGCTCCTCAATAACAGCATAAACAATAGAATGCCCACACATACGTGGAAGCTTAACAAGACTCTACTCAATGACAACTTGGTCAAGGAAGAAGAAAGAAATTAAAGGCTTCCTAGAGTTTAATGAAAATGAAGCCACAACATACACATATTTATGGGACACAATGAAAGAAATCCTAAGAGAAAAACTCATACCTTTAAGTGCCTACAAAAAGAAACTGGAGAGAGCATATACCAGCAATTTGACAACATATCTGAACAAAAAGAAGCAAATTGACCCAAGAGGAGTCGAAGGCAGGAAATAATAATCAAACTCACGGCTGAAATCAACCAAATAGAAACAAAAAGAACTATACAAAGAATCAACCAAACCAGGAGCTGGTTCTTTTAGAAAATCAACAAAATAGATAAACCCTTAGTCAGACTAACCAGAGGGCACAGAGACACTATCCTAATTAACAAGATCAGAAATGAGAAGGGAGACATAACAGTAGACACTGAGGAAATCCAAAAAATCAGGAGAACCTACTATAAAAGTCTTTACTCAACAAAACTGGAAAACATGGATGAAACGGACAATTTTCTAGACAGATACCAGGTACCAAAGTTAAAGCAAGATCAGATCAACAATCTAAACAGTCCCATATCTGCTAATGAAATAGAAATAGTCATTAATAGTCTCCCAACTAAAAAAGCCCTGGACTAGATGGGTTTAGTGCAGAGTTTTCTCAGACCTTCAAAGAAGACCTGATATCAATACCCCGCAAACTGTTCCACAAAATAGAAGCAAAATGCACTCTACCCAATTTGTTCTATGAAGCCACAATTACTCTTATACCTAAACCACATAAAGACCTAACAAAGAAAGAAAACTTCAGACCAATTTACCTTATGAATATCGATGCAAAAATACTCAATAAAATTCTTGCAAACCATTATGATAAAAACTGCATGGTATTGGTACAGTGACAGGCAGGTAGATCAATGGAATAGAATTGAAGACCCAGAAATGAACCCACAAACCTATGGCTGCTTGAACATTGACAAAGGAGCTAAAACTATCCAGTGGAAAATAGAGCATTTTCAACAAATGGTGCTGGCTCAACTGGCGGATAACATGTAGAAGAATGCAAATCGATCCATTCTTATCTCCCTGTACAAAGCTCAAGTCCAAGTAGATCAAGGACCTCCACATAAAACCAGATACAGTCAAATAAAAGAAAAGAAAGTGGGGAAGAGCCTCGAGCATATAGGCACAGGGGAAAATTTCCTGAAAAGAACACTAATAGCTTATGCTCTAAGATCAAGAATCGACAAATGAGACTTCATAAAATTGCAAAGCTTCTGTAAGGCAAAAGACACTGTCAATAGGACAAAACGGCAACCAACAAATTGGGAAAAGATCTTTACCAATCCTATATCTGATAGAGGACTAATATCCAATATATACAAAGAACTCAAGAAGTTAGACTCCAGAGAAACAAATAACTCAATTAAAAAATGGGGTACAGAGCTAAACAACGAATTCTCAACTGATGAATACCGAATGGCTGAGAAGCACCTAACGAAATGTTCAACATCCTTAGTCATCAAGATAATGCAAATCAAAACAACCCTGGGTATCCACCTCACACCAGTCAGAATGGCTAGGATAAAAAACTCAGGTGACAGCAGATGCTGGCAAGGTTATGGAGAAAGAGGAATACTCCTTCATTACTGGTGGGATTGCAAGCTGGTACAACCACTCTGGACATCAGTTTGGCAGTTCCTCTGGAAATTGAACATAGTTCTACCAGAGAACCCAGCTATACCACCGCTGGGTATATACCCAGAAGATATTCCAACATGTAATAAGGATACATGCTCCACCATGTTCATAGCAGCCTTATTTATAGTAGTCAGAAACTGGAAACAACCCAGATGTCCCTCAACAGAGGAATGGATACAGAAATTGTGGTATACCTACACAATGGAATACTCAGCTAGTAAAACAATGAATTTATGAAATTCTTGGGGAAATGAATGGACCTGGAAAATATCATCCTGAGTGAGGTAACCCAATCACAAAAGAACACACATGGTATACATTCTCTGATAAGTGGATATTAGCCTAGAAGATTGGAATACATGAAGTACAATCCAGAAACCAAAAGAAACCCAAGAAGAATGAAGACCAAAGAGTGGATACTTTGTTCCTTCTTAAAAGGGGGAACAAAATACCCATGGAAGGAGTTACGGAGACAAACTATGGAGCAGAGACTGGAGGAAGGACAATCCAGAGACTGCTCTACCTGGGAATCCTTCCCATATTCAATCATCAAATCCAGACACTATTGTGGATATCAGCAAGTGCTGGTTGACAGGAGCCTGATATAGCTGTCTCTGGAGAGACTCTCACAGTACCTGAGTAATACAGAAGTAGAGCATCACATCCATCCATTGGACTGAGTACAGGATCCCCAATGAAGGAGATAGAGAAAGGACCCAAGGACCTGAAGGGTATGCATCCCCTTAGCACGAACAACAATATGAACTAACTAGTACCCTCAGAGCTCACAAGGACTAAAACTCCAACCAAAGAATATACATGGGGGGACTCATGGCTCTAGCAGCATGGATATAGCAGAAGATGGCTAAGTTGGTCATCAGTGGGAGGAGAGGACCTTGGCTCTGTGAAGGTTTTATGCCCCAGTATAGGAGAATGCCAGGACCAGGAAGTGGGAGAGGGTAGGGTGGTGAGCAAGGGGAGGGGAGAGGAAACAGGGGATTGTTTTAGGATTTGGTCTTTTTTTTTATTTTATTTTAGTTTATTTTTCTTTTTTCTTTTGGAGGGGAACCTGGGAATGGAAATATTATAAATAAAGAAAACATCTAATTAAAAAAAAAAAGAAAAAAAAAAAACTCTAGTACTTGAGTCTGTCTTGACCACCACCAACATAACCACTGAAAAAAGACATGTAACCTGAATTAAATAAATTGTAACACCAACAAAAATCTAAACCCAAATATCTAAACCAAGGTATGCAGATCCCAGTAGAAAATGCAAGTTAAAGAGAAAAGAAAAGAAAAGGAAAAGGAAAGGAAACAGAAAAAAAAAAAAGACAACTTCTCTTCTCTAGTAGTAATCAGCCCTGATCAAAATAAAACCAGATATACAATTCAAAAGAATGATTACAAATATGATTATACAAAGTAGTTTTTATTTAATATTAACAAAATGGACTGAGAAATGGAACCATGGTTAAGAGCATTTGTCATTCTTGCAGAGGATCCAAATTTAGTTGCCAGCATCTGCATGGTAGTTTACAACCATCTGTAATTCTTCTAGCATCTACAGGCACTAAGTATGCAAAATGCACACTTACACACACACACAGGCAAAACCCATACACCCATAAAATAAATAAATCTTGCGCTCTGCTTCATCTGCTTGCCTTGTGGGACTGAGCAACTGCTGGATCCTCGGACTTCCATTCACAGCTGCTGCCAACCATTGTTGGGGGTTGATTGCTGGGAGTTGGACTACAGATTAAAAATGCTTTCAAGAAGAAACTGGACGGCAAAAAAGTAAAGTAAAACATTATACAACCCCCCTTTTTTTAACTTTCTATCAGTTAACAAAGGACCTTAAAAGCTAAGCTTTTGTCTGGATTGCATATCTGACAAAGAAGAAACAAATTTCACATGTGAATTAAAATGAGCGCCTTAACCCAGAGACTCAGGTGAGAGCCACCATTTTCTCTCTGGTGAGTTTCTAAGACCAGAGCAGCCAGCAGGGAGGCACAGCCCCCACAAGTCCCAGGGGAGTTGCAGGGCAGCAGGGACAGGATCCTCTCGGCTTCTGAGTGACAGAGGTGGATCAGTGACCTTCTCTGCCCCTTCCCTGCAAGTGGAGGGCCTACCTCCAGGGAGCACCTTAACCCAGAGACTCGGGTGAGAGACACCATTTTCTCTCCGGTAAGTTCTAAGACAGGAGCAGCCAGCTGGGAGGCACAGGCCCCATGAGTCTCAGGGGACTTGCAGGGAGGCAGGGACAGGACAAGTTCTAGTCAGAGACACTAAGAACATCTAACACCAAAAATCAAGAGATGGCGAAAGGCAAACGCAAGAATCCTACCAACAGAAACCAAGACTACTTGGCTTCATCAGAACCTAGTACTCCCACTGCAGCAAGTTCTGGATATCCCAAAACACCGGAAAAGCAAGAATTGGATCTAAAATCATATCTCACAATGCTGATAGAGGAACTTAAGAAGGACATGAATAATTCCCTTAAAGAAATACAGGAGAATACAGGTAAAGAAGTACAAGCCCTTAAAGAGGAAACAAAAAAGTCCCATAAAGAATGACAGGAAATCACAACTAAGCAAGTAGAAGCACTTAAAGAGCAAACTCAAAAATCCCTTAAGGAATTGCAAGAAAACACAAACAAACAGGTGAAGTAATTGAGTAAAACCATCCAGGACCTAAAAATGGAAGTCGAAACAATAAAGAAATCACAAAAAGAGACAACTCTGGAATTAGAAATCTTTGGTAAGAAGTCAGAAAACTTAGATGCAAGCATCAATAAGAGAATACAAGGGATAGAAGAGAGAATCTCAGGGGCAGAAGATAACATAGACAACATTGAGAGAACAGTCAAAGAAAATGCAAAAAGCAAAAAGACCCTAATCCAAAACATCCAGGAAATCTAGGACACAATGAGAAGACCAAATCTAAGAATAGTAGGTACAGAAGAGAGTGAAGACCTCCAACTTACAGGGCCAGTAAATATCTTCAACAAAATTATAGAAGAAAACTTCCCTAATCTAAAGAAAGAGATGCCCATAATCATACAAGAAGCCTATAGAATTCCAAATCAACAGGACCAGAAAAGAAATTCTTCCCGCCACATAATAGTCAAAGCAACAAATGCACAAAACAAAGAAAGAATACTAAAGCAGTAAGGGAAAAAGGTCAAGTAACATATAAAGGCAGGCTTACCAGAATTATACCAGACTTCTCACTAGAGACTATGAAAGCTAGAAGATCCTGGACAGATGTCATACAGACCCTAAGGGAACACAAATGCCAGCCCAGACTACTATACCAGTAAAACTCTCAATCACCATAGATGTAGAAACCAAAGTATTCCATGACAAAACCAAATTCACACAATATATTTCCACAAATCCATCCCTTCAAAGAGTAATAAATGGAAAACTCCAACACAAGAAGGGGAACAGAAAACTCTAACACAAGAAGGGGAACTATACCCCTGAAAAAGCAAAAATGTAATTTTCCAACAAAACTAAAAGATAGACACATGAATGGAATGCCAGCTCTAACTATAAAAATAACAGGAACCAACAATTACTTTTCCTTAATATTTATGAATATCAATGGACTCAATTCTCCAATAAAAAGACATAGGCTATCAGATTGGGTATGTAAACAGGAACCAACATTTTGCTGCATACAGGAAACCCACATCAGTGACAAAGACAGACACTACCTCAGAATAAAAGGCTTGAAAACAATTCTCCAAGCCAATGGCCCCAAGTAAAAAGGTGGAGTAGTCCTTCTAATATCGAATAAAATGGACTTTCACCCTAAAGTGATCAAAAAAGATAAGGAGGGACACTTCATATTCATCAAAGGTATGATCTACCAAGATGAATTCTCAATTCTGAACCTCTATGCTCCAAATGCAAGGGCACCTATATTCATTAAAGAAACTTTACTAAAGCTCAAAGCACACATTACACAACACACAATAGTAGTGGGAGATTTCAATACCCCACTCTCTGCAATAGACAGATCATGGAAACAGAAACTAAACAAGGACACAGTGAGACTAACAGAAGTTATGAAACAGAGGGATTTAACAGATATCTATAGAATTTTTAATCCTAAAACAATAGGATATACCGTCTTCTCAGCACCTCATGGTACCTTCTCCAAAATTGACCATATAATTGGTCACAAATCAGGCCTCAACAGATACAAGAAGATTGAAATAATTCCTTGTATCTTATCAGATCACCATGGATTAAGGGTGCTCCTCAATGACAACATAAACAATAGAACGCCCACATACACGTGGAAGCTTAACAACATTCTACTCAATGATAATTTGGTCAAGGAAGGAATAAAGAAAGAACTTAAAGACATTCTAGAGTTTAATGAAAATGAAGCCACACATACCCAAACTTATGGGACACAATGAAAGCAGTCCTAAGAGG
>NW_022196900.1:32873904-32903467 GCF_008632895.1 Mastomys coucha | reverse complement strand
GCTCTGACAGTACCTGACTAATACAGATGTAGAGGCTCACAGTCATCCACTGAACTGAGTACAGGGTCACCAGTGAAGGAGTTAGAGAAAGGACCAATGGAGCTTAGGGGTTTGCAGTCCCTTAGGACGAACAACAATATGAACTAACTAGTACCCTCAGAGCTCCCAGGGTTTCAACCGCCAACCAAAGACTGCACATGGAGGGGTCTGATTGTTCTGGCAGCATATGTATAGTAGAGGATTGCAAATTCGATCAATAGGAGAGGACCTCGGCCCTGTGAAGGTTCTGTGCCCCAGTGTAGGGGAATGCCAGGCCAATAAGTGGGAGAGGGTGGGGTGGCAGGCATGGGGAAGGAGGAGGCAACAGGGGTTTGTTTTTTGTTGTTTTTGTTTGTTTCTTTGTTTTTTGAAGGGGAAAGTGGGAAAGGAGAAATTTACATGTAAATAAAGAAAATATCTAAAAAAAAATAAATCTTTTATTTATTGGTATATGTAGGTTGTTTTGTTGGGAAAACCCTTCATTTTATACTGGAACATTGCATCCCTAAAGTACCTATTTTTGTGAACAAATCATCTTCATTGGTAGGTGTAGGCAGAAGGCCATCAGGATTTCTGAAAGTCTGGGAACAACCATATTTAGGAGCATGTCAGAAATTAATTTACTCTTTTTAAATTGTTTTCTAGAACTTTAGTACAATGTATCAATGTAACTTCAATCATTTTACTCAAAATAAACCTCCAGCAAAAATGTTTTAAAAAAGTAAATAAATACATACATAAACCTGTTTTTAAAAATGAATACATAACAATAGTAAATATATGAAACTTTGGAACTTCCAATATACTGAATCAAACACTAATGAACATAGAAGGTGAGATTAATTTGATACAATAGGAATAGTTCATTTCAGTGCCTCATCTCAGATATACATAGTTCATTCAAACTAAAATCCAATAAATTAAATAGTATTAAAATATACCATAGAGCAAACAGACTTAAAAGCTGTTGAAATCCTTAGTCAATCTGACAAAAAGAATGAGAAGAGCCAAGTTAACAAAATTTGAAATGAAAAATATATTATTACAATCAGTTTCAATAAAATCCAGAACACTATTAAAGAATTCTTTGAAAACCTATACTCCAAAAAGCTGGAAATCTTAAAAGAAATAGATGAATTTCAAAGTGTGTATAAACTACCAAAATTAAAGGCAGAAGTTATTACACTCAAGGAAACCAATGCTGTAATCAAATACCTCCCCCACAAAGAAAAACCCAAGGCCAGATAGATTCTGAGATGAATTCTATTAAATTTTTAAGGAAGATTTAACTTCTCAACTTGTACAAAATAAAAAGGGATAGGAAACTCAAATTCACTCTATGAACCCAGTATTTTCTGAAACCAAAACAGAATAAAGTTAAAATAAAAACCACAGCCCAATTAATCTGATGAATATAGATACAAAGACTCTCAACTAAAACACTTGAAAACTAAATTCAGAAAGATATTAAGAAAAACATATATCATAAGCAAAAAAGTCTCATTCAAATTAAGGTTGTTTCAAAATATGCAAATCAACAAAGGTTCATATAAATAAATTTTGTATGAATAAAAAATATAAATAAAATATATATGAACAAAATTTCACTTAAAATTACAAACAGAAATCACATGATTATTTTCAATAGATACCAAATGGGCATTCGACAAAGCTCAAAATGACTTCCTAATAAATATCCTGGAGACATTAAGAATATAAGGAACATAACTTGAAATAATAAAGGCCATATAAAATAAAGGTATAGCCAGCATGAGGTTAAATTTGGGGAAATTGAATTTACTCTAAAATCAGGAAGGAAAAAATATACCCACTGTGAGCTCTCATTCAAATTGTGTGAAGTCTGGCCAGAACAATAAACCAAAAGAAAGACATTTAAGAGATGAAAATGGAAAACGAAGAAATCAAACACTTCTCATTTTCAGATTACATGATTCTATATTTCTAAGACTTTATAGACTATACCAGCCTGAGGTTAAACACCTTTTTCAGGGAGGAGCGTCTGGGAAGGAAAGTTTATTGGGTAAGCCTCTAGGCCTTTAGGTACCTCATTAAAATGGCGATATGTCTTGAGGTTATGTGAACACAGGTCACATCCTCTACCTGTGGAGGAGTTTGGGGCATTACCCTTACATGACTGATGGCCACAAATATATGGAGGGCTGCAGCCTCGTGCCAGGAGCCTGGTTTCTTGGGAGTGGGGTGAAACACCTTCTATCCCTTTAGGGTCACTGGGATTTCTAGCCTTAGCTCAACCAGGAACCAGGGTGCCTTTCACAGTTCTATACCAGTATGTGGTCAGAACTGAAAAAAAGTTAATGATCTATACATACATAGGATATAGGCCCTATGGCAGATGTGGCCAGTTCTCTAATCAGATCTTTTCCAAAGCTATTTTTTCCTCCCTTAGGTACCATAAAAACCTTTAGCACATTCTGTCTTAACCTACTTGAAAGGGCTCCTTCATCCATAGTCTTGCAGAGAAAACAGAAAAGGCTTGAGCATCCCCATCCTCTTGGGGCAACAGCTAATTAATGCCTTCCTAGCCTGGAAGCTGAATTTCCTGCCTCTTCCCTCTGAACATATTGTGGAGTAACATACTCAAGAGCACCTCAGCAGGATAGGGTCTGTACTGCAACTTTGTCTCCACAACACAGATACCCTTGATGTTTTCCTCTTCCATACACCCCTTTTTCTGTTCTTCCTGGAGAAATTCCTAAGAAAACACTTAGAAGTCCTCACCACAGGTTCTGTTTATGAAGAAACCAACCCAAAGGAAAACAATCTCTGAAATTAGTTTATAACTTGGTTCCACAGTATTTTTCTTCAATCATTCATGATCTCCAAGGGAATTAGCTTTCTCCTCTGCTACATTTATTCTGTACCACTCTTCTGTCATTATTCCCTTCTATCCAACAGGCCTCTTTCTTAGAGCAATACTTCCAACTTTAAAAATCAAGTTCTACTCCAACATCTTACCTATCACAAAACAAAAGTGAACTGGACTGTTGACTCACTCTTCAGAAAATCTTCTGTGGCCTGTGTATGGCATATAATGTTCCTATCTTATACGTAATGGGCAGATCAGCCTCACTCATTAATTCATTCAACTAGCATTTGTGCGATGGCTATGCTCATCATATTCAGAATGAAATGGAAAATGAGTATATTCCTGCTTCCAGGTTAATGGTAGAATCATAAGAATCACATAAATGTGACTTATAACAAGATTATGTAATGAATCTTATTTCATATATAAATAAATTTTATTTATAATAAGTGTGATTTATAACAAGAAACATATAAAGAGAAAATCATAATGGATAAGATATCATTGTGTAACAAATATTCTTAGCTAGGATATATATTTGAATAAATAACCAACAACCTAATATTAAGAACTTTTTTATTTTAGGTAGTAGTGGTGCATGCCTTTGATTCCAGCACATGGGAGGCAGAGAATGAAGATCTTTGCGATTGCCGGCTTGATCCACAGACCTAGTTCTAGGACAGCCAGTAATAGAGAAATTTTTATCCAATAACATGGCTCCTCTGACAAGAGATCACATCCAAGTACATTTTAGGTTTGGGTGATCTGGCTGTGATGACACACCTTTAATTTCTCTGGATAGAGAAATATAGACATACCCTTAGGACACACCTTTAATCCCTCTGGCTGGAATACAGGCACACCTTTAGTACATACCTTTAATCTCAAACAATGACATCTTATTGAGGGGCAAAGTGACTATCAGAAAAAGATATGATGGAATGAATAAGCGAGAGGATATACCCAACTCCCAGGAGAAGATAAGAATGAGAAGCTACTTAAGAGGAGTATGTGGAGGGCAGTTCATTCAGTCAGTGCAGTTCATTTGAGTTCAGGCAATGCAGTGGACTTCAGTCAGTTCAGTTGATTTCAGTGCAGTTCAATTGAATTCAGTTTTGTTCATACAGTTCGGTTCAGTTCTATTCAGTTTCATTTAGTTCTATTCAGTTCATGAAGTTCAGAGTCAGTTTTTCCAAGAAGACCCATTTAGTCAGAAGCAGAGGGAAGTCAATTTGAATCAGGCAGCTTGGAGAGTCTTTGAGCCAGAACAGAAACCAGTGAAGCACAATTCAGAAAGAGCTAGAAGGAGTGAGTTTATTCAGCAGTAAATCTCTGAGGCTGAAACATTTTAGGCTTAGATTAGACAGAGGCTGGAAGCTCCAAGCCTTCAAGTTCCAAGCTTGCAGAATATTAGATTGTAAGGAGACAAGAAACTTCCAGGCCTAGGCCTAGAAATACTTAGATAGAAATACTCTGATCTCAGCCCAAGCCAGTATATGTTCAGCATAGATCAATAGAGAGAGTGAATAACTATATATTCTCATTTTAGTCATTTCAGATTGCTACTGGAAACTCCCAAGCATATGGTGCCATGTGAGGACACTAATACTTTAATAGAGTATCAATTTTGGATGGTGCTGGCCAAACTCCATATTTTAAAGTTGTATTTAGTTTTCCCATAGGTTGCCCAGTCTTGACCTTTACACTTACACCACAGGTATGTAAACTGAAATGAAAGGCATACACACACACATACACACACACACACACACACACACACACACACACACACACACACAAACACACATACAATCTCCAGCTATTGACATTTAACAGCACTCAAGAATAAAGTCTAGTACAGTATATTGAGATTCAAAGCCACCTTCACAACAGTTGACTTGCCAGTTTGTATCAACATTTTTCTCTTTATTAGCTCAGAATGGGATGCATCTAAGAACTTATATATCATAACTTAACCCCAAATAAGACTTTTAGAATGATGCATGCATACAAAATTACTTCCCCACACATGTAATAATGACAGAATGAGGGAGAGTGTGCTTCTGATATTGCCATTGCTTCTATCCTGAGGATCTTTGGCATCACTTGACGGTGTCTGCTAGTTTTGTCCTTCTGGGGTCTCTACTCTACCATTGTACACCTGAGTTTCTCCTCACTGAGGTGCCATTCTCTTTTGCTTTTGAAAGCAAGTAAATAAAGCTTTATTGAATGATAAGGATTAATTTGATTTAGCTGTCATTTTAAAATAAATGATTCTAAATACCAACATTTTAAACAACAATGATAAATTATCTGGTTAATACTTCATGAGGGTTGTACCCGTATGTTGATAGAGGAAACTGTAAAGTTGCTAGCCTCAAACACCGAAGTTGGATGTGTCTATTTCCACCCAGTCACTAGGAAGGCTCCTTAACACACAAGCATTGCAGACAAGTTTTGCCCTTGCCCTTCCTTCTCCCTCCCTGAACCATTAGATTATGTCCATAAAGGAAGATCTCCTCTATGCTAAGAACTCGGTGTGTTCTGTACTAACCTGAAGGTTCTCCTACACCCTGGGAAAAGTCTGACCTCACTAACTGAGAAAGGAAATATTCACTGGCCACTTAGTGCTGTACAGCATAACTTTCCTCACACATGTTGAAACATTAGTTTAATGTTTTCGTTACTTATCTACTGAGTTTTAGCCTAAGTAGGCAAAATGAAAGTCACCACTAGAGTAGAAATTTAAGACTGATAATATGACAAGAGAAGTCTTGTGTGTGCTATGGATGTAACACTGTGGCATATGTATGTGAGGTGGATAAAATGGTGCAAACACCAGGAAATGGTAGCTTCATTGTGCCCCCAAGAGGGCTCTCTGGGCCTTGGTGACTAGCAGAGGCTCACTCAGAATCACTGGGAAAGGTTCTCAGAGTTCACATAAATTGTCAACCCCAGCAGGTTTGCTCAAAAGAGATTCATACTTGAGTTGCTTTTCCTATGCAAATTAGACAACTCAAGAATTTTTTAATAACAATGGAGTTTTAATTGGCATATTAAATCCCTACTTCCCACACTCAGCAAGCCAAGGCACTCCTCCAGTGACTGTGATTAAGCCTTTTGCAGAATTATGAAGCTGGAGAGGTTTGTAAAAGAAAGAATTGAACAGCAGGGAGGATTTAGTCAAAGATGTCACAGTTCTGGTTCTTACCCCACCTCCAAATCCATCTCCCAAAATTATAAAAAAAGAAAGAAAGAAAGAAAGAAAGAAAGAAAGAAAGAAAGAAAGAAAGAAAGAAAGAGAAGAAGAAGAAAAAGAAAGGAAGAAAAGGCTCAGGCAGTTGGCTTGCCAATACATTTGATATAACCTTGTTTTCCAGAAAGGATTAATTCATGACTACTGTTTGGAAAATGATAATCCTAAAGAAAATTATAAATTCATTCATGTGATATCACTTTTACTCAAAGTGTTTTAGAACTTTGAACCTCTAGTTGACAGTACCCCTCATTTCCAGTTTTTATATTAAAGCACGACTTCCTCCACAGTGTCCAAGAACCATAGATGCCACATTCATACATCTGTGTATGAAGGAACAGCAACTAGGTGGTTGGAAGCTTAAGTGAACAGCAAGAAGAAAGCCAAATGTGTAATATATTTATGAAATAAAGTGTTGTTCCACAGAACAGAATAATTTTCAGCTTTCTTTCTGATAAGTGTGTGGTTATTTTGGAGTGTGTGATGTCCTTAAATACATAAGTAATGTATCTCCTTTGTATCTTCATTAATCTTTGCTATTCTGGATAACTTTGATATTCAAGTAATTTTTGAATTATGATCAAAGAGAGGAATCCTATCCTAGAAATATTAAATAGTTGCTCCATGGCAAGTATGATGATGGTCTGGAATCAGGTTAATGAAATGTTGCTTCTATACTTTGATAAGGCAGTATACAATAAATAAATAACCATTACAATAAAAATCATGATATAATGGTTTTCATTAAACATTAAATTCAATTAAAAGAATTTCCATAAGATTAAGTCAAGACAGAAAAGGAAGGAAGGAAAAGAAATAAGAAGAGGAAGGAAGATTTGGAGAGACAACCTAATTCACTTCCTTCATTGACCATTCATAAACACTAGTCTTGAAGATGCAATTTTTTATAACCAATCCTGCAGACTTATTTTTGTCTGTCAACTTGAAATAAATGCGGAGTAATAAGAAGTTCCATAATCTTAAACATTACACCTCTTACACATTGTAAGAACAGCTCAGTAACTAAAATTTCTGGTTCAATTTATTAAGCAAATACAAACTGTAAGTTAAAACTTCCTTCTGCCAAGTTAATAGTTGTCAGGAATCTTTGAGTGGAGAGGATGACACGGCCTTCCACCTAGTTCCCTATTCTGCACCAATTCACCTGTCCAGTTCTCATCTGTACACACGAATCTGCCTTTGACTCATTTAAAGGACATCTGCAAATTTATGCCTTGGCTGGTAATAATGGAATCTGAGCAAAACACATTCTGTTTCAAAAGGAGGTTTGAGCCAAATGTGATGGCATATGCCTACAATCTCTGCTACTCAGGAGACAGAGGATGTATAAGTTTGAGACAGCTTAGGCAACATGATGAGATTCTCCAGCCTTCAAAAAAAAGTAACTTAAATATAAACAAACAAACAAACACAGGGGTATATAGTAAGAAAATCAAAGTCTCTGACTTCATGGAGTCTATAGTCTTATTTATAAGTCAACATGTAATTTATGTGTATCATGTAAATCTTTGATATAGATATAGATAGATAGATGATATATAGATATGACATATATAGATATACCTTACGTATACCATACACTAGTGATGAAATTTATCCAATTAATTGAGCAGTGTAAGAAAGTTAGAATGCTTGAAAAGGGAAGGGCTATTTTACTTAATGCAGTCAGGAAAGTTTTCTCTGCAGAAACCTGATTATTTTAAAAGGGGGGTTTATGTGATGAAGATATCAGAGTATATCTGATATGCACTGTAGAGCAATCCAGATCAAAGGATAACAATAAAGACCTTATGATTGGTGAATGTTCTTTATATTTAGAGAACACAGAAGACCAGTACTGTGATGATAGGAGAAGAAAGTGAACTTTTTTTTGGAGAGAAGGCTACAGAAGTGGAGAGAAATTGTATCATGAGAAAATGCGTTTGAACTCTCTTATGAGTTAGACCTTCCTTGAAGTCTAGAGCAGACATGTACCACAATATAATGTTTGAGTTTAAAAGATAACTCTGAATTCAAAGTGAAAGGAGATTCAGATGCAAACATGGAAGCAAGGAGACACCTTGTAGGACTCAAACTAGAGTAGAAGGTGATTCCACCCAGAGTGCCAGACATGGAGACCTAGCCACAGTACCAAAAGATAATGAACAAATGCTTGTTTTCTCTGTTGAGTGTTTATCCTTCCCATATGATTGCTGTCTTTCCTATGTTTTCTGTTCTGTAGTTTGAATTTTATTCCCCTTGAATTTGACATACTCATTTTTATCCTTGTCAGGATTTATAAGTGGTTTTGCTTTGTGTTTTTATTCTGTTTTTTCCTTCTTTAAATGTCTTATAATATTTTATTTACCTATTTAACTTTTTTTTCAATACTCTCACATTTTTGTTACTACTCTTTTTAATTCTTTGATTTTTAAAACTATTTTTATGGTTGAAAAATCTTATTGTTTTCTTTCCTTTCATCTGTTGTTCCTTGCTCTTCTCCCTTATCTTCTTTCTTTTATCTATTTAACTAGAGTCTAGAGTATAGTTCCTTCCTTCATGTTATATATTTGCCATTTCCACACTTTAATTTTTTTTAACTTTATAGAACATTCTACATTGGCTTTGCAAATGTTCATTTCTGTATTTATTGGTGATGTACTAGCACAATGCAGTTGACTTGACTTGAAGTCTCTTTTTGTATTTTGCAAGATTTGCTTTTGTTCTTACTACAATACTTTGTTTCTTCCACAGTGAGTGAGTGGCCCTGCCAGTACCACTTAAACTTTCAAGAACAGGATTTTCAATAAGAAGATTCTCTCTAGGCCTTGAGAGATGGCTCAGAGGTTAAGAGCACTGACTGTTCTTCTAGAGGTCTTGAGTTCAATTCCCAACAACCACATGGTGGCTCACAACCATTTGTAATAGGATCTGATGCCCTCTTCTGGTATGTCTGAAAACAGCTACAATGTACTCATATACAATCAATCAATCAATCAATCAATAACAGGATATTTTCTCCAAAATACTATAAGTGATATTCCAGTCCTAATATAGTACACAAAAATACTGCTCCTCCAATAGGACATGATTACTCAAAACCCAGAGATACTGATATGGGTAAAATTCCAGATGAATGTTTTAAAGTTTTTTTCTGGTAAAAATGACCAATGATCTGAAATGGAATACATGTAAGCAGAGGAATTCAATCCAGACCCCAGAATGAAAAGGCAGCAACTTAGAAGAAAATGTTTATAATATTAGATGATTAGTTGTGAATTACTGTAATGGTCTCTGTTTGTTGCAAAGAAAAGTTTTCTTGACGTTCAGTGAAGACTACAGTTATTTGTAGGCCTAAGGACAAATATTTAGAATGAAACTGGGGATTGTGCTAGTTTAGTAAAAGGATAGATTTATGTTTTCCTCCAAGATCCATACTTTATTTAGCTCTGAGTAAAATAAAGTCACTAAGTGTCTAGTAGCAATTATGCTTTCCTTTTGGTTGAGAGGGTCTGAAGTCCAATTAGAGAGCTACAGGTTATCATCAAATATGTGAGCCATTACTGCACCAGTGGGCTTTACCTGCTATGATGCTTATTTTTGTAGTTCATAGGCATCATACATGCATAGGACTGCCAATTATTTCCCTCCTTTGGAAGCTTGAGTGGCATTTCTGGGAGGAGGGTTATATAGAAGGGTTTGGAAGAAGAAAAAGAAGCTCAGAAATGATGTAAAACCTCTGTAGGCAGTTTCTACACAACTCCTATGCAGTATCCCAGAGGTTACTAAACAATGCCTCAAACACATAAAAGAAAGATCTACTTGTGCTCACTGACAATGAGAACTAAAATACTGCTACGACATTGTATTTTCAAAAACTAGCTTGACTTTGACAAATAATAGTAAGGACCTATGCTAAGGGAAGCATAGATGTCAGGGATATTAAATGGTCAGTGAAGAGGAGGCTTGAACTACCACATAATATCCTAACAACCACACTAAGAAGTAAGAAGCAAAGCTACCTGCTAGGACTTTCCCAAGGAATGAAGGATCTTTGTGGAGCATGGGGCACCCATGCTTCAAATAAAGCTCTAAGAGACTGGCAATCTTTTCAGAAACACAGAGAAGCAATCAGCAAGGGGTAAACCAACTTCTCCATTTCTCTAAGCAGAAGCTGTGTACTCCCTCACATGTATGCCCACACAGGACACACACACACACACACACACTTCAGTTTCATTGTTTTTTTCTGTGAATCATATGTCTATTCACCTCAGAAAGAATAATTATACACACAAGTAAGTTATACCAACTAAGTATATTTTTATTAAACAATAAATTTATTGAGGACAATTTCAGAAAAATGGATTTGAGGTTACTTTTAAGAGAAAGGAAACATAATAGGTGCCTACACAATTAAAGAGTTTCTCCCCGGCATCATGTTAACCAGTTATATATCACCAGATAGTAAAGGGACCATATGAGCATTCATCTTGCTTCATCTGATAATACTAGCAGGCCCAATCGCATGTGATCCATAGTTTTCCTGTTGGCAATAATAATATCCAACACAGAGGAAAATGCCATAAATCACCACTGTGTCAGGACATTTATTCAGGGGGGCAGTTAATAGTGTCAATTGAATTGTTAAGTTATGAATTGTTTGAAGAAAAGGAAGTCTCTCTGAAATTCTAGAGGATCATCTTTTACTATAATAATTAATGACCTCTTATCATATCAGAAGGACCCATGCAGAATGCCTGTGGTAAAAAAGTAATCAGGAGCTACCCAGTTGTAAAAAGTATGAACCACTACTATCATTAGTAAGGCAAAATCAATTCCAGGACACAATGGTACTACTTTTACTTGGGTGTAACCAATAGACTTAAGGCCTGCTCAAAATGAAAAAAAAAAAAAAATCATGCCTAACACTGTAAGTACAGCCAACAACCCATGGCTGATGTGCTCAAAAATCCTAAAGAACCTACTATTTCAAGTTTTCTAAATCAATCTAATTCCTAACAGCACTCTTAATACTTGTACATATACCCTCAAATAAGTTTAGCATTCACTCTTCACCAAAGACAGTTCTTTATGTGGCAGAGGGAGATCATTTCCAAGAGCCACAACTGGTTAAAACGTAGAGAGCCTCTAGCTTCAGGAGGTCTCCAATCTCAATTGATACATGCACAGTGCAACTTCTATATCTAGGTCCAAGAGAACATCTTGGAAAAGGGAATATAAATATTGTAAAAGCCAGGCCAAGACATCTGGTGCAAGATAGTATATTCCATAAAGGACAGGGAAACAAAAATTGAATCCATGAAATATCAGCAACATGGTTGCCTAAATAAGACCTTCACAATGACAGTATAAATTTGCATGCCAACATAGATGGAGGACCTATATGTAAATAGATAGGTAAAGGCAATTAAACTCTACTGAAAGAGGGAAAAATCCATCTTTTCTGGGGACTAGCTACCTGATAGTGCCTAATCCTAAGCATATACACATGAGCAAAACTAAAGGTACTCAGCAAGTTGTACATATACACACTCTCACATATACACACATACACAAACACATGCACACATATAAAACAATAAAAATTGAAGAAGAAAGGATCAATTTGCAAGGAAATAGTAAAGGTGACATGGGAGTTAATGATGGAGAATGAGGGGTAAAAATAATATAAATATCTATCATAGTCATATATGAAATTCTCAAAAATAATTAAAATAAAAAATAAAGAAAAATCTCCCATCATGATGCCTTCAACAAAGTAAAGGGCAGCAAGTGAGATCTGTATGGTTGTTTGAATATGCTTGGTCTAGAGAATGGCATTATTAGGAGATATGGGCATGTTGGAGGAGGTATAGCCTAGCTGGAGCAAGTGTGTCACTGTTGGAGTGGGCTTTGAGGCTCTCGTTATAACTGCCTGGAAGACAGTCTTCTCCTGTTTGTCTTTGAAACAAGATACAGAACTCTCTGCTCCTCTAGTGCTACACCTGCCTGGATGCTGCCATGCTTCCTGCTATGATGATAATGAACTGAACTCAGAACCTGTAAGTCACCCCCAATTGAATATTGTCCTTTATAAGAGCTGCTGTATTTATGGTGTCCCTTTACATCAGTGGAAACCCTAACTAGGACAGAAGTTGGTACCAGGAGTGGGATATTGCTATAATAGGTATGACCATGTTTTTATTTAGAGAAATGTGGATTGTGGAACTTTGGATGTGGAAAGAAATTGAATGCTTTAAGTAGGACTTAATGGACCATTCTAGTATGAATATGGAAAACATTGGTATTGGCTTAGATATTTTAAAATAAGGGTTTTCAAATGCTTCAACAACACCCCCCTTCTACCCCACTGTGGACTCCCTCCCCAAAGCCCGGACAGTAAAACAGCAACCACTTGGGCCCCAGGGCTGCAGCTGCCAACCTGTTGAGCGAAACCTGGTTCCAGTTACATTCAGAAGCTCCACCCCCACAGAGTAACAAGGAAGTCACTGATTGGACTGTTACACTGACATATTTTGGGGGAAGGGTTTTTGGCCCAGGTAATATATCTGTTGGGAGAACAAAGGATTAATTATTATTATTAAATTCAAGATGACTGAGTGACCAGAGCTCGTGTTGTCTAATTTTTATTTTCCCACGTGGGTAAGGTAGAGTATGGCTAGCCTATCTCTTCTTATCTCTTTCAATCTCTTCCTATCTATTTCTTACTCCTATTACCAGAAGAACCCTTTCTTTTATTAACGTTGTGGCAGGTGGCCAATAGATGGCGCCCAACGTGGGGCTAGTTTGGAGTATATTTAAACTGAACTCTCTTACAAGATATGGACAGCATATTCCTGCCGGGGTGCACAGCCTAAGTGCTGGGTTTTCGGCCAGAGTGCTGGGGTTATCAGCGGGTCCGCTGGGTTTATCTGAGCCCAAGCAGGAACAGATAAGGATGTACCCACTTATCATAGGTGGTAAGTGGCTACGGGCTTAAGGCAAATTCTCACCGGGATAGACAGCTATGTGCTGGGTTTTGGCTGGCCCGGGTGCCAAGGTATGGCGGGTCCGCAGGTTTATCTGAGCCCAAGCTGGCACAGATATGGACGTAGCTACGGGGAAACCTTGGGGACAGAAATGAGCTGTGCATAGGCTCAGGAAGAACTATTATGTCTTGTTTACGTGTTTCAATGTGTGTGTATGTCGGATGAATGCGGATTGTCTTGCGTTTTTGTTTTGCCCCTCTGTACACGTGGCCAAGATGGCCGCGGAGGCTCCGCCCTCTCAGCGGAGCCTGAAGAGTAAGTTTTTCCTTATCTGGTGCTAGCTGCTGGGTTCTGGGACTCGAACAAATTAGAATGGTCACAGCGGGCAGGCGAGTGAGGCGGTAAAAGCTTCCTTTCTCCACCCGGGACGTCTTTGGCTCACATGGGCCATTGACTACACGTGTAGCCGGAGGAGGGGCTAGAGATTCCGTGTGCAAGAATACGCTCCCCTCCCCCTCTCCGCTGCCCTTGCTGTGCAGTCACATGGGGTGTCCGGAGTGCAGCAGAAGTCTTGGATACAGGGGCTGGCCTTGGATGGGGTGAGGGTTGTGCGCTCAGCGACTCAGTGTCCCGCCTGCACATGTGTACAACAGAGTGATCGGGCAGCCATGCTGGGCCCTCACAGGGTGAGCAGGGTTGGGGGGACACTGCTGACAGGTTTTCCCACCATAGCCCGCGTAGGCCTGCTCAGTACACCAGATCTTCTGATCCACAGCAGATGTAGATGGTCCCTAACAGGCAGGTGGGGCATCTTTGGCACGTGGTCATAACTGGGAGCTCCGTCCTTGTGTGCCTGCTCTTTTTCTGGCTCGGCTAGACAGGGCTTTTGCGGTCGCAGGTGGCGAGGGCACTCGCTGGCCTCTGCTGGGTGGAGAGAAAAGACAGTAAACTCTGGATGAGCCATAGTTTACTTACTCCTGCTTTATCGGGAGTAAACAGAATTCCAAATCAAACGGGGAAAAACACGTTCAAAACTGGCAGGAAAAGCCTGTCAGCCTTAGAACAAACTGAACGAAAGAAAAAAGGAAAAAAGAAAAAATTTTCTGAGCTTTCCTGTTAGGACAGCAGCTGCTCTGAATCAAACTGGTGTACCAATCTCTCTGGGAGCCACCGCATCTCCTCCTCTCTTCGTGAAAAAATGAAGACTGAGCCTCTACCCCAAACAGTGCCATGCATAGATGAGTGGGACTCTCTAATGCACAATAGCACGAGAATTAATAGATTTAGGATTCCAATGTAATTCTGTCACAGATTGACTTTTAAGTTCGGAGAGAAAAGACAGTAAATATAACAAGGGGATATAGACTTATTTAGAAGTAGTTCCATGGGGCAATTCCAATCTCTGTTTGTCAGAATACCAGCAAGAGAGTTCAGTAGTGTCTGGATCCCAAACATGAATCAGTAGCAGTGGCACACTCTAGCAGAAACTACCACACCTCCACCAAATCAGACCAGAATCAGCTGCAGGCACCAGGAAAATTTCTCTGCTATGCTTCTCTCAATAAAGTGTAGAACATCAAAGACAAAAACTCAAGACCAATGAAGCATTACAAAGCTAGCTTTGCAAGTGCACCTTCACTGTCCATTGAGTCCTGTTTATACTCTCTCCAAACATCACATGTCCTCCCACCGGTCTTGCCTCAGCAGAACACCACATGAATCTGTCATAGCAAAACACCATGTGAGCCTGTATCACAAGCCATATCTTGAAACTTCCACTTCAAAATGGTGCTGAGGGTGATTTGAATTATGGGGGCCTAGCTCAAGAAGTTTCAGAGGACTGTTTTTGTAATATTTTGGTAAAGAATGTGGTTCCTTCTTGCCCTTGTTGGAAGATTCTGCCTGAGGCTAAAATGGAGAGGTTTAGATTAATTGCATTAGCAAAGAAAATCCAAAACAGCCTGGTTTAAATTTTGTTGTGTTGTTACTAAAGTTCACTCTTAAGAATGTTTTGATGAAAAAGAGCAAGCTGAAAAAGGAAAACTAAAAAATGTATGGTTTTAGTTTTCGGAATAAAAGGGCACCAGGAAATGCAATGGAGCTAAATCCTATGTCTGAAGAGACGAACAGATTAAGTGATTGGTGGTTTGGGGGTAAATTCCACCAAGATAAGCTCATTGTGTATATATTTGCTTTTGAAAGGCATTATTATAATTTGTTTATTTTTATTTGAACTTTTAATCTGGAATGAACTACTGTCCAGAAATAGAGGACACAGACTGTTGATCTGGAACTTTAGAAAAAGTGACTGTGAAAAGCTTAGATCTAGGGATGATATTATATACCTTTAAGGCCAGGAGACAGAGGCAAATGGATTTCTGAGTTCAAGGCCAAGCATAGTACAGATCAACTTCCAAGTAGAGAAAAGCATAGGTTCAGGTGTGGTGGTATATACCTTCAATTCCAGAAATCAGGAGACAGATCTCTGAGTTCAAGATCAATCTTTAGAGCAAGTTGCAGTACAGCTAAGCTTAGGCAGTGAGGGAGTTGGAAAACAGAAAGCTGGTGGCTTTGAAGGCATGAAGGGATCATGGAGAGCAGCTGAGGCTTGCCACTATTAGGGTCCAGGGAAGACCAATAGTGAAAGTGCAGCCTCAGCTGCAGTTGACAGCCCAGGACAAGCACATGCAGAGTTAAAATTTGCCCATCTGGGTTTTGGTCTTGCTTTTGTCCAGTGTTTCTTCATTATGACATTTTGGAATAGTAATATATATCCTGTGATGTTAGAGGTATGTGATCTGCTTTTTTATTTGATTTTATAGGGGATTACAGTTAAGTGATTAGATGAATCTGAGAAGTGACCTTGAACTTTAGACTTTTAAACACTGGTGACACTGCAATAAACTATTGGGATTTTTGAAGTTGGGCTAAGAGTATTTTGCATTATGCAATGGCTAGATTCATTGACTCATATGTTTGCACAAGCTTATGGCAGCCAGGGAATAAAATGTGGTGGTTTGAATATGCTCAGCCCAAGGAATGATACTATTAGGAGGTGTGCCCTTGTTGGAATAGGTGTAGCCTTGTTTCATGAAGGATGTCACTATGGTGGTGGACTTTGAGACCCTCTTCCTATGTGCCTGGAAGATATTCTTCTGTTTGCATTTGGAACAAGATGTAGAACTCTCAGTTCCTCCATTGCCATGTCTACCTGGAAGCTCCCATGCTTCCTCCCATGATGGTAATGGACTGGACCTCAGAACCTATAAGTCATCCTCAATTAAATGTTGTCCTTTATAAGAGTTGCCTTGGTCATGGTGTCTCTTTACAGCAATAGAAACCCTAACTAAAACAATCTGGCCAGCTAGCCACCTACATATGTGTCTATGATGGGTCCCAGGCTTACTGTGATGTAACACTAGGGAAGTTCTCACAATTCCTGGCCTTTTTTCTTTTCTCCCCAGTAAGGGTATAGATCAAAATTCTCCCTCTCCATCTGTTGTGGTTTGGTTCCACATGTTCTCTGGACTTATATCCAGAGATATTTTGGAGAATTATGAACACATTGGCAGGAGAATTATGAGAACTATAAAAAGGGTAAATATCTACAGGAAGTAGATCAGTGAGGCATGCTGTTGGGTATATCTTGCCCAAGCCTGCTTACTGCCTCTCTTTTTAGTTTCATGAATCCATGATAAGAAAAACCTTTGCCCTAGGTTCCTGTTGTCATTGTGCTCTGCCTTACCATAGATCAAGAAGTACAACTGCTAAACCTATGCACCACAACATCCTCAACTAAGCTTTATTAGGTATTTTGTCAGAGTTTCAACTTTCTAAGATAACATCCTATTACTTTTCTAAGTGTTAATTCATTCTCAAATCATGTGTTTTTACAGCCCTAGATGACAAGAAAATATAAAAAGTAAGGATCATTGTAGCTCAAATTCTTACATTCAGGGATATTAGACATAAATAGGAAGACTATCCCAGAAACAATCACTAGTAATCAAAATAAAATTTTCCTGTTGAACTATTCTAAATATGTATACCAGTACCTCACCAGATATTTTTGTTACAGTCTGTAGCAATTATAGAAGTTGAAAATGGTTAAAAACATTTATTATGGTTTGACAGAGTAATTAAATCTAATATATAATATTAGAGCTTCTAGTTTGAGTATCTATTTATATGTTAATTTTTTCTGTGGCTTATTTTGATTCTCTTTTAGCTGTGTATCAGTCCATTATTTCTCATGTATTAGATACCTGTAATTAAAATTAACATATGAATTGCTGACCTCAGGAAAGCTTTGAGTTCCTCTGAGCATAATTGAGAAATAACCAATCCTATGAGGCCCTAAGCAGAACAAGAGGATAAATTAAGGAAAACTCTTCCCTTTTTCTACCTCTATACAGCACCATGAGCAGATGGACAAGACTGTACCATGGGGTTTTCTAGCTCTCGGGCCTTAGGAATTAGAATGACACCAGGATCCCACATTTTTAGAAAATAATGGGAACGTCTCACATGCAGAGCTGTATCCATCAATTATTTGCTTCCAGTGGTGGTGGTGGTGGTCGTCGTGTTTGAAACAAGGTTTCCCTATATATTTCCTGCTGCTCTCAAACACAAGGTTTTCCTGCCTTATAATCTTGATAGGCGTCTGCTATACCTAGCTTCAAGTCTTCAGAGTATGTATGCATGTGTGTGTGTGTCCATGTCCTATTGATCGTTTCCCTGGTGAGTACTGTTAGCTGACTCATCATCAAAACCAAAAGGAGGCTATTATGGAGAACATTCCTTACATCATGAGAAGGAGCAAAATCAAGTTATATCTGGACTTAAAAAAAAAACTGTCTGAGACAGATTTCAACTCTTTCTTCTCCTATTGGCCATTATTCAGAGTTTCTTACAAGAATTTACTTTATGAGGTCTGCAGAGATAGTTCAGGGGTTAATAGCTCAGGTCCATTTCCAGTATCCGTTGTTGGCAGCTCACAGCCACCTATAATGCCAGTTGCAGGGGAACCATCAGCCTCGTCTGGACTCCATAGGTATCCACAAACATGTGGTGTGTGTGTGTGTATGCACACAAACACACACACATACACACACTATTTTTTTTTAAGAATTTACTCTTCAAAGAACTTTAGAAGTAGACCAATTAAAGGGCTGCACAGATTAGTCAGAGTCCTCTACAGTAACAATTTATAGAATTAATATATATTTTCATATATATATATGCATATATACATGAAAATTTATCTCCATGACTTATAGGCTGCAGTCTGGCTTTGAAGGAAAAGTCCAAGAATCCAGTAGTTGCTCATTCCATAAGCCTGGATGTCTCAGCTGCTCTTCAGTATATGCTGGAATACCAAAGAAGTAGGATATGAGGCCATTGAAGGAATGGATGAATGGATGTGCTGCCAAGGTGACAGGAATCAGGCAAAGAGGAAAAAACTTCCTTCTTCTATGTCCTCATATAATATACAGCACAGGGCATGGCTCAAATTAAAGTGTTTCTTCCCATGTCAAGATCCAGGTCAAAGATATGTATCTTTCCACTTCAAAGGTCTGGGCTAGAAATGGGATCACCCATTTAAAAAAAAAAATGTCTCTCTCAGGAATGTTCTCCTCCATTTATGGACTGCAGTTATTTTCAAATGCAGTTAACTTGACAACCAATAGTAGCCATTACATGGGCTAATCATTACATAGCTATTCATCTACTTTTCTCATTAAAAGTTGTCTCATGAGAATATAAAGTACTCAAATGGCTTTCTTAAACTATAGGAAAAAAGAAAACTTGAGCTAGATCAATAGCTGAGGTAACTAAGCTGAAGTTTTCAACACTAAAGTATGGAAACCATGGAGTCCTATGAGAAGTCTGAAGAAAAAAATATGTAAGACATAGTTAAGACTCAAATTTTCTCATTCATAATTACTTTTGGGGAACTGTGTTACATTAGCTTGCTAGAGCAGGTCTATAACGAATATTATGATTAACCTTGGTTGTTGGTTAATCAGAGCAGAATTACCTAAGAAGCATGCCTCTAGGTGGGTCTCTCACAATATTTCTTGGAAGTATTAACTAGGAGAAGAAGATCCTCCCCAGAGTAGCAAAATTCCAACAATAACCCAGATAAAAGAAGATCTAAGGAAAAAGCATTATCCCTTCCCACCTATACTTTTTGCTGGTAATAGCATCTACTCTATTGCTGCTGCTTTGTTGTTGTTCTTTATTGGCATTGAAACCTAGTATCTGCCTTCCAATATGAACCAAATATCAATGACTCTTTTGAAACTCCCCAGATCTTGAATGCAAGATTGAGAATACAGATGCCTCTACTCTCATAGACTAAACATACACTGGGTTCTTAGCCTCTCCAATGTGCACATAAGCCAATTAATACATCTATCTGGTATAGATATTCATCCTATGAGTTCTGTTCCCTTAGATAACTCTATTACAATTTAAAAATTCAAATTTTGGTAAATTGGGGTTTTATTTCTCTTTTAAAATGAAATAGAGAAAAAGATAAAAAATAATCTCAAAGAGCACTTCGATAATTTTTTGTGGTAGCTCTGTAGGGAGCACGTGGCTTCAGGAATCCTTGTTTAGTTCTTTGCTGTAATGGGAAGCTGGCACAGATGTGTCAGCTACACTCCAGCCACCCAACTCTCATGGGAGCTTCAAAAATCTAGGTTGGCTGTGTGATTTTTAAAAGTAGAAACTCGAGTTCAGACTACTTGATTTCTTTTCTCGGTCTTCTGGATTGTATTTGTTTGTTTTGGTTTGTTTTGTTTTCCCCAGGGACCTTAGCACTTAGGTATCTGCACATTTTTAACCTAAATTAGAGAAACAATATGAGATTCCCTTTCTAAAACAATAAATCACCTTCCAGTACTCAGGCAAGGGCTCTGTAAGTGCCAGGCTTCATTCAGTGCTTTTCTGAAATGTGTAGCTTTTGTCTAAGTGAATTTCACAAGGAATAACCTTTTCAGAGAAAGTATAACTAAGATGTATGGCTCCAGCAATCTCAACTATGCCCCACAAAATGAGTGGATAAACGCCCCAACAGTTTCCCAGGAAAGGAAAAAGCCTCTTCAGTACTCCCTGAGGACTCAAGTTAACCTAACTTACAACCATCTTGCTTTAGAAGAGCAGGTGCAGAGGACCACAGCCATAGACATAATGAGCATATTCCAGTACTGGCCCATAAAGTTGTCATCGGTACAGGGGGATCCTGCCATTAATAATTTAATAGTTTCCTTCCTCTTCGTGAAAACACAGTGGTTATTTATCAAATGCATGCACTGCCCTCGACTGACCTGGGACAAAACTGTCTTCAGCAAGTCACAGGATTTTCCTTAAGAATTAAAGTAATTTAAAGTAAGTACCATAAGAATTAAAGTACTATCCACCCAGGTAGGGAAGAACCTTATGCAGGATGTGAACTGGAATACATGTTGAGTGAAAGTTGTGCTTAATATATGCCAATCCTTCACCCATTTTATTTCCTAATCATTCTGTATAAAAAAAAAAATATTTTTCTTGTTTCAGTCTGATAAGACTAACACTTAGAAATATTTTTTCAAACTATAAAGACTAACAAAGTGAAGATAAAAATCTCTACTCTATACCCCTTTTCACAGAAAAGAAAAATAACAGCCTTTACTCCTGAAGTCTCCCCTGTAGTCATAGAAACAGTTGCCATACACAACACCACTAGCCATTTCTGAAATGCACCTGAATACAGTAACTATTTTTCAGTCTGGATTGGGGTCACATAGATGATTGTCTCTTGACCTTACCAATGATCACTTGTATGAACTAATCAAGCTGCACCTCAGTGGTAAGCTGGAATTGGTTGGAGTATTGGGAAGTCCTGATTCTTTCTTTCTATCTGTCCTTCCAGTATGGCTTTTTCTGTATTGTTTTGCCCAACCAAGCATTTTCAGCAAGGGGAAGCAATTTTTATATGCTATATCACATGCATATCACAAAATTGAAACTTCCCAAGGTTTTAAACCAAGAAGCATCATATTCACCATTTAGTGAGCTACAAAGGGTCACAATCGTAATTCAAGTTCAAAAGATAAAGAAGAGAAAGTAAATTTTGGAAAATATGAATCACTGGGTCATTAAGAGTCAAGTAGCTCTCAATTGGGTCCAATTGTAATGAGTGTGGGCACCTAAATATTGTTCAACATTGGTACTGAAATGGGTACCAGAAGGTTTACTACAGCAACACAAGACTACTAACCTCCTTCAGGTAAATAACCTGAATGGACAGGATCTGACCAAGGACTAGTCTCTAGCTCTAAACTTTGGTTGCAACGCATTATTAGAGCAAGATCTCCACCCAAATGGGAGCTATAAAAAACATTTGCATTTTTTACTGCGTATATACACACACACACACACACACACACACACAAAATCCTCCTTTTTTGGTAAGATCATGAATATTCAAAAGTTTACCTCCCAAAGGATATGAATATTCAAACAGTTCTGTATAAAATGAAATGTACTTCATACGTGACTACCCAGTCCATGAGACACCAACTGTGAATCCTTTCATGACTGTTTAGTTATAAAGTAAGCCACTGTACTTCTTTCATATCAAAACTAGTCTACATCAAATTTCTATCCTGTGAACGAGGGAGGCCCCACATAGCTGATGGTAACACTGCCAACACTACGCTGCTATTGCTTCTATCAGCTGTGCTTCTGTCTAGCTCTACTGTAACATTACTTTATCTTCTACTACCAATCTCATGTCTTCTTCATCACAGCTGCTTCTTTAGCCAGTCATAACAAAGATCCCTTTTTGCAGATCAGTAAATTGACAGATCATGTGATGTCAACTCGATACTCTGTTGTCTGCCTTTGCAATGAAGACATTTTGCTGAACAATCGCCCTATTGTGAAGGCTGCTTGTTTTCTTGTTTTCTATACTTGTATCTGACAGTTCACTGGAAAAGAGACACGTCATCACTGTTCAAGAATGTATGATGCTCAGTTTAGTGGTTGCTCTGTCTTGCTGCAGTGCCTCCAGTTTCCTTAGCAATCATTCACCAAGGCAGAGAAGGTGAGCCATCCACTAATCAGGTAATTGCTGGTGTTTCAATTATAAGTCACATCATGGTATTTCTCACACATGGCTAAGATAAGACTAAATTGGATTTCCATTAATCTCTCAACTTGTATGGTCACTGTTCTCTGCCACCAGAGTAGATTTAAGGTGTCAAAAGACAAGTAGAGAGAGCCAAGAGAGCCCAGCATACAGCATGTCCATGGGAAAGGAGAAAAAAAATAACAACAATGAGTACCCATGGTAAAAATTCTTGCAAAAAGTTTCTATCTTATATTAGAAAGAACTAATATAAAATGTAAAATAAAAAATGAAATTCTGCTTACACTTCAGGAGTTTCTAAATCATGGTTAATGATGTAGCTCAGTTTATAGATTGCTTCTTGACATAACTGGTATCAGCCCAGGACCCCCAAGGCCAAATTCTCAGCACAAAGAAGATCTCTTTTCCAAAGAGAGAAAGAGGTCAGTGAATATAAGACAAATACAGGAGAGAGAACTAAAGAAAAGGGGTAGGGAATAAGGGGGAGGAGCAGGTACATTTGCCCTGGAATGGACAAAGGACTGCCTCTGAAGAGAGAAGAGCCATATGTGGCACAGAGAAAAATGGCAGTCTATAAAGTTAAAGGGGAAGACCCTGTGTTAGGATGAGTGTTTCATTTTAATTGGTCATGTTAACTAGATGAGCTATAGTGGGTTTTTGATTATGGAACTTCATTACTTTGATACTTGAGCCTTAGTAGTCAGCTTTAGGGATACGAAGTGTCCAACTAAGGGAATAGAACTTGGTAGTTAGTTTTAGTCCTATAACCTAATGTTTTTAGCAAGGCACAGGGCATGATGGAGAAGGGCAAAGCCTTACAGAGCCATGTTCAACATACTCAAAGCTGGTCAGAGTCCCTTCAGTTTCCTAGGATGCATGAAGCTCTGGTTTCAACTCAGAGCACTACAGAAATCATGGTAGCTACAACGGCTTGAATTAAAATGGCTCCCATAGATTCATATGTTAAAATACTTGGTTCCCAGTTGCTATATGTGTTTGGAAAAAAACAAAGAGGCATGGTCTTGTGGAGGAAGTATGTTACTGACATCAGATTTCAAAGTTTCAAAAGTCTCAGGCGATTCTCAGTGTTTTCTCTACCTCCTGCATATGGTTTGAGATATGAGTTCTCAGCTGTTCCTGTCACCATGCCTTGGCTCTACCTTGATAAATGCTAACTTGCTGGAACCATAAGCCAATTAAATGCTTTCTTTTATGAGTTGCCTTAATCATTATGTTTCATCGCAGCCACAGAAAAGTAATTAATACAGTGGCTTACACCTATAATCATAACTCTCAGAAGATGGAGGCTAGAAGCTAAAGAAATTTCTTCAGCTCCATAACAATGAGAGCACTCTGAATCTGGACTACATAGGACCTACATTAAAAAAAAACAAAACGAAAGTAGCAATATTTGTCTTTCTGACTCTGGGTTTTCTCACCAAGATGTTAACTTAGAATCTTGAGTTTTTGTGTCTCATATGGAAAACACACTAAAGTCAGAAAGCAAATAATAAGGAGATATACAGAGGTGGGTGGACTGTCAAGGGAGGGAAGATAGAACATGGTGATATAAAAGTGGAAAGAGAGATAATGAAACAGGGAGGATTAAATAGGATGAAGGATGGGAGGAAAAGCAGAGGAGGGAATATGTGAAGAGATAACTAACACTAAAAGCCACCTGAAATGTAGTATGAAAAAACAATACTGCATAAGCTTCCTAACATTGGAACATATACTCATACAAAAAGAGCTTAATTAAATTGCCTCCAAGGAGAGACAAGTCTCCTACTAGACACCACAGGTTAACAAATACAAAACCAATGTCAGGAATAAGCTATGTGATGGTTTGATAAGCAATATTACCTGTAATCTCAAGCATTTGAATAGTTGGTCCCTAATTAATGGTGCTGTTTGATAGGTTTAGAAAGTAAGTGCTCATTGAAGGAAGTATGTCACTGTTAGCAGACATTGAGAGTTTTGGAGACTCACACCTTTTCAAGTCCACGCTCTTTACTTCCAACTTGTTCTTCAAAGTGTGTAGCTTCAACATCCTACTCCAGCCTGCTGCCTGCTTCCCTATCTACCTCTAACGACAGACTCTCATCCTTCTGGAACTGTAAACCCAAATAAATCCTTTTCTTCCATAAATTGTCTTGATCATGGTATTTTACCATACCAATAGAAAAGTAACAAATATTGGACTAGAGAAATGGATCATCAGTTAAGGTCACAGGCTACTCTTCCAGAGACCTGGAAGAGTTCTCTGGAACTCTTTCACATAGTAGCTCACAACCATCTATACCACCAATTCTAGGGGATCCAATACCCTCTTCAAGCCTCTATGGACATAATGCATGCATATGGTGTACAGATATACATGAACATAAAACATTCATATGCAAAAATAATAACTTAAAATATTAAAATAGGTTATTACTGTTGCAATTATTGGACAATGAGTTTCTATAGACCACTAAATATTGGAAGCAATTTCCATAACTTTTGTTTACCCTCCAGGACTTGACAATAAGGAAGACCATATTTCTGTCGAATGACCTGTCCATTGGTGAGAGTGGGTGTTGAAGTACCCTACTAGTATTGTGTGGTGTTTAATGTATGGTTTGAAGTTTAGTAAAGTTTCTTTTATAAATGTGGATAACCTTGCATTTGGGGCATAGATTTTCAAAATTGAGACCTTATCCTGGTGGATTTTTCTTTTAATGAGTATGAAGCGTCTTTCCCTATCTTTTTTGATTACTTTTGGTTGAAAGTCTACTTCATTGCATATTAAAATGGGGATACCAGCTTAAAGGGTTCTTAAAGAATGCATTTATTTTTATTATACCAAAAATTATTTTTGTTTTTGTTTTTGTTTTTAACATGAAAGAAACAAAATTTTATTTGCCTACTCTTCACACTTCATGAATCAGCTTCTGGCTATATTGCTTCTCTTTAAACACACATAGACACAAAACAACTGTAGGTTCAAACATTCTGTATAATAAATATTTTAAAAATTATTTAGCAAACATAATTTTACTACTTATTAAAATGAAATCAAATTTTCATACCAATATGATGAGAGGCTTATTTTTACATACAAATCTTATCAGAATGTGGCACTTGTCTTTAATCCTAGCAACTCATAAAGACAAGGCAGGTGAATCTCTTTGCTTAATATTTTAGAATGAAAAATATAGAGAACCAAGTTATCTAGAGTTGAATCATGAATACTGAGTACCCATCACATAAAGTAGTACAAGATGGCAAAAGTATACTGTCTTAGTCAGTGTTTCTACTCCTGCACAAACATCCTGACCAAGAAGCAAGTTGGGGAGGAAAGGGTTTATTTAGCTTACTTCCACATTGCTGTTGATCACCAAAGGAAGTCAGGACTGAAACTCAAGCAGGTCAGGAAGCAGGAGCTGACGCAGAGGCCATGGAGAGATGTTCCTTACTGGCTTGCTTCTCCTGGCTTGCTCAGCCTGCTGTCTTATATAACCCAAGACTTCCAGCCCAGGAATGGTACCACCCACAAGGGGCCCTATCCCCTTAATCACTAATTGAGAAAATGCTCCACAGCTGCATCTCATGGAGGCACTTCTCCAATTGAAGCTCCCTTCTTTGTGATAGCTCCAGGATGTGTCAAGTTGGCACACAAAACCAGACAGTACAATTGACCCCTTGCCAACTTGACACACAAACACATCACTATTAAGCCTCAACCCTTACTTTTTTTATTCATCCCCAAGATCTAAAGTCCCACAGTCTTTACATATTAAAATGTCCAATATCATTTAAAATTCAAAGTCTCTTAACTGTGGACTCCACTAAAATACATTCTTCCTTCAAGAAGGAAAAATTTCAGGGCACAGTCACAATCAAAAGCAAAACCAACTGGAATCCAACTCACGATCTTCTGGGTTCTTCCAAGGGCTTGAGTTACCTCTCTAGCTCTGCCCTTTGTAGCACACATCTTGTCTTCTGGGCTCCAGATGCCTGTACTCCACTGCTGCTGCTGTCCTTGGTGGTCATTGCATAGTACTGGGATTCCAAAACACTGCTATAACTAGGCTTTACCAACAGCCTCTCATAGACTGTCTTCATGTTGCCAAACCTCAGCTCCTTTGCATGACACCTTCAGTCCTGGGCCATCAATTGCAAACTGCGGCTGCATCTTCACGTATGGCCTTCCATGGCCTCTCACTGTGCAGAGCCTCAGCTGTTCTTCATGACCCCTTCATGCTGTCAAAACCAGTACCACCTGGGTGACTCTTACACATTACCAAGTCCTGCTGCAGCACAAGGTACAACCTTGGCTATCTGTGGAACACAGACTCTTTGTGCTCTCAGAAAACACTTCCCAGAAGATGTGACCTCAGTGATGCTGGCCTCTTCTTAATCACCGCTAGTTTCTTAGCTCCAGCTAACCAACATCAATAGTCCCAGTAATGTAAAGTTTTCACTTTAGTAGTTCTGGTATCTTGTTAATCACAGCTGATATTTCAGCCCCAGCTAATCAGAACCACAGAATCTTCACTATCAAAAAAACATGGCCCTGATAAGAGTCTTTAATCTTCTCTCTGAAATTTCACAAGCCAGGCCTCCATCTCTGCACTACTCTCAACATGATCTTCCAAGCTCCCACAGAACATCTCAGAGAGTTCTTAACAACCAGTGGTTCTTCTAGCTCAAAGTTCCAAAGTCCTTCCACAGTCCTCCCCAAAACATGATCAGGTTGTCACAGAAATACCCCACTATGCTGGTACCAATTTGTCTTAGTCAGGGTTTCTATTCCTGCACAAACATCCTGACCATGAAGCAAGTTGGGGAGGAAAGGGTTTATTTAGCTTACTTCCACATGGCTGTTGATCTCTAGAGGAAGTCAGGACTGAAACTCAAGCAGGTCAGGAAGCAGGAGCTGATGCAGAGGCCATGGAGAGATGTTCCTTGCTGGCTTGCTTCCCCTGGCCTTCTCAGCCTGCTCTCTTATAGAACCCAAGACTTCCAGCCCAGGGATGGTACCATCCACAAGGGGCCCTATCCCCTTGATCACTAATTGAGAAAATGCCCCACAGCTGGATCTCATGGAGGCACTTCCCCAACTGAAGCTCCCTTCTCTGTGATAACTCCAGCCTGTGTCAAGTTGACACACAAAACCAGCCAGTACATATACTTAGAACCACTTCAAAAACTATTGTATAATCCCAAAGCAAATGATCCTAAACTAAAATTCATTAAAACACTTTATAAAATACATTTTGGTAATTTAAGAGAGAAAATTTTAAAATCAAGCTTTCTAACACAATATAGTCTAAGGTATACTAAATTCTCACTTGAATACTGATAAGTGTCCAGAAAAGTATCAGAGTTTTTTTAATTTTGCAAAGTGAAAAAGTTTTGAACTAATCTACTAAGGAAAGTATTTTACAGACAATAAAATCTAAGGCTAAAGTGCTTATAAAATTACTAGTAGTAACCTTAGTGTATATTAATGTCCTTAACCTTGACTAAACACTAACTCACTGACAACCAGAGCAACACGTAGTCCAGAAGACTGCATTCCAAATATGGGGCTTTCATTAAGTGTAGTTATCTTTATAACCATTATCCTTTCATATATTTATACCAAATATTTTCAGTTTTGTAAATAAGCACTGTTACCCTTACCTAAAATAAATAGTAAAACAACATGCTGCCCATGTTTGGAGCAGTGTGTAATATAACTGTAATAGTTGGTATTATCTTTAGAAGCTCTAGAATCCCCAGGGAGATGAGCCTCAGGGTTTGCCTGAAAGAGATTTAAACTGAAACAAGAAGACGCACCCTGAAGGAGGTGGCATTATTCCCTAGGTTTGGGTTCCAGACTGTATGAAAGAGAAAATGCTAGGTGATCATGGGCACCCATCATTGACATAGATGTTCATTGACTATAGATGCACTGTGGCAAGCTGTCATAAGCTACTCCTGAGCTAACTTCTATGTCATGTCAGACTGTGAAAGAAAGCCTTCCTAGCTTGTTTTTGTTGGAATATTTTATCACAATACCAGGAAAAGTAACAGAAAACACAATGATATCCACAGTTATAAAATTGTCCAACAATGTGTCTATCACAAACTATCTTTATTATTGAATACTTAAGAATTTTCACTTCAATGTATGCCTCTTTAAAAGAAATGGCAACTCATTCTCTTGGGACTCTTCTTTTAGTAAGAGTATTGGGGATTGAAATTACAGCCTCATCCTTCCCAGTTAAGTATTCTACATAATTAGCAACATATCCAGTAATCTTCAGCTTTTGATTGCAAAATAAGGCTTACATTGCTTGGGCTGTTCCTGAGCTTGCAATTCTCGTCCATCAGCCACCTGAGTAACTAGCACTACAGGGTCGTGCTACCAGCCCTTCTATGATCACCATCAATTGAAAATTTCTGGTAAACACAACTTATTCCTAACCTATATAAGAATACACTCATGTTATAACAACCTGAACACTATAGGTTATTTATTATACTGAGGGTCTTCACACAATCTTCACACTCTACAATATAAGCCTATATTCCCAAGGCTTTTCACATGTGTGACATATCATAGATGAAGGTCAGATCCAGTGTCTAACAGAAGTCTCTGAATTGATGATCAGGATCCCCAGGGAGACTCTCCAGCTACAAGGCATATCAAGGTTGAGGCTTTCTATATATGCAGACTCTAAGTCTCTTATTCTCTGCTTATATAATGTCTGGTAGGTATCTATGGAGTACTAGGACTGTGTCTAGTTATCTTGAGTGGGTGATGTCACTAGAGGAAGGAGTCTATGGTGAATGCAGTGAACATAGTAAGAAAAGTGCCTTTTAGATATAAAAAATAGCTTAGTCTAGATACCACTACACCTAAGTCTGAACCCAATAACCAGAACTCAGTGATATCACACACTCAAGATAAAAGAATTCTTAAAGAGAATCAAAAGGAGAGGAAAGCTCAATTACCTCTGCTAACTGCTGAACCTGAGACATCATATTCTCCTACCCTAAGAATTTTTGCTTCTTAGAATTTCACAGTCAACTCAGAATGAGTTCCATTGGCCATTAGCCTTTCAAGTCATTTGAGTCTACAATCCGCAGAGACTTCTCAGCTTTAATTATTCTGTGAGCCAATGTGAGGCAATTTCCTCACCTCCTCAATGTGGAAATAAGGAATACCTACTGAAGGAAGTGATGATACCCAGCAAAACTCTCAATTACCATAGATGGGGAAAACAAGATATTCCATGACAAAACAAAATTTT
>NW_022196900.1:32846105-32870287 GCF_008632895.1 Mastomys coucha | reverse complement strand
AAGGAAAAAAAGAAAAAGAAAATATCTAATAAAAAATTTAAAAAAAGAAGAATCAAGAAGTCAAATAACATTTCTCATTAAAATCTCTCAACATCAATTGACTCAATTCATCAATAATAAGGCACAGGCTAACAGACTGCATATGTAAACAGGATCCATCATTCTGCTGCATACAAGAGACATATTTCAGCAACAAAGATAGACACTATTTTAGGGTAAAGGGCTGGAAAAAAGGGTTTTTTCAAGCAAACAGACCAAAGAAACAAGCTGGACTAGTCATTCTAATATGTAAGGGAATAGACTTTCAACCAAAAGTCATCCAAAGAGATGAGGAAGAACACTTCATACATGTCAAAGAAAAACATCTGTGCTTCAAATGCGAAGGCACCCACATTTATAAAAGAAACTTTACTAAAGCTCAAGCCACACATTATGCTCCGCACAATAATAATGTGGGACTTGAACATCCCAGTCTCACCATCAAACAGGTCACTGAGACAGAAACTAAGCAGAGAAACAATGAAACTAATAGATATAATGAATCAAATAGATTTAGCAGACATGTATAGAAATTTTCACCCAAAAATCAAAATAGTATAACTCGTTCTCAGAACCTCATGGATACTTCTCCAAAATTGACCATAAGTGAATAATATCCACTTACCATTGGGTATTTACTGTTCATGTCTTCACAATAGATAGCCACAAATAACATAAAATCTTGGTGTAATTCTAACCAAGCAAGTAAACAACCTATATAAGAAGAACTTCAAATCACTGAAGAAAGAAATTAAGGAAGATATCAGAAGACGGAAAGATGACTCATAGTCATGGATTAATAGGATTAACAGTGAAAATGACCCTCTTACCAAAAAACAATCAACAATGGAATACTATTCAGCTATTAAAAACAAGGACATTATGAATTTTGCAGGCAACTGGATGGAACTAGAAAATATCATCCTAAGTGAGGTAAACCAGACCTAAAATGACATGCATGGTATGAACTCATTGATACGTGGATACTAGCCATAAAATACAGAATACCCATGATACACCCCAGAGACACAAATAAGTTAAACAAGAAGAAAAGCCCAACTGAGCATGCTTGAACAAAATAGTTCCCCCTTCTAAGGGAAGAGAAGCGGAAGGATGAACCTGGGTGTGAGAGGGAAGAGGTGAATTGTGGGTGGCAGAATCAGGTGTGGGAAGAGACAGAAGAGAGGTCCACATGACCAGGAGAATGAATAGAAATCTGCAACTGCAGTGGGAAAGGGCAGGGAACTCTAGGAAATCCCAGAGATCTGGGATTGGGGAGGCTCCTAGGAGTCAAAGCCAGTCACCATAGCTGAAATGCCTAACAATGGGGACATGGAATCTGAAGCTGCCACCTCCTGTAGCCAGGCAGGACTCCCAGTAGAGGAATAAGAATAACAACCTACCCACAAAACATTCTGTCCGAAATTTGTCCTGTATAAAAGAAATACAGTGACAAAAATGGAGCAGTGTCTGAAGTAATGATCAATCAATAACCAACCCAACTTGAGATGGATCATATGGGCAAGCATTAATCCCTGGCACTATTAATGACACTCGGCTATACTTACAAAATAGCATACCTATTCTCTGAGAAGCTCTACCCAGAAGCTGACTGAAACAGATGCAAATACCCACAGCCAAACATTGGACAGAGGATGAGGGATCTTATAGAAGATTTGTAGGAAGGATTAAAGGCTCTGAAGGGCATGGGAACCCCACAGGAAGACCAACAGCATTAACTAGTCTGGACCCCTGGGAGCTCTCAGGCACTGAGCCACCAAAGAGCATGCATGCGCTGGTCTGAAGCTCTAAGCACATGTGTAGCAGAGGGCTGCCTTGTCTTCCCTCAGTGGCAGAGGATGTGCTGGGAGAGGAGAGAAGGGCAGGAACTCTTTGAGAGGAAGACAGAGTGGGGAAGCATTTGGGATGCAATAATACATAAATTAATTAATAAAAATTAAAATAAGATAATGAAAAGAAGGGAAGAGCACAGTTGGAGAGAAGGCTCAGTGGTTAAGAGCATGTACTATTCTTGAAGAGGACTGGAGTTTGGTTCTCAGCACCTACATTGAGTGACACAACTACCTGTAACTCTGGCTCCAGGGAATATAAAGTGCTCTTCTGGACTCTATTGTAACAGCATTTATGCTCCCGAACAGATACGTGTACATATAATTTAAAATTAAAAAAAAAAATCTCTGTAAAAAGGAAAAAAGCAAAGCAAAAGAAAAAGATGTAATACAAAGCCATAGTAGTAAATACAATGTGGTACTTCTACAAAAACATCAACGTGGACAAATGAAACTAATGAAACAAAGTAAAGATCCCTAATGCAAGACTTTAGCCATTTGATACTTCAAATGATAAGAGTATCATCAAAAAATAGTAGTGAAAAAATGGGGATGCCCACATTTTTAAAAAAGATGAAATTAGAACTGTATTTTTCACCTACAACAACAACAACAACAACAACAACAACAACAAAATGATCCAAACAGATCCAAAAAACCTGAAGTCTTAAACACTCAAACTAATAGAAGAAAATATAGGCAGTACCCTATAAGACATTTATAGAAAATGAGTTTCTGAATAGGAATCTATTTGCTAATAGCACTACTATCCAGAACTCATAAAAAAAACTCAACAAATAGAGACAAAATATAAAAAAAAAAACCTATTCAAAGATGGGGATGGGACCTGCACAGAGTTTGCAAAAGAAAACAATAACAAAACAAATAAGAAATATTTAAAAAATTATCCACAAAAGTTAGAAAAAGGCAATTCAAATAAACTTTGAGATTTCATTTCACTCCAGTCTGACCTGAAAAGATGCAAGGATTTATAGCTATCTCCTGAGAGGCTCTGACAGTACCTGACTAATACAGATGTAGAGGCTCACAGCCATCCATTGAACTGAGTACAGGGTTCCCAATGAAAGAGGTAGAGAAAGGACCAATGAAGCTGAAGTGTTTGCAGCCCCCTAGGATGGACAACAATATGAACTAACTAGTACCCTCAGAGCTCCTAGGGACTCAACCACCAACCAAGGAGTATGCATGGTAGGACTGATTGTTCTGTCAGCATGTGTATAGTAGAGGATTGCAAAATCAATCATCAATGGGAGGAGAGGTCCTTGGTCCTGTGAAGGTTCTTGCCCCAGTGTAGGGGAATGCCAGGGCCAATAAGTGGGAGAGGGTGGGGTGGCAAGCCTGGGGAGAGGGGAGCAAACAGGGGTTTGTTCTTGTTGTTTTCATTTGTTTGTTTATTTGTTTGTTCCTAGGAGGGGAAACTGGGAAAAGAAAAATCATATGACATGTGAATAAAGAAAATATCTAATAAAAAAATAAACACTTATGCACACATGCATGCACACACACACACACACACACAGAATCACCACCAACAACAACAGCCAAAATAAATGCTGGAGGGAATGGAGGGAATGTGTTGGGAGGCTAGGTACAGAGAAGCACACTCACTGCTAATGAAATTCCAATTGGTGTAGCTATTATGGAAATGCATATAAAGAACTCTCAAGAAAGCTAAAAATAAATCCAGCATATGACCCATCTATAACACTTCTTAGAATATGCCTAAAGGACTCAACAACTCAACTTACACAGGTACTTATTGAACCATCTTCACTGTTTCTCCTGTTTATATAGGTAGAAAATTGAAACATCCTAAATCTTCTACAACCAAAAAATATATGAAAATAGTAACTGTACAGTATGGAATAAAATATAGATGTAAATTAAAAAGAAATCATGAATTGTACAGATACATAGATGGAACTAGGAAGGCATATACATAATGTGTTGATCTAGACCCAGAAAGACAAACACTGTATATTCTCTACCATTGGGGTCTCCTACCTCCAAATCTTCAGATATGAGTACATAACCTAAAATAATTGAAAAACACAGGAAAATAAAGTGGGACCATTGCAAGAATAGGCTCATTGAGGAGCAATTGTCTCTGTGTTTCCTACTATGGGTATTTTGATCCCCCTTCTAAGAAAGACCCAAGTATCCACACTGTGGTCTTCCTTCTTCTTCAGCTTCATGTGGTCTGTGAATTGTATCTTGGGTATTCTGAAATTCTGAGCTAATATCCACTTATCAGTGAGTGTGTGCCATGTGTGTTCTTTTGTGATTTCATTACCTCACTCGGGATGTTATTTTCTAGTTCCATCCATTTGCCTAAGAACTCCATGAATTCATAGTTTTTAATAGCTGAATTGTGCTCCATTGTGTAAATGTACCCCACTTTCTGTATCCATTCCTCTGTTGAAAGACTTCTGGGTTCTTTCCAGCTTCTGGCTACTATAAATAAGGCTGCTATGAACAACTGTAGGAAAGGCAATCCAGTGACTGTCCCACCTAGGGGTCCATCTCATATATAGTTACCAAACCCAGATACTATTGTGGATGCCAACAAGTGCTTACTGACAGCATCCTGCTATAGCTGACTCCTGAGAGGCTCTACCAGTGTCTGACTAATAAAGAAGGGGATGCTCACAGCCTTCCATTGGACTGAGCACAAAGTCCCCAATGGAGTTGCTAGAGAAAGAACCCAAGGAGCTGAAGGGGTTTGCAGCCCCACAGAAGGAACAACAATATGAACCAACCAGTACCCCCAGAGCTCCCAGAGTCTAAACCACCAACCAAAGAGTACATATGGAGGGACCCATTGCTCCAGCTGCATATGTAGCAGTGGATGTCCTTGTGGGACATCAATGAGAGGAGAGGCCCTTAGTCTGATGAAGGCTTGATGCCCCAGTGTAGGGGAATGCCAGGACTCGGAAGCTGGAGCAGGTGTTTTAGTGAGCAGGGAGATGGGAGATGGGATGAGAGGGATTCAGAGGGGATAAAATTTGAAATGTAAATAAAGAAAACATCTAATAACAAAAGAAAAAAATTTAAAAAAACAGAAAGGGGAATGACAAGGTACAATTGATCTGATCAGAGAAACTAGGACATGGCTACTTTTTAGGGAAATGGAAGGTCGTAAATACAGAAGAAAGAAGGAAATATGAGGAAAATATGAGGAAAATATGAGGAAATAAAGGAAAATATGAGGGTACAAGTGACTAGAGAAGAAAAAGGGGAAATGAGACTCTACAGAGATGAGCAATGGAGACAAATAGAGAAGTCGGGAGGAGTTGAGTAACCTAACAATAGGGATTCTGCAAAAGCTGTGAGGAATCATACTATTTACAATTCACCCATGCCTCAGGAAAAAAGATAAAACACTTAATTCTGTGTATAGGCATGCATTTATATTTATTAACTTTTCTCCTCTGGGTTGACAATTCTCTCTCCAAGAGGTATAAACCACCTAACAAAAACTCTAATACCAGACATAAGAAGCTCTCTTTTGAGTTGTTGGCCAGGGCTCTTTAAGAGATGGTCTAATTGCCATTTTTTGCTTGTACCCAGATGTGGAAGATACCCTGCTATTGTTGAAGACAACATTCACTTGAGAAAGAGAGCTCATATGTTCTTGAGCTGGCATTGACCAGAATTCCCCCTCCCTAGCAACCAGTCTTTATAATAGAAGATTCCATGCAAGCTCTCAAAAGAAAAAAAAAAAGGCCAACAGAACAACTATGATGCCTATTAACCACAACCAGTATGGCGTACTAACCCTAAATGTGCAGTAGTGACACACATAGCCTAGCATTAGCCAACAGTTATCTAATTGGACTTAAGACCTGTTCAACAATATTGAAACCATGCCTAGTACTAGAAACCTAAATAGCTACTCAGTAAAAGGTAGAGGCATGGATATTGGAGAACTACAACCACTAGTTAAACCAGCCCAATTTCTAACTACATTCAAAATATTTGCTCTTATATCCATAGAAAAGTATAGTCCTCACTTCACATCTAGGAAACTTCTCTTTACAACAAATGAAGACTCACTACTGAAAACCACAAGCATGAAAAATTCAGAATTATGAAACCCAGCTCCAACTGATATATCTACAGAATACTCCTATTTCTAAGGTCCAGTGAACATTGTAGAAGAAAAGAAGTTGAGCTTGTAAGAGGCAGAGGAATATGGAATTTGCCATGAGATTATTTCTCCCAGTAGTATCAGAGGATACACTTATAATGTCTCACTAACATGACTGCACAAGCATTAGATGAACAATGATGACATCAATAGGCATGCTAAAGTGAAAAGGGAAAAGCACAAAAGCTCTCAATCCTATACAAAAAACTACAAGCAACTAAGAAATGGTGAGCATGGTAGAACCATTCATCCCCAAGGAAGAACATGCCAATTGGTTATCCAATATGACATGGCCAGCTCTAAAAGCACAAGCATGTAACCTTATATAGACTAAAGATGCTATATTGAAAATGTATATATATACATATATATACATATATATGCATGTATATATACATATATATATATATACATGCAAGAATAATTAATGAAAAAAGAACCCCTTAATATGAAAGAGCCATGATGGAGATCAGGATGGTTTAGAGGGAGGAAAGGGAAAGGGGAAATGGTATAATTATATTATAATCTCAAAATTTTAAAAAGTTAAAAATAAAATGACAGAAGAATCTAATAGTCAGTCTGAGTTTCTAGAACTTGGTAAGTAGTTTTCACAGGCTTCAGACAACTAAGGTGATATTAAGCCTCAGAACTAGAACAAATCTATTGGCAACTCTCTCAGGCTTGACTGAGTCCAGTGCTGGGAACAGCAAGGGTGTACAAGCCCAGATTATGACATTGGTTCAAATATGTTATGTTAAGAAATCCTCTGATGATGAAGGCTGCCTTTGAAGACACCTTGTGACAGAACCTCTGAAGATCTTAAGAGTACAGCCCTCAGAAGCCAGTGTTTGACAAGCTATAAAAATGAAAGGTTTCCTGCCATGAATTTTTTATCACAGATGTGGCTCTTGGTAATTTAATAGCTCTTCCGATACTTTGCTGCAGTTCTGGAGTCAAGCATGTGGGTTTAACTATGTGGGGAAGTTTTGGCTGGAACAGGCAACTCCAAGAGTAATTCAGAGACTTTTCACTTCATCATCACACTGGCAAGTGGGTGGAGGAATCTTTTCAGAAGATGACTGTACATCACAGTAAGAACTTCTATCATTTCTTAGCTCATAATGGCAAATGTAACCAAGTAACTTCTTATAGCTTGTGTTCATTCTTCACAGGGCTTTTGTGAATTAGTATCAAAACTATAAAATGTAAAGCACAGCATCCACAATGTAAAGAATCACAGTTCATGAAGCCAAGTGCATTCAGAAGTCAAGGTCAGATGTGTCTTATAAGCTGCTCTAGCCTTGGATAACCATCAATGGCATCCAGATTCCAGCTAGATGTCACAGATATCCAGCACAGTTGGAGAAAAAGCATAACACGGTTTTAAACACTGATTCTCCAACTGTTAAGTCTGTGTCCTTAAATAAGCATTTTTCATTTTGAATCTGTTTCACAAAATAACGGTGAGGTAGTGAGAAGCGGAGAGGTATAGGAATCTCAGAGGATATTAGAAGAACCCAGCATGGCAATTCAGGAGAGCAACCGGCAAACAGTAGGCCTAAGCTGGTACCAATTTGTCCTCTAGCGTCAGTCTGACAAAGGCTTATCAAAATAGCTGTCACTGTTATACTTGTCCACTACTGACTCTCATCTGTAATCTTCCTTCCTTACAAAGCAACTTTAATCATTCATGTTTATTTTTATTGAACTTTCATGGTATTTGCTTCTTAAGAGTGAACACCTGAGGTTTGTTGATAGGGACTGAAATCCTTGCTTCTTGTGTGTGTATATGTGGGGAGTAGGGTGTGGGGGTGGAGGTGGGTGTATGCATATCTGTGTATGTCTTACAAACGCAGGATACTCCTCCACTTATAATAATAACCCATCATCAATTGAAAGATAATGTCACGTTGTGCTTACTACAGGCACAGAGCATAGCCTTGCCTAACTCAGATGAAGTCAGAATTCTTACATTTGCCTTCAGATATACAAAATAATCTACCACATGTAGTATTTTAAAATAAAACATTAAATATCTCATTTTTTTGAATTCTGTATCACAGGTGAATAAAGCAGAATAGCTATGTAACTATGCCTGCTCATTGTGGTAAAGAGCCCTACATTGTGCTATTGAAGGTCAAGGACTTTCCGTATTTAGTATTTTCTTAGTGAGACCTGATTAAGGTACTCAAGCATAAGAATGGTTTTATGAGGAATTCTTGTGAATGAATTTTTCTGAATATATTGAGGAAGGAAACCTGATTTTCATTCCCCCTCACTCATTTTACAAACCAGAAGATTCAGGCTCAGAGATAGAAAGTCACTAAAATTGTATAATTTGATAGTTGACCAGGTGCGACATTTTTGTTCATTACCATCCTGACTGTGTACTTAGAACATGGGCATATATTACTGGATGTTCATGTGTGATCAGTGCACTAAAGAAAAATAATCAAGGTAAGAAAGAATGGACTCTGTTTCAAAGAGTGTAACAAATCTGTAGAAACACAAAACGCTGAAGGCACAGCTGAACACACACACACACAGACACACGCACACAGACACATATGAGGAGAAAGACAGAGAGAACTGGTTTTGCAATCTCAAATCCCACTTCCATTCACATGCCTCCTCCAACAATACCAAACCTAATCCATTTCAAACATCTCTACCAACTGTGGAACAAGAGATCCAACATACGAGCCTATGGAGGTCAGTCTCATTCAAACCACTTCAGGGTCCCAGAGATTGAACTCAGGTCTCAGGCTTCAGGTCTGACAGGAATTGCTGTTACCCGTCAAGCCATCTTGCTGACAATACTGGTTATTTTCTAAACTTTTTTTAAAAAAGATTTATTTATTATTATATGTAAGTACACTGTGGCTGTCTTCAGACACCCCAGAAGAAGGTGTCAGATCTCATTATGGATGGTTGTGAGCTACCATGTGGTTGCTGGGATTTGAACTCAGGACCTTCAGAAGAGCAGTCAGTGCTCTTAACCACTGAGTCATCTCACCAGCCCCCTTTCTAAACTTTCATATTTTTATTTTGTACTCTCATTACATTTATCTAATTTTGTTTACAAATTTTAACTATTAAGCCATTTTTTGTTTTATCTCTTGCTCATTCTTCTCCCCTTTATAACATTCACCTTATTTGTTCTGCTCATTTAACCTCATTTTTGCTTTATTTATCTTTAAATTCTTCCACCCTTTATCTCATCTATAAAGTAAATTAAATGTTTATCAAAGATATATTTAAGCATAGCTCACTGTTATATTTCCTGTTTTATGTTCTATGGTCAGGTGTATATATTAGTTAAATAGCTTTTAATTAATTTAAATGTACTTATATGTCTTTTTTATTTAGTGATGGTATAGTTACAATAGATTTTTTTCTCTCTCTGAATGGTATGTTGTAGCTATCAAGCTGTCTTTCAAAAGATAAAGAAAAAATGGTCATTAAAATGTCATCTAATATAACAGAATAAATCCCATCTCTAAACAAACCATAGAAAAACAGAAAAGTTGAAAACATATTTCAACTTAGAACATGAAGAACTGCCAACTAAGATTGCTACTTTTTTAAGCTGATAAAGAAATAAGGATATTTCAAGCAAGCACAAATAAAAACAATTCAATCTAACTCTATAGAATACATTGAAAGGAATGTTAAACAGTGAGAAAGAAGAAAGAGAGTTCCAATCAAAAGAATACAAAAACTTCATTGAAGGAATATATAAACAAATCAGATAAAATCCATAATACCCACTTCAAATAAAGTAGCAAACTCTTAATCCAAGTAGCTGAGGGAGAAAAAAGAGCAATTATCCAACCAATAATAAAGATAACCAACAAGATCATAATAATTAACAATCTCTCCCAATAATAACCCTAATTATACATGCCCTAAAGTCTCTAATTTAAAGATGTACTAACTGGTGGGAATGCAAAAGAGTAGAGAGGTTCCACTACCTTCTTTCTCCAAGAAACACACCTCACAATTAAAGACAGATTGAAGGGGGAATAGTGGGAGAAGTACTATAGTTATTCTAATAACTGATAAGGTAGTTTCAACCCAGAATTATTTTGGAGACCTAAGTAAATCCATTTCTTACTAATAAAGAGAAAATTTCATCATGAAGATGTAACATAGATTATAAATATGTGGCATCAAATGCTTAGATCTCTATTTTATTGAACAATCAATAATAGACATAAAGTACAGATGTGTTCTGATACAATGATCATACATACTTCTTCCCACTACTATCAATAAATAATCATTATCCTAATTTCACTTATGGTGTGATAAAATATTCTGATAAAAACTCCTTAGCGGAGAAAGAGATTAATTTCAGCTTATAATTATAGGTAAAAGCTCATTGTTATAGAAAGTTCAACACAAGAACTTCAAGCACATAATCATATCACTTTCACAGTAACCCAGTTTCCTTGTATAATTTCAATAAAAGCCTGGGGCTGAGTCAAGTGTAGGTGAACAGCCTGTAAGTATTGCATCTCAATTGTGTGTTTTTTTATTCACCTACCACATATCCCTAGTCCTTGACAACCCCGACTCTTGTTGAGGATGGACCCAAGCAGTAAATGCAGAAAGTCTTTACTTTTGACTTCGAGTATTGACCCCTGGATAGGATCCTAGAGACTTAAGTTTGGGAGAAGGAGTAAATAAGCTGGATGAAGGGAAAAGTCAATTAAGGCATTCCATGATGCTACCAGGTACTCAAAGAGCAAAAGCAGCTACCTAATGAATCCCAATCTCTTGGCCTGACCTTTGTCACGTGTGTTCAACACAAATGTGAACAGATGGTATGCACACAACCATCTGTGCATATTCTAATCTCTTAGTCCATATTGTGAGGGTTAGTCTATCCTTAGGTGAGATCAATTCTTCACACTTTTTTAAATACATTATTTGAGTCAGCCTCATGTTTGCAAGATCTATTTCCAGCTGCAAAAGTTATACTTTAATATTTTCTAATCCTGTGAAAAGAGAGAAGTCTGCAGGGTGACTTAAGTAATTAGGTAGCCTTGAGAATCTCAGTAGATGTAACTTAAACCATTTAAAAGGATAACTGCAAATTAAATTAGTTCATTCTAATTATGCAAAAATGATAAATTCAAATAAGCAAACTAATTCACTTCTAAATTAAATTTTTTCAATCATTTGGCATCTCAAATCAAAGCAAATGGGTAATGTTACCAATTATATCCATTTAACTCTTAAATTTAAATACATAAACATGTGATGATCTGAATTAAAATTCTTATTTGATATGCTTCTGACTTACTACCGTTTGCACTAGGGAAGGAAGCTGCTTTCAATAAGTAAGCCAGGGTCATGACCTTGAAAATCGAAGGAGGTAGTCACAGGACTGCTTTTACAAGTATCGATCAACAATGAGAATGTTTCTCTAGAGAATTAAGGTAGACCTGAGCAAAGAAGGGCACACTATGGAAAGCCACACAGTAGTTAAGACGAGTTTTGAACCATAATTAAAGTATACAGCTTTAGGAAAGTGTGCTTTGTTCAGCTTTACTGTGGTTGAACTTATCATTACAGGATAAATAGGAAAGAATGGAATTAACACTTATTGAATGTTTAAATGAAGCATCGGAATTGCTTCAGCATTGAAACTAGAACTTGAGCTTCTGCTTACATGCTAGTTGTTTTTAATCACATCTTCACCTCTTATTCTTAATCAGCACTTGCAAGTCATACAGATTCTAAAATATTTTCTTACATCTTTTCCAAGATTCCTGGTCAACTGAGATTTCAGTTTCATGACTAATAAGTAGGAAAGTGACTTCTTTTCAGTGAAGGCCAAACTATGTTCCATCAGCTGACTAGCCTAGAACTCCTAGGCTAAAGGCTCATACCTTAGCCTCCTAAGTAAGTCACCAGGACCACAGCTACATGCCACAAAAACTAGTTGAATAAACTGACCTCAAAAAAAATACACAGTTAAAAATGCATTTTGGGTGGTATTATAGCACTCTCAAAGGTTTGACAAATTGCATGCATTCTCTATGATTTTTATGAAGATAAAAGCCTTATGTTCTAGTTGCCTTTTACTAGGTAACAAATTTCACCATAGCATAGAACCTGAAAATAGTACTCGATTAATCTTTTTTACTTAAGAGCTGCCATGGAATTGGGTTAGGCAACTCTTGGTTGAGATCTTTCTGGATATACAGCCTGGACCTTCAAGGTTCCAAAGAATCAACTGAGCTGCTCATCAGGAAGAATAGTCATGTGCTAGAAAAGGATACTGCTATAACCTTTTGTGGGATGGCAAACAGGAGTGTCTCCATGTAACCTGGACTTCCCACAAGCCAGTGACTTAGAGCAGAACATCCCACAAATAAATGTCCCAAAAAGCAGGGCTTCTTCTACAGTAGCCTTAGTAGTCATAGAAGGTCTCTTCCACTGGACTCTGCTAGGAGAGTCACTCTATAGGCAGCCAATTTTTGAAGGTGGGCAAGATAGCCCCAGATTTCATATGAATGGTAGCATGCTTATGAAAGAAAGGAAAAAACATGCCTATCACTTCTTACCCTTGTTTTTCCCACTCATTCTACTCAACAGTATTAGAAGGAAAGACATAGTAATACCACAATAAATCAGTTTGATGTATTTTTGTATACTTTTTGAACTTTCTTAACTTTGTTTTTACTTTGTTTAAATATTTGTATATGAATATATTGTACTTTATTTGTTACTTTTCTGCTGCTGTGATAAAAACACTCTGACCAAGGCAAGTTAAGGAACAGTTTACTTTGACTTAAGGTTCCAGAGGGTTAGAAGGCTATGATGGCATACTGGAGGCTACCAAGGAGCAGTCGCCGTGCTAGCAGGAACAAGAAACTGAGAACTCACCTCTTAAACCCCAAGCACAAAGTATAAGGAAAAAAACCAGAAATTAGACAAGGCCTAAGCCCTTGGTGAGTGCCTGCAGTGATACACAGCTAAGAAGTCATATACCCTGAACATCTCCACACAACTCCAGCAACTGGGCAACAAGGCCTATAAAAAGTGTTCTCATACAAACTGCTATGTGTACATTAAATAGTTTTTATTGGATATTTTATTCACTTACATTTCAAATGTTATCCCCTTTCCTGGTTTCTCCTCTGCAAATCTCCTTTCCCATCCTTCCTTACCCTGCTTCTATGAGGGTGCTCCCCCACCCACCCATCCACTCCTGCCTCACCACTCTAACATTCCTCTATACTGGGGCATCAAGCCTTCACAGGACCAAGGGCCTTCCCTCCCACTGATGCCAGAGAAGGCCCCTTCAGCTCCTTCAGTCATTCCTTAACTCCCCCACTGGGGTCCTTGTGCTCATTCCAATGGTTGGCTACAAGCATCTGCATCTCTATTGGTCAGGATTTGGCGGAGCCTCTCAGGAAACAGCTGTGAAGGCTTCTGTCAGCAGACACTTCTTGGCATCAGCAATAGTGTCTGGGTTTGGTGTCTGCATGTGGGATAGTGCCCCAGGTGGGGCAGTCTCTGAATGGCCTTTCCTTCAGTCTCTGATCCATTCTTTGTCCCTGTATTTCCTTTAGACAGGAGCAATTCTGGGTTAAAATTTTGGAGATGGGTGGGTGGCTGCATCCCTTAACCAAGGGTTGGGGGCATGCCTAACCTCTGGATATGGTCTCAACATGCTCTCCTTCCCCTTTGGAGTTCTGTAGGCTTCTTGTACATTCATGGGCATCTCTTTCTTTAGCTTAGGGATGTTATCTTTTAAAATGTTGTTGAAGATATTTACTGGCCCTTTAAGTTAGGAATCATCACTCTCTTCTATACTTATTATCCTTAGGTTTGGTCTTCTCATTGTGTCCTGGATTTCCTGGATGCTTTGGGTTAAGTACTTTTTGCATTTTGCACTTTGCATTTTCTTTCACTGCTGTGTCAATGTTTTCTGAAGTATCTTCTGCACCTGAGATTCTCTCTTCTGTCTCTTGTATTCTATTGGTGATGCTTGCATCTATGACTCCTGATCTCTTTTTCTAGGTTTTCTATCTCCCTCCAGGGCTGTCTCCCTTTGTGATTTCTTTATTATTTCTATTTCCATTTTTAGATCCTGGATGGTTTTGTTCACTTCCTGTTTGGTTGTGTTTTCCTGTAATTCTTTAAAGGATTTTTGTGTATCCTCTTCAAGGGCTTCCAGCTGTTTACCTGTGTTCTCCTGTATTTCTTTAAGGGAGTTATTTTTGTCCTTCTTAAATAACTCTATCATTATCATGAGATGTGACTTTAAATCAAAGTCTTGCTTTTCCAGTGTGTTGGAGTATCCATGGCTTGCTGTGGTGGAAAAACTGAGTTCTGATGATGCCAAATATCTTTGATTTCTGTTGCTTATGTTCTTGCCTTTGCCTCTTGCCATCTGGTTGTCTCTGGTGTTAGCTGGTCTTTCTGTCTCTGATTGTGTCTTGTCCCTCCTGTAAGCCTGTGTGTCAGCACTCCTAGGAGACCAGTTCTCTCTGGGTGGAATTTGGATAAGGAGAGCTGTGACAGGGTCAGCTCTAGAGTGCAGATGGAAACTGGAAGGACCTTGTCCTCAGGTGTTCCTTGGTTCCTGTGTCCTGAGGGCTCTGGGCAGGTCCCAATTGGGTCAGGAATTTGAGCAGAAGTGGTAGGCCTCACTTGTGCTCTCAGGTGTGTCAGCACTCTTGGGAGACCAGCTCTCCCACAGCAGGATTTGGGTATGGAGAGCTGTGGCACATGTTCACTTCTGGGCACAGACCAATACATTTTCTTATGTAACATACTACCCTCCCTAAACTTGCTCTTTTTACTCCTTTCTCTCCCCTAAATAATTGCATTTCTACATGATCAGACCCTATTGGTGAAGACACTGTATACTTTGATTGTAAGGCACAGAGAAATTGAGCTTTAACTAAGCTGGAAGTGAGAGACCAAATCTTTTGGGTTCAGACTGCATCTTAGAGAGCCTGACCTAAGGCTGAACTCAAGTTAACTAATAGACGGGTACTTAGCACAGTTTCCAGTCTACCCCCAATAGCACCTGCATCTAACACTAGTTTCCATGGCAAAACCTATGTCTAGCACCAGTTTCCAGGTTATTCCCCAAAAAACGTGCACCCCAAGGTTACAAGCCCATCCTTGGCACTTCCTAATAATCACCAATCAGGAAGAAAGCAGTTTATGGTTTAGCTCTCAGCACCAGCCAATTATGATAAATGCCATAATGCCCCCCCTCCAATCAGATATGTACCAGGCTAGATACCCCTTTCTTGCCTCTATAAATACTTGCCTAAAACTAGGCTCAGACCTCTAACTTCTTGCTGATTCAGGATTGGTGGGGAGCCCAAACTCAAGCTTGAATAAAAAGATGCTAATGCCATTGCATTGGAATTGGCTCCTTGGTGGTCTTCTGGGGGTTAACAAGTACTTCCCAGTACTATATTTTGGTGCATTGGCCTGGAACTCCAAGGTCTGCAGGACCCTACCTGGAGGGTCTCAATTCTGGTAATGTCTGTCTGAGTCTGTGAGCCTGTCCATGTGCTTATATATGATAGTTTCTGTGTCTTTGTCTCTTTGTAAACTCTGAATGGTACCACATCTGTAATTCTGTTCTGGAATTAAAACGGCCTTAAATCTGCATATGTGGCCAGACACAGTTAAAGCAAATGTGCCAGGGACCCGGACCAAGAGGGACCAGAAGATGTTCTGAGTACTGTTCTGAGGTGGGTGGGGGTTCAGGGAGTCAAGAATGCCCAACCATCTGGTTACTTTTGTTCCTTCCTGACAGAGTGGAAGGGACAGGGACGAGATTTTCTTCTTATATACAACCTTCACCTTCTGGTTGTTTTTAAGGTGGCATGTGCAGAGCAGAGTGCTTGGAGGTGTGTGTGTGTGTGTGTGTGTGTGTGTGTGTGTGTGTGTGTGTGTATGTGTGTTTTGTTTTTGTTATCTGTTACAGGTGACTTTCTAGGGAATGATTAATATGGGAGAGATGCCTCAACTCTACTGTGTTAAAACTAGGGAACAGAAATTTTCTGTCACCACTAGAAAAACTTTTTCTCTCCAAACAACAGGCCTCCCCACCTTATTCAACTCTCCGGCAGAAACATAGCTCTGCCCACGGGCAGCCAGACCACAGTCAGGGGAGGGGGTACCTGCTGAAGGGGCAGGAAGCCAATGGGGGCTGCCTCCTAAGCCTGAGTCTGTCGTCCTATCCTTTTATATATTGAGGCCGGTATAATGACCAAGAAACCAACCTCAGCTATTGCCCCTTTGCCACTTTTGATCCTTATAACTGGAGTACGAAGAACTTTCCCTTTTCAGATGCTTACTTTCCCCTAACTCACCTAGACTGGAACTTTAACACCATAGAAGGTAAGAGGAGGCTCTTGGTTTATCTGTCAGATTCTGCCCGCAGGTCTCACGGGGGCCACAAGATGGCCCACTAATATGGCCAAAGTGTATGACATTAGGCAAGGAGAGAGATTAGAAGAGTCTAAGAGACTTAGTGATAGTGATAGTGATAGTGGCAGAGACAGTGTTTAATAAAAGAGAGAGTGCAGAGGACAAGCAGATGACAGGACAGAGGCAACAGACTCACAACCTGGCAATGGTCCTGTTGGCAGCCATGGCCAAAGTAGAGGACTGTAGGAGACATCTGAAACAAATGGCTTCTAGAAACCAATATGCTTACTGTGGCTCTGGCACTGGGCCAGTGGCCTCCCTGTATAGGAGACGTTTGAAACAAATAGCTTCTAGAGAAAAAGGGTAGGCAGGCCCTAAAGATTAAAAATGCCTCCACTTGAAATAGAACCAATGTACTTATTGTAGAAGGAGGAGGAGGAGGGAGGGGAGGAAATAAACGAAGAAAAAAAAAGCCTATTCAAACCATGGCCTTAAAAGATGCCCAGGGTAACAGAGGGGAAACCTACCAGTTTCCTTATTGTAAAGGTCAGAGGTGCCTCTGCAAGCTCCAAGTGCAAAAAAAAATTTCTGAACCAACTCTAGGGTTGCCAGAAGTGACTAAGCCCTTCCATCTCTTCATGGACAAGAGATTTGAAGCCCATTTACCAGAGGCTGCCCCCATCCCCAAGTTTGTGCATCACCGAGCCCAGCCTCCTGCTTAAGGATACTGACAAACTGTCACTGGGCCAAAGCCTAACCATCTTCAGTGCCAGAATGACTCATTACTAATCTTTCCTCTTAAATGCCCCCAGGATAACTTTTCAAGCCCCAGCTGCCCTAAGCCCAGCTGCCCTGCTGCTTGACCTAGATTTTAATGGGCCTCTGCATGACTGCTCAGATACTTTGGTCCATGTCCATGGGACCAGACCAGATCTTCAGGATACCTACTTGATGAATGTAGAGGTAACATGGTTCACCAATGGCAACAGCTTCATTCAGGACAGACAGGTATGCTGGGTCACTGGTCGTATCAAAGACTGAGATCATCTGGGCAGAGCCACTCCTAGCAGGAATGTAAGCCCAGAAAGCTGAACTAAGAGCTCTAACAAAGGCTTTAGGGCTGAGAAAAGACAAAATACTTTACTACTGCTCATGTCTATGGACCTGTTTATTGTGAAAGAGGCTGTCTGACAGCAGAAGGAAAAACTATTAAAAATAAAGACAAAATCCTTCCCCTACTAAGGGTTCTATGGGGCCCTAAAGGCTAGCTATCATCCATTGTCTGGGGCATCAAAAAAAAAAAAAAAAAAAAAGAGCCCCTCTCATAGGACAACACAAGATAGATGAAACAGCCTAGTGGGTGGCCCTAGAAATTGGACCTCTTGTGCCCTTGATTGCCCTAGACCCAGGAGACCCCATACTCCTTGAGGAGCCCAAATATACTACAAAAGATATGATCTAGGCCAGAAACCTGCCTACGTCTCAGTGTCACAAGAGATGATAGACTACCGACTGAAAACTCATTGTGCCAAAAGAAATGAGGCCACACATATATCAGAAGACACACCGTTCCTCCCACATGGATGTGTGGGAAATGCAGGATTTGACATCAGAATCAGAGATGCCAACTCAAAGATAGCTGAGATTGTCAAGAACTATAAAGATTGCCAGTTAGGTACAAAGCCTAGAGCCTACTGGAAGAGAGACTTCATAGAGATAAAACAAAAAATAGATATAAATATTTATACCTTTTCTGGTTGGACTGATGCTTTCCTTACCAATAAAACTACATCCATGGTAACAAAGAAGCTCTTATAGAGCATACAATCAAGGTATGGGCTTCCTCAGATGATAGAATCAGACAATGAACCAGCTTTCGTGTCCCAGGTAAGTTGGGGACTAGCCAATATTCTGGGGATTAATTTGGCTTCTTGGTGGTCTTTTGAGGTTCCTGAATGTTTCCTGGTCCTATAGAAGCATCTTCCCTTCTGGCCAACTTTCAAAGTGCCAGAGGATGCTTTGCAAGATGCTTCAGAACAAAGGTATAATCAGCTTTGAAATATAAACTACAGTGGCAACCTGCTATGTAAGATGTACCTACTGGTACAATTGCAGTACAATTGTTATGGAAGTAACCAACTCTTCTTTTTTATTGTTGTTTCATTTATTTACATTCCAAGTGTTTCCTCCCTTCCCGGTCTCCCCTCCAAGAGTTCTTCACAACATTCCTGTTCCCCTTTGCCTTTGAGAAGCTGCTCCCTACCCCACCATTTGCCTATCCCACCATCTGCCTACCCCCTTACCACCCACCCACCCACTGCCAGCTCATGTCCCATGGCATCCCCCTTCCCTGGGGAATCAAGCTCTACAGGATTAGGCACATCCTTTCCCACTGAAGTCAGACAAGGCAATCTTCTGCTACATATGTGCAGGGGAGAAGAGTTTGGGAGGAGGAACCAGCCCATATATGCTCTTTGGTTGGTGACTTACTCTCTGGGAGCTCCAAGGGGTGTGGGTAAGTTGATACTGTTAGCATTCCTATGAGGTTGCCACCCACTTCACCTCCTTCAGTCCTTCCCCTAACTCTTCCATAGGGGTCCCTGACTTCAATTCAATGGTTGGCTGTGAGTATCTGCATCTGTCTCAGTCAGCTACTGGTAGAGCCTCTCAGAGGACAGCCATGATACTAGGCTCCTGTCTGCAACCACAACATGACATCAGGAATAGTGTCAGGGTTTGGTGCCCACCCATGGGATAAATTCCAAGTTGGGCCTGTCACTGGATTTCTATTCCTTCAAACTCTGCTTCATTTTGTTGCTGTATTTCTTTTAGTCAAGAACAATTCTGTGTCAAAAATTTTGAAGGTGTGTTAATGACCCCATCCCTCCACTGGGGTCCTGTCTATCTAGGGCAGGTAGTCTCTTCAACTTCCATCTCTCCACTATTGGTCATTTTGGCTAAGATCACCCTCATTGAGTTCTAGAATACTCTCATATACTAGTTCTGTGGGGCATTCTAGAGATTTTTCCTGCCCTACCACCCCTGCAGCTGCATTTTTCCATTCATTCTCCTGACCCTTCTGGGCTTTTCTCCTGTCTCCACCCATAACTGATCCTGTCCCCACCTTATCCCCCCTCTCCTGTCCCACCAGGTCCCTCCCTCCCTCCTTCTGCCTCCCATGACAATTTTGTTCACCCTACTAAGTGGGATTGAAACATTCTCACTTGGGCTTTTCTTCTTAAACTTCTTAGGTTCTGTGAGTATTCATGGATATTCTGTACTTTTGGCTACTATCCACTTATCAGTGAATACATACAATGCATGTCCTCCTCAAACTATTCCACAAAATAGAAATAGAAGGAGCTCTACATAATTCATTTTATGAAACCACAGTTACTATGATACCTAAACCACACGAAGACACAAGAAATAAAAAGAACTTCAAGATGCTCCAACATGTAATAAGGACACATGCTCCACCATGTTCATAGCAGCCTTATTTATAATAGCCAGAAACTGGAAACAACCCAGATGTCCCTCAACAGAGGAATGGATACAGAAATTGTGGTACATCTACAGAATGGAATATTACTCAGCTATTAAAAACAATGAATTTATGAAATTCTTGGGGAAATGAATAGATCTGGAGACTATCATCCTGAGTGAGGTAACCCAATCACAAAAGAACACACATGATATGCACCCTCTGATAAGTGGATATTAGCCCAGAAGATCAGAATACACAAAGTACAATCCACAAAACACAAGAAACTCAAGAAGAAGGAAGACCAAAATGTGGACACTTCATTCCTTCTTAAAAGGGGGAACAAAATACCCATGAAAGGAGTTGCAGAGACTAACTATGGGGCAGAAACTGAAGGAAGGACAATCCAGCCTGATATAGCTGTCTCCTGAAAGGCTCTGACAGTACCTGACTAATACAGAAGTAGAGGCTCACAGCCATCCATTGAACTGAATACAAGGTCTCCAATGAAGGAGCTAGAGAAAGGACCCAAGGAGCTGAAGGGTTTGCAGCCCCTTAGGATGAACAACAATACGAACTAACTAGTACCCTCAGAGCTCCCAGGGACTAAAACACCAACCAAAGAGTACACATGGTGGGACTAATGGCTCCCACAGCAGTATAGTAAAGGATAGCCAAGTTGGTCATCAATGAGAGGAGAGGCCCTTGGCCCTGTGAAGGTTCTATGTATGCCCCAGTGTAGGAGAATGCCAGGACCAGTAAGCAGGAAAGGGTGGAGTGGCAAGCAGGGGGAGGGGGGAGGGAACAAGGATTTGTTCTTGTTCTTGGTTTTTGTTTTTGTTTTTGTTTTTGTTTTTTTAGTTTTTGGGTTTTTTGGGGTTTTTTTAGAGGGGAAACTGGGAAAGGAGATATTGTATGGCATGTAAATAAAGAAAATATCTAATAAAAGAAAAAAAAGAAAAAGAACTTCAGAACAATTTTATTTATGAATATCAATGCAAAAATACTCAATAAAATTTTTGCAAAATGAATCCAAGCATACAACAAAATGATAATTCAGTATTATCAAGTTCACTTCATCTGAGGGATGCAGGGATAGATCAATATATGAAAATCAATCAACATAATCTACTATATAAAACAAAGAAAAAATCACATAACCACCTCATTAGATGCTGAAGAAAATTTGACAAAATACAACACCCTTTTATGTTAAAAGACTTGGATAAATCAGGAATTCAGGGCACATAAATGAACATAATAAAAGCAATATACAACAAACCACAGCCAACATCAAATTAAATGAACAGAAGTAATACCACTAAAATCAGGAACAAGATTATCCACTCTCTTCCTATCTACTCAATATAGTACATGAAGTTCTAGCTATAGCAATAAGGAAACAAAATAAGATCAAGGGGCTATGAATTGGAAAGAAAGAAACAAAGGTATCATTATTTGCAAATGACATGATAGTGTATTTAATCTACTCCCAAAATTCTACCAGAGAACTTCTACAGCTGATAAACAAGTTTAGCAAAATGACTAAATATAAAATTAATTCAAAACAGTACCCTCTTTTTACATAAATTATAAACAGATTGAGAAAGAAAGTAGGGAAACACCCTTCACAATAATCACAAATAATATAAAATATCTTGGTATAACTCTAATCAAGCAAGTGAAAGATATGTATGACAAGAACTTCAAGCCCCTGAGGAAAAAATCGAAGTAGAACTGAGAAGATGGAAAGATCTCTCACACACATGAATTGGTAGGATTAACAGAGTAAAAATGGCTATCTTACCAAAAGCAATCTACAGATTCAATGCAATCCCCATCAAAATTCCAAGAAAATTCTTCACAGACATGAAAAGAGCAATTCTCAATTTCATATGGAAAAACAAAAAACCCAGGATAGGAAAAACAATTTTCAACAATAAAAGAACTTCTGGAAGAATCACCATCCCTTTCTTTAAGCAGTACTACAGAGCAATAGTGATAAAATCCACAGGGTATTAGTACAGAGACAGATAAACTGATCAATGGAATAGAATTGATGACCCAGAAATAGACCCACACATCTATGAAAACTAAATCTTTGACAAAGAAGCCAAAACCATATAGTAGAAACAAGAAAGCATCTTCAACAAATGGTGCTGGTCTAACTGGCATTCTGCTTCTAGTAGACAGCAAATTGATCCAATCTATCACCTTCTACAAAGCTCAAGTCCAAGTGGATCAAGAACTGCAACATAAACCAGATACACTAAATGTATTAGAAAAGAAAGTGGGAAGTAGCCTCAAACATATTGACACAGGGGAATATTTCCTGAACAGAACACCAAAGGCTCAGGCTCTAAGATCAACAATTAACACATGGGACCTATGAAACTGCAAAGTTTTTGAAAGTACACTATCAATAGGACAAAACAGCAACCTACAGATTGGGAAAGATCTTTACTAACCCTACATCAGTTTGAGGGTTAATATCCAAAATATATAAAGAACTCAAAAAGTTAGACTTCAAAGCAAGAAAAAAAATTAAAAATGGGGTACAGAGGTAAACAAAGAATTCTCAACAGAGGAATCTTCAATGGCCAAAAAGCACTTAAAGAAATGTTCAACATCCTTAGTCATCAGGAAAATGAAAATCAAAACGATCCTAAGATTCCACCTTACACCAACAAGAATGGCTAAGATCAAAAACTCAAGTGAGAGCACATGCTGGTGAGGATGTGGAGAAAAAGGAACACTCCTCCATTGCTGATGGATTGCAAACTGGTAAAACCACTCTGGAAATCTATCTGGCAGTTCCTCAGAAAATTGGAAATAATCCTACCTGAAGACCCAGCTAACCCTCTCCTGGGCATATACCCAAAAGATGTTCTACCATACTACAAGAAAATATGCTCCACTATACTTATAGTACTCTTATTTTTAATAGTCAGAAGCTGGTAACAACCCATATTTCCCTCACCCAAAAAACATGGATACAAAACAATGTGGCTTATTTACACATGGAATACAAGGGCAACATGAATTTTGTAGGCAAATGGATGGAACTAGAAAATATCCTGAGTTAGGTAATTCAGACCACCTCCCCATCAAAAAAAAAATCCTAATCTTATAGTGAGTTTGAGGCTCACTCTATAGGAGAAATGTGATGGTTTGAATATTCTCGGCCCAGGGAGTGGCACTATTAGGAGGTATGGCCTTGTTGGAGTAATTGTGGCCTTGTTAGAGGAAGTGTGTCACTATGGGTGTGGGCTTTAAGACCCTCATCTTAGCTCTCTGGAAGCCAGTCCTCGTGGCCTTCAGATGAAGATGTAGAACTTTCAACTCTTGCTGCATTCTGCCAGCCCTGCTGCTGCCATGCTCCTGCCTTGATGATAATGGACTGAACCTCGGAACCTGTACACCAGCCCCAATTAAATGTTGTCTTGAGCAGCCAGATGGGAGGCACAGGCCCCATGAGTGGCAGGGGAGCAGCAGGGCAGCAGGTACAGGATCCTCTCAGCTTCCAAGTGACAGAGGTGGATCAGCGACCTTAGCTGCCCCCTTCCATGAAAGTAGAGGGCCTGCCTCCAGGGACCACCTTGACCAGGAGTCTCCTGTGAGAGCCACCATCTTCTCTCCGATGAGTTCCTAAGCCAGGAGCAGCCAAACGGGAGGCTCAGGCCCCACGAATTTCAGGGGTCTTGCAGGGCGTCAGGGACAGGACAAGCTCTGGTCAGAGTCACTAAGAACATCTAACACCAAAAATCAAGAGATGGTGAAAGGCAAACGCAAGAATCCTACCAACAGAAACCAAGACTACTTGGCTTCATCAGAACCTAGTACTCCCACTGCAGCAAGTCCTGGATATCCCAAAACACCGTAAAAGAAAGAATTGGATCTAAAATCATATTTCACAATGCTGATAGAGGAACTTAAGAAGAACACGAATAACTCCCTTAAAGAAATACAGGAGAATACAAGTAAACAAGTAAAAATTTTTAAGTTTGCACTTAAAGAGCAAACTCAAAAATCCCTTAAGGAATTGCAGGAAAACACAAACAAGCAGGTAAAGAAATTGAGTAAAACCATCCAGGACCTAAAAATGGAAGTTGAAACAATAAAGAAAGCACAAAAAGAGATAACTCTGGAACTAGAAATCTTAGGAAAGAAATCAGGAAACATAGATGCAAGTATCACTAACAGAATATAAGAGATAGAA
>NW_022196900.1:32845455-32846078 GCF_008632895.1 Mastomys coucha | reverse complement strand
GAGATAGAAGAGAGAATCTCAGGAGCGGAAGATAACATAGACAATATTGACAGAACAGTCAAAGAAAAGGCAAAACACAAAAAGACCCTAACCCAAAACATCCAAGAAATCCAGGACACAATGAGAAGACCAAATCTAAGGATAATAGGTATAGAAGAGAGTGAAGACCTCCAACTTAAAGGGCCAGTAAATATCTTCAACAAAATTATAGAAGAGAACCTCCCTAACCAAAAGAAAGAGATGCCCGTGACCATACAAGAAGCTTATAGAACCCCAAATCTACTGGACCAGAAAAGAAATACTCCCCACCACATAATAGTCAAAGCACCAAATGCATAAAACAAAGAAAGAATACTAAAAGCAGTAAGGGAAAAAGGTCAAGTAACATATAAAGGCAGGCCTATCAGAATCACACCAGACTTCTTACCAGAGACTATGAAAACTAGAAGATCCTGGGCAGATGTCATACAGACCCTACAAGAACACAAATGCCAACCCAGACTATTATACCCAGCAAAACTCTCAATCACCATAGATGGAGAAACCAAAGTTTTCCATGACATAACCAAATTCACACAATATATCTCCACAAATCCAGCCCTTCAAAGAGTAATAAATGGAAA
>NW_022196900.1:32821925-32841829 GCF_008632895.1 Mastomys coucha | reverse complement strand
AAAAAAAAAAAAAAAAAACCCTAAGACTATATATCTGGCAATGTATACCTATTAAAATACCCATGGCTGACAATGTTATATGAAAAGGAAACTTCTAGTTTCTTGATGTTTTCCTGGGGCACATAGGTGAAAGGATATGTCACTAAAGCAGACAAGTGAAAGAATGTTTTCCCAAAGCAGACACAAATGAAAGGATGTTTTGATACAGCAAACATGTGAAAGAATCTGTGATGAAGGAGTATAAATATGACCCCACAGCCAATAGGAAAGGAGCAGTGAACATTGGTTTGATTTTCTCCGCCTTACTATTCTTTGCTAACATCACACATGTATTATTTCACCTTAGATAGTGTCGTTGAGCTCAATTTGTGGTAATTAGGAAAACTTGTGCAAGAACTGCTTGTGATGTTCCTGCAGCCTTGCCTCAGGCCAGTTAGTGAGCCTTGTGGCTTCTTCAAGAGTGAACTTCAGTAGTTGGTGTCTGCCTGCCTAGCAGATTGTCTCCAGCTGCTGAATCATATGTGGTGTTTGCTACAGGAGTGAACTGCTGAGAAAGAAGACTGGGCTGGCTTCCAAAGATCTCTTATGGAACAGGTCCACTTCCCCCTTATCTTAATAATTTTTCTCTTCTACTACCTCTGCTGGGTGGTAGGGTAGATGAGAGGTTGATAATTTTAATAAGGATTAAAAGTATGTTGCAAAAAAATTTATGCCTACAGTTCTAGGCCCTACGTAGGAACTCATCATTGTTTAAATAAGTTGACATGGTGTCAAATTGCATTTTAAATATATTTATACTCATAGACAGTGTACCTCTCATCCTTAATCAGAGAAAGTTCTTTTTCCAGTGAAAAATAATAGATGCAGAAACTTGTGGCTTTTTCAGCTGCTGGGCAAAAAAAGTGAAAGTTGAGTGCTCAACTCTAAAAAGACATTTCTGCTCATCTCACCTCTGCTAAGAAAACATTGTGGAAGCAGAAGCAGAAATATAAGAGCCAAAAGAAAGGACTAATAAGGGGTGCAAATACCGACATTGCAATCATGTTATTACAATATTTAGATTGATTGTACTGGACCTGCACAAGACTGGACCTATAAACAGTCAAGTCATGGATCCTTTCCCTGTTGAATTGCTCGATATGGATAGACTCAGAGAGAGCAGCAGTCATTGTCTTTAGTTATGTATCAAACTGTGATCCCATGAGACTCTAGTGGACAGTTCCAAATGCATAGCCACATAGATGGCCCAGCATCTCAAAATAAAACAAAAACCATGAACATGTATAGGGGACTTGTAAGGAGGAGGAGGAAACAACTAGCGTGGGAGGTAAGTAGGAGAGACTGCAGTGAGAGTAAGCAGAATATGTATGCATAAAATTACCAAAGCATAAATTTAACCAATATAAAGGCAGTCTCTGAAGAATTACTGTATGAAAAGGTTCATTACATAGATGAAAAACTATGTTGTATTACACTACAAGTGCCTGAATACATGGATGGTGTATATTTCAACATGCAAGGCTACTTGCCTCCAAGCTTGATGGCCTAAGTTCAAGGTTCACAGTCTCCATGGTATAAGACAACATCTGACCCTCACAAGTCATCCTTTCACCTCTACATATGTGTTGTTTCACAAATGCATAAATAAATGAGTAAACAAGCAAACAAATAAATTTAAAACAAATCTTTAAGGTACCAGATACAATGATACAGAACTACATTTAAGAATTTCTATTTATTCATTCTTTAATTTATTCAACAAATATATATTGATTTCCATACCAATTGATTCTCAAACAAATCAGAACATTTCCCCAGATTCAGAAGTTTCCTAGGTGCTATAAATGCATTAGCAATGCAGGAGTATCTTCATGCTTTTCAATTGCTTATTAATGGATGTCATTGATTCTCATTCTCACATCATCCAAAGAGCTACCAGATAAAGATAAACTAGTTTAAAGGCTCTGAGAAAGTATGAGAAAGACAGAGATAAGATGAGATGAGATGAGAATATGACAAAGAAGGAATGCAAGAACAGAGATGACACAGCAAAAGAACCTTGGTCCCTGTTTAGCTTAGTTTGAGACACATTATCTTCCTGTTTCCTCACCTGATCCTTTCTTTCACCCTCACCCAACCATGAGAACTAAGTTTTAATCCCCCAGAGCCATGGAAATGAGCCAAACTGCATAAGGATCTTGTGATTATAAACTTGCCTGAGCCAGATCAAAATTCTGTGAAGTCTGACCATAAGCAGAGCCCATGTTCAAGGGAGTGTCAAAAATGAAAGAGTGGGCAGTGCAAAAGTAACCATTAGTCCACAGGATGGAGCAACAGAACCAGGGACTTAAGAGATAATATGAAGAAGGAAAAGTCAAGTTAAGAGAGACTTGACAGGGAGGAAAGGGAAAATACAAGACTTTCATAAAATAAAAGGTTCAAAGTAATAACCGGGGACCACTTCTTGAGTTTTGATTTCTGTATTTTGTTGGTATTATCTTCATTAAGAGCATGGGATTTGAGCAAATAACCTCCTTCTTCATCAGGTTTCTTCCCACCTATTGATAGTCAATTAAAATCACCGACCAGTCTTAAACCTGTGGAGGCGTGACTGCAAACAAATCAGCCTAGTTCAGGCTGACTGGACTGTAAGGCAAGTGCACTTTCTGGGATCAGAAACCTGAAAAACCGCTCTAGTACAAGCAGCCTAGGACACCGGAATGAGCATCATGACTGACCTACCAGCAAGAAGGCCACTGAGCATTTCTCATGTCACGTGGAGCATGGGTCCAAAGAATATTAATAGGCCATCATCATAGAGCAGAGCATTTTAAACTTGTTCCATTTGGTATAGAATCAATTACATGTTTTTGATTCTCTTTACTCCAATTCATCTGATTTAAATCATAACTTCCTAAAGACTAGAATTATCTTGACATATTCTTTTTAAATTCATTCTTCTAATTTTTAGCCAGACCTCAAAAGGTTTACTCATCATGCCCTGGAAAACCTTCATGATTATGGCAGTACATTCACATTGCCTGTCCCCACAGACAAGTGACACATTTAGTCAACCAGAAGAAACATCAAGTATCAGTTTTCAAATACTGATTCACTGATTAATTTATTTGAATTTCTTCTTTTTAGACAAAATAAGGCAATAAATTTTCTGCTATACAGCCCAAATTCTACAAGGTCTTTGTAGATATTTCTATGAATGTGTATTGCCTCATGTGATAAGTACATCTGTGGTACAGTAGGTATATGTGTGTTTGGTGTGTGTGTATGTGAACAGGAGGTGGTATGAGTGTTTGTGGTGTGTATATATATGTGTGTGATGTAGTATGGATATGGACATAGTATAGTGTGGTGTGTGGGGTGAGTGGGTGGCAACTGTGTCTCTATCATCAAAAAAGAAACTGCTAATATCAAGTGAAAGCAGAAAGATTGTTTGTGCACATGAACATTAACATCAAAAAGATGATAGGACTCATTGAAAGAAATGTAATTTGGGTGCCGTAACATTTTGACGGAAAACTGTAAAGAAGTACAGCTAGAGAAAGACTCATCCATCGCAGGGTAGAGGGAGGCTTAGGACTGAAGCTTCCCAAGTTTAGGCCCCAGAATTGTTCATTCTAGTAAAAGGTGCAACATTCATCCCCGCTCTATGCTCCTTTCCCACTTCCCTGGTGCCCTTCCAAGGAGAGGCCTTTTGTACTGGCATCTCAATCCCACCGCCCCAACCCCAGGGAATACCAACCAGGGCCAAGAAGGCCAGATGGGACTGCTGGCAAAGGTACTGCTGATCCAGCTCTTTCAGGTTCCACTCTCTGACTGCTAACACATTGGGTGGTGGGAGGACCTTGTCCTGATGAGGGCACAGTTCCTACCCTGAAACAGGCAGCATGGGTACCGGCAAGAAGCTGTGCACCTAGCTGCAGTCCTGTGTTTGCCCTGTGCTGCAATGTGCTGCTAGCTGCTGCTTCCATTTCACACTTCACACACCAGCTTCCCCTCAAGACAGTTATTTGATCGCTAACCACTTTGAATATCATGATCATCGGCTCATTTATTTTTTCTATTTTAAAGGATGGTGTGGGCAGGATGCTGTGGTATTGATTTCCACATTTGCTAGGGCATCCAAGTGTGAGCTGCCTATCCCAACGTCTACCTGAAGAAAGGGTTATTACCGTGCTCATTATTTAGCATTTATATAGCTCTTCACACTTACTTACCTAATATTTCTCAGAGCACCGCTGTCAAGTATTAGCAACGCCCATGGAGAGGCAATAAATTAGGGGTCTCAGAAATATTTTAGAGATGTCAGAAAAGATATAAAATGAATTACCACAGACATGGTACCTCTGGCAGCTTTGGGCAGCTCACTTATTCCACAATTCTAACGCACAAAGATTTTTAAGGGACTTTTCCTCCTCTTGTGGATTACATCTTAAATATCCCCTCTGTCTGGGCACTTTTTCTTGCTTCCCTACCTAAAATATCAGTCCCTCCCAAAGCATTCAGTATTCTATCCCAGTGTCTTATGAATGTAATGAAACATAGTGCTATCTGAAATTATGTGTGTATATTTGTGTTCTTGCTTATTTTTTTGTCTTTATGGGGCAAACGTCATTTTAATGGCAACAGAGGCCTAGTATAAATGGTTCAATGGGTTTTCTGTGGTCAGCTAGTATTGATCACCTTGAATTTGCCACAGAATAATATATGACTCACTCGACAGAAGTCACCAGCTCTGTGAAAGCATCCAAAGTGGAGCTGCTAATAGCATCACTTGTAAAAGTGAGCTGACTTTGGGAAAAAGTCACAAAAATAAAAACAGGCAGAAGAGGAAGGTAAGGAAGGAGAACAGACAGAAGAAAATTTTACACCAGGAAAAAAATTTAAAAGATATTTAAAAACATGAACTACTGATAAAGGATCAAATGGCTCTGGTGTCCACCTGCTAGTGTTTGAGTCTTTGCTCAATCGTCTCTTGGCTGTATGCTCCCTGAAATCACAGGCTTTCTGTCTTTTCAGTTATAATAAAAACTGTGCCTAGGTCATACTTGTTTTTCTTAGAATCAAGAATCCCAGACAGACATGGTAGTTTACACATGTATTCCCAGTACACAGGGGGCAGCGGCAGGAAGTTTAAGCCACTCTAAGCTACACAGAATGATCCTGTGTCAAAAAGAAAATAAGAAAATTTCATCTCTGTTAATGTCACAGAAGCAGATTACATAGTAAATGCTCACTGAATATCACACCCGACAACATAGACCTGAAGTTCTTACTGTATTGAGTAACTCAAAATGTAATTACTGGGAGAAATTCTGTATTTGGCCCTTGCAGAGAGTGATTATTGTGTAGTGACTTTGTTCCCATGTTGAAGCCCAAGGTCAATGGATATGAACACTGGGCTAGTTCTGTGGTTTCAGTTTCTTTCCTATTAACTTTCATCCTCATCCTTTCTCATTCAGTCATTTTGCTACTTTGCACTGTTTCGGGTTCTTTGAACCCTATGCACATATCCCCATTGAAGGATGCTGTGAAACAGACTAAACATACCTGTTTCCTCTGAGTTTTAAATGCTCTGGGCCAAAGGGGAGTGTGTTTCCTTTGGTTGAGTGCCAAGCAGTTTGGGGAGTTGAGAAAAATGTTTAATGACAAAATAATTGCACTTTTAAACTCATTACTTTTTGGTAGATGAAAATCAGCATATAAGTACATACAAGAATAAAAACACATTGCTCCTGCTTCACATACAGACATGGGAGAGGAAATGAGGCAAAGAGAGGTCTGGAAAGGTCTATTCAGGGAAGAGTGGCCTCCAAAATTCCAGCTCAGGGGTGCTAACTCCACCACCTCTTCCTGTGCTAAGTATCGGCCCTGTTGTAATAGCCCTTAAAACTGGCACAAAATGAACATTTTATTATGCTAAATATTTTTTCTACAGGCTGAGTCTACCACAGTGCCTTAGGGAGTAACTTTATAGGGTGCTATACCCCAATTAAACCTGGAAAAATGTTCACTGTGGAAGGATACGGGTGACTGGCTGTAGTCTTGCTGTCACTGTTTATTAAGCATTTATTAAGTGCGAGAAACTGTGCTGCTTTAGAAATGACCTCATTTAAATGTCCCAGCAGCCTTGTGAAATGAAGATGACAATAGTTCATTTACATATTGACATCAAACCATGTACTTCAATCACTGCTGATGGACGGTGGATTGGCCCCAGCAAACAGTGAGAGTAGACAGACACAATCTCAAGACTTAACGACAGTGAGGAGCTATAAATGAGAACACTTGGTGGTGGTGGTGGTGGTGGTGGTGGTGGTGGTGGTGGTGTGTGTGTGTGTGTGTGTGTGTGTGTATGCATGTGTGTGCACGTGTGAGTAAGCAATATATCAATCACATCATCATTTTGTCACATGACTCACAGTGAAAGTAAGGTAGGAATGTACATTTCCTCCCCTGGTACCAGCTAAAAGACCGCGTTCCTGCATACGTTTTTTTCTCTTGCCATATCACACAGCTTTTCCAAACCTTCTGGGCTGACCACTGCAGTAAGTTTAAGTACGAAATATCCCCATCCCCATAGTCTCAGGTATGTCCCTAGTTAGTGGCACTGTTTAGGAAATGGTATGGAACCTTTAGGATGAGTGGGCCTTCTGGAAGAAGTATGTCACTAGGGGCGGGCTTTGAGGGTTTAAGAATCTTCCTCCACTTTCAGTTCACTCTCTCTGCTTCACATGTAAGGTTGAAAATATGGTTATATCTGTCTGTTGCTCTTCCTTAAATTGCCTTTTGGTAGCGTTGTATCACAGCAGCAGATAAATAATGAATCCAAACACCCAGCTTCATTTTCCCCTTGTACCATCTCTTTAAGAGGTACTGAACTGATACCATCTTCAAAATAAAGATAATACTTTTACATTTGACATGTTCTTGAGAAGCAAAATGGTGACACACATCTGATACTCCATCACTTGGGAGGTACAAAGCCATCTCCTTCTACATTCCATGTTCAAGGTCATCCTAGGTTACATAAGACTATATATCAAAATAAAGTGTCTGCAAAAGTGGTCAGCAGATTAATTGCACTTGGGAAAGGCCACCTGTTTGCATCAGAATATTTGCTTGTACAAAGTCATATCTCCACCTGAAGAACTGACTTTATTTCTTATTGATGGATTTGCTTTAAAAACACAGACATTTTCCCGATACTATAATGGAGCCTTGGTTTCTCTCTAGTGCATTGTGAAATGCTCTGACAAAACTTTTTAGTAACTGCCCAAGAATGATATACTCTCTGTCCATAGTATCGGTAGTCTTTGGTATCCACACAAGGAATGTTTTAGCTCCTTTGCAATGGGAAGGATTGTTTCAAGGCTGATGGTAACAAGATCCAAATCCAGTCTATATACCACACTACAGGTAGATTTATTTATTTTTTCTACTGGGTATACTCTGTCTTGGACACAACCTATTGTGAATGTTCACTAAACCTAAATTTAAACAGACCTCAGAGCCACTATGAAGATGCTGACCTTCCATTTCCATGCATCCTATGTAATTTGAAGCACCTTAGTTTATGATGGAATGAATAAGGTTGATCCCCAGACCTATAAAGTCAAAAAAACAATGCAGTTGCTCAAGTAAAACATCTTTTACAATGGTTTTCAACTTTCCCAGAACGATAAATCTTTAATACAGTTCCTCTGAGATGGTAACCCCCAATCATAAAATTATTTCTGTTGCTACTTCAAAACTGTAATTTTATTAGTGTTATGAATCATAATATAAATATCTGATATGCCAAATAACTAATATGTGACCCTTAAGTAAGAGTCATTTGTTGCAACCCACATATTGAGAACCACTGTCCTGCAAAACTTATGAAACAGTGCTAAGCACACAAGAGTAATCAGGATACAAAAGGAAAACAATTTAGTATTTATTTTGTGTTTGCTGTGTTCTAAGCAATATTTTTCTAGCTTTATGTATTGCATATTTTCTCAACAATACTAAGGCAAGCACTAATAACACATGCCTTTTATAAACAAGGAAGTAAAACAGAACAATAGACTCTCACAGGTACTAATGACAAGGTTTGGGCTCAAACCAGACTTGTCTGACCCCACATGCTGCATGGAAGACAAGCTGATATCAACAACCTTACTGTGATCTCTTCTCTAACTCACAATAATCCTGTCTTAGCTTTTGTTTATTGCTTTACTTACTAAATTTCAAGGGATTTTGTTTTGTTGTGATGTATTATTGGAGGAAAATGGATGCAACTAGAGATAACCATATTAAATGAATTGGGCCAGTCTCAGAAAGATAAAGGTAGTTTGTTTTATTAGCACATTGGTTTTATAGATACATAAAATGATGTATGTATATATGTATGTATGTATGTATGTATGTATGTATAACATGGAAGCAGAAGTAAAACTGTCTAGTGAAACAAATGAGGGGTGAAAATAAGAAGGGTATGATGGTATATGGGAGAACACGCTGACCATATGATAGATGTATGTGTATATATATATATATATACATATATATATATATACACACACACACACACACACACACACACACACACACATATCAACTTAAACAATTAAAATAAAAAGGGTTGAGTAAAGATATACTACATAGGTAGATTTGTTACCCTCCTGGTTTGAGGCCTGCCTCTAATAGCCATACGTCTCTGCCCATCTCCTGCTATTTGCCATGCCTCCAACCTGGTTCCAGTTACATTCAGAAGCTCCACCTCCACAGAGAAAAAAGGAAGTCGCTGATTGGACTGACGTGCTGACGTACTTGGGGGTGTGGTTTTGCCTGACTTATTCTACCTGTTGGTGGGAACAAAGGGATTCATTAAAGGTTCAAGATGGCTGAGTATTAAAGGCTCCTGTCTAATGTTTTAAGGTACCTCCCACGTGGGCAAGGTACAGTATGGCTGGCCTACCTCTTTCTATCTCTTTTATCTCCTCTTATCTATTTCTAACTCCATATTTCCAGGTAACCCATTCCTTAACATTACTGCTGGACAGTAACATGGATTTATCTGTTTCTAGAGTGATAAAGTTATTAAATGAGAATCCCTGTGCCAGAAGTAGGTTACCTCTCCATGTGCTGATGTCTAGGAAGGTATATGATGTTTATGATGTTTCCAAAACATAATAGGCTATTTCCACTGTTGTATTTTCCATCAGAACCACATGGTAAGATTCCTATTGCTGAAAATACCATGTGGTTTGAGTACAGAAAATAGAGTTAATCTTAGAGCCTGAGCCATTGGTGTTCTGTTCAGGAGATTTTCCCGTGTGCCAACGTGTTAAAGGCTCTTTCCCACATTCTCTTCTATTAGATTCAGCATTTGTGGTTTAATGTGGAGGCCCTTGATCCATTTAGACTTGAGCTTTGTGCAAGGTGATAAATCTGGATCAATTTTCATTTTTCTACATGCAGACTGTTAGTTATGTCAGCACCATTTGTTGAAAATGCTGTCTTTTTTCCACTCTTAAGTGTGGTTAATCTACTCGATGGAATGTCACTGGTGAAAATTACTTTTCCTTTTGCAAGCAGCCATCAACTGCAGATGGGTTGTTAGTTACAGTTATGAGCCAGTGCCTACTTCCTCCTCTCAGTACTAGGATCCTTTTGGGCTTGAACCTGTGCAGATCTTGTGCATGCTGCCACAGTCTCTCTCTGTGAGATCATATGTGTGTCATTCCTGTTGTGTCTGGAAGACAGCATTTCCATGGAGGCATCCATTCCTTCTGGCTATTACAATCGTTTTGTGTCCTCTTCTGCATAGACACTTGCTCCCTGAGGGGAGGAGTTGGAGGCAAACATATATTAATAGCTTTCCTATTTCCTAAGTGTAACTAGTTCTCCCAGAAAATAGGTAAGGCTGAGGTCTGGGCTAGGGTGAGTCATTTACAAAGGAGTTAGGCTAAGCACCCTCTTGACTGATCTGATCCCACTGGCTCAGAGAAGTTGAGCTGGGCCTCAGAAACCTTTGAAAACTTGGGACCCACGAAAATTCCAATGTGTCTATCAGAGGCTGTCTATCAGAGACTGTGGGTCAAGGGAAGTTGAATCCACTATTTACTACACTCTGGGAGGCTGTCTCAAAAACCAAACTATAGATATATACACACATAAAATTGCTTTGTGGCTTAAGAAGAGAGAAGCAAGTTTAGGTGGATGGTTCAATATCAGGATTACTAAGAAGAGTATTAACATCAAAATGTTCTTGGAAACGTCATTACAGAATTCCATTGTTGAAAGTGTCTATAGAGAATCTTAATTACATGCACCCTCCATAGAACTGCCTTTACTATGCTCTATACAACCTCTCAAACCCTACATCCTCTCTGGCTGGATACCTTGAGCTGGCTTTCCTGGTGACTGGGATGAAACCAACAGACACATAGAGGAGGAGAGAAAAAGGGAAGAAGGAAGGAATGGCATGAAAATACACATCAAATAGATAAAAGCAGCAGGACCAAAACAGTCTTTGTTCTTCATGTTAAAACAAAATCACATGACTTTTGACTTAGATTCACTAAGATGAACGCAGGCTCAGAGGCAGAGAAACATAAAGGGGATGGTTTAAAACAGGCAGGGATTGTTAGAAGTCGTTTTAGAGGCAATCTACACATGATAGATATGCCAATCAGCTTTTTGTTCCTGCCATAGTTAGCTTCCAATTATCAATTTGATACACCTGGGAAGAGGGACCCTCAAATGAATAATTTTGTCCATAGGATTAACTGTGGGAATGTCTATGGGACATTTTCTTGATTGCTAACTGATGTATGAGGACCCAGTGAACTATACACTATCTATCCCTGGGGAAGAACCTGGGCTGTATGAGAAAGTCAGAGAGAGCAAGCCAATAATAGTATTCGTCCATTGATTGAAATGCTTCAGTTCTTGTCCCCAAGTTCTTGTCTTGATTTCCTGCTTTGACTTCCCTAGATGACAGGCTCCAAAACAAAAAGAAAAACAAAAAGCAAACAGAACCTTTCCTACCCCGAAATTAGTTTCGATCAGTATTTGATCACAGCAACAAAAATCAAACTAGAGCAATAACCATGGCAGATACTTCAGAAAAACAAGTTAAAGGTGGAAATGGATTTATTTGGCTTACCATGGCAAAACTTGTATTTGAGGTAATATCCTTTTTAAAATCTAAATAAATGATAAAAATTAAGTCTATGTGCAAACTGGGATAAAGCTGCCTCATGTCCTGAAATACACTCTCTTTGGAAAAAGGTCGTGAAAGCCATAGATTACCCTTTACAGCATGTGCACAGATCTAGCCCATCACCTTTGTCCTGATGTCACAATAAAGGCTGTACTTCAGTCATCTCATTTCCACATTCAAGGACATGCATTTTGCTATTTCGTTATGTTTCCAGTGACAGGACCTCACAGGTTCACACTGTAGCTTAGGCAGTTGTGGAATTCATAGCAATCTTCCCGCCTCAGACTCTCAAAGACTAGAATTATAAGTATGAGCAATAAAGCCCAAACCAAGTACAAGGGTTATTATTATTATTATTATTATTATTATTATTATTATCAATTATTATTATTACTATCATTATTTTCATACCCCTGACTTTGTTTGCCCTCATTCTATTTAGAATTTTCTATCCTCCCTGCTCTGACATACTTTGTTGTTCCCAGAAATATGGATCATTATGTAGAGGCAAAATTCTAAAGAAAATCACATTACATAAACTTACTTAATTAAGCATAGACAGCTTTTGAATGGTGCCATTCTGACAATCCTACCCTTTGTGGCCTGCAAGTCTTCCCCAGGGTGGGGCACATTCAGAGCAGGAAGCTGAGTGAGACTGAGACCCCCAAACCTCCCTGCAGCTTCTCATCCTTGACCCTACTTTCTGACTGTTGACACATTTTAACTTGCAGAACAGGATGCTGATCCATAAGAAAGGCAAACCATGAATTCAAGCTATCTTATTCTTGCCTTTACCGATTAAACCACAAATCATTCTATCTTCTCTGCCTTCTCTTACCATTTAGTAAACTGTAGGTGTGCTTGCTACATGGTCATCAGGATATCCACAGAGACAATTAATCTGAGCAGGTACCCATAGAACTAATTCCAGATCTTTGGAGTTTGGTTAAATGACCAAACTCAGCTTCCTCCTTTGGACCTTCATTTTCCTAACCTGTCTCATTTGGTCCTGCCCCTGGATGACTGCCAGTGCTCGATAAATGTAAGATAATGATGACTGATAAAGTAAAGACATTTTTCCCCCAAAGAAGCTCAGTCTTCATCTATGTTCTCAACAGCTTAATTTTGCTCCTGATTGGTCAGAACAACTTTTGTTTAACCTGTTCTTAATCCTGGCCAAAGTAAAGAAATCCAAAATGGCCCATGTCTAGGGTCAGTCTCTGACTGGAGCCTGGGAAGTATCGCTGTTTCTCCCAACTGAGAGAAAGTTGTTAACCAGGGCTTATTTTCCAAATCATTAAATAAGGAACTGGCTGAAAGAGACCTGGCTCTGCAATTTTCTGGGCTTTGATAGAATGAAACAAAAAAAGAATTTTAAAATGTTGGCGACTGAACTAGCAACGGACATATATTCATCTTGAAACAAAGGTACTTTTAAAGCAAAGACTGTGGCAAAGAGACAGGGAAAGGATGTTTTGGCTGCCTGTTCCTCTGTCTTCTCTGTGGATGGCTATGATTCTGCCTGCTGTTCATCAGCCTTGATTTTGATGGGGAGATTTTTAGTCAGCTGCCTCCATCATTCTGGCACAGACAGAAATCCTTTAAAAAAAAATGTTACACTTCATCAAAATGTATCGAGAGACTTCACGGTCATTATCTCAATGGCTGCTCTGATGTGCTACAATTGGCAGAGATACAAACAGTAGGGGGTGTATGAGAAGAAAGCCAGCATTTCATGTGGAAAGCCGGCGAACCACGCCAAGCTTCTGTCAACAACTCCGTGGTCTGATCCGAAGCACTGGGCCTGCTGATGATGCTCTTGTTTCTGGAGGAAGTAAACAAGAAAATGAATTCCATCGTGCAACACAGCCTCTTTGTATCTTCAAAATGGTGTGACTGGCCCCGGGCCAGCCACGTTCAAAGTTTGGCTATTTGTGTCATCTGGGCCCCAGTACTGATGGAGGCTTTGATTACAGCTTGGACCTAGCTGTAAGACCCTTCAGGGCAGCCACTCAGCAAATAAAGGCATTGATTGGTTGTTGGGTCAATTTAGCCATAAGGGTGCAGGGCATGGTTCTTTTGAAAAGCCTAATGGATTAGCAACACAACCAGCCCCACTGAAGGCCTTATTTTTCAAGTAACTTCATGATGGTGTCCCAGCTTGGCACAGATCTCTTTCCCCAGAGCAGCTCAGGGGCCTTTCTTCTTGTCAATACTGGGGCTCAAAGGATTAGACACAGCGGGTTTTACAATTTAATGAAAACAGCTGTTGAAACAACAATTAAGGCAAACAATAGTGTGCATGGAAAACTATTAATTATGTAAAGTTATGCAGAAAGTGGAATAATCTTTTTCTTCAGCGTCCTCTAAGCTGACTGAGAACAACCTGGAGCCACCTTCCCTTCCATGGGTCTTAAGTATCAGGAAGTGGGGTGCTTCTAAGAATGGGCTCCATTGCTGCGTGTGGGTGGATGTGCAGTGTTCACAGAGCTTCAGGCTGAGCTGCAGATTAAATATTCAAAAGACTATCCGCTAAACTTAATTTACCCTGGGCACTGAGCCTTTTCAGATCAGCTTAGAGAGTTTTCATAAGTGTCTAAGATTGGATTTGAGCATTAGCAGTTGGGATCCCCAACTTGTGCTTTAAAAAAACAAAAACAAAAACAAAAAACAAACACTTCTACAAGATGCCCTTCTTCAGGCCTAATCTGAAGCAAACAGTTCTTGGGAAATGGAGTCTCTTGTTCTTGAGAGGAAGTCAGTTTTAATTACATCGTGACAGTCCAGTTTGGACTAGCAAGCCTTCCTTTTCCACCTTCCTTCCCTCCTCCCAGCTAAATGCAGTATTCATCTCTCCTTCCTCTGCTTGCTGGGACTTTAAATTCATGGCTTCTCTCTTTGAAATTTCTACCCTTGACTAACAGTGCTGGGAATTGACTTATGGCCCTTTGCCCACCCTGTATTCCACACCCCACTTTCCTCTCTGTACGGGAATCACCAAGCCAAGAAGTCCCATTAAGAGAGTTATTAACTGCATGCATAGACATTGCCTCCTGACACAGTCAGATTGATTTCTTCTCACTATAACTGCTTTTAACACTCTTTCCAGCAGCCCCAACACCTTTTATTTGACTATATTGTTTCAGAAAGGCCTTTGGGAATTTAGCTAATTTCATGCTGGAACTTATTGAGTGGGATTTGACAGTCTTTGATAATTTCAATAAACCAGTAGTCAGGTCTTACTCCCCCTTTAGGGGAGGAATGAAAGCTTTCTTAGTCGTAGGATCTCTACTAAACATGTCACCTAAGTTTAACAGTGCATCTGCAGTGAGGTGCAGCTGGTACAATGACTGAGTAGAACTTCCCTGAAACTTCCAGAAAGCTGTCCTTGGCTATCAACAGTGAGACAGCGCCTGCTTTTTCCTGGAATTCACCATTATGATTCCGTCTACCTTTTAGATAATAAAACTAATTTAATTTACTGATTTCCTAAAGTTAATAAAATGAGTCACCCATAAGAACCCTGACACACATATTCTAGGAGAAACTGTCTCGGTCCCTTTTTCACCTGGAACAACAGAGTGTAGGACAGGTACAGCATCTCCTTTTCTGAGAATCAGGTAATAATCTTGTGATTATATCTCTATAAACCACAGAACATAATCAAGTATGCAAATAAAATTGATTTCTATGGTCAGAAACAATAATCCAATTAACATGTATTTGTATGATGCCTTTAACAATCACTCTGAACTTGAGCCCACATCCATCTTTGAAGCATAACCCCAGCTTGGCACCATATCCCAGCATCCAGCAGTTCGCACTTTGCACAGGAGCTTACAAAGCTGCATCAGAATTGCAAAAGCAATTATTCCAGTTATCCAGATGTGATTTTTCAATCATTCTAGGAATTTCTTTAGCAGGTCTTATTCCATAGCTACTCACAGCTCTCACACTGGCATGTTGCTCACAGATCCTCGTTATTAATTCAGCTCATGGAGCTTAATTGGACAAGGCTAGAGTGAATTTGACAAACATCACAGCAGCAGAAAAAGCAATCACTCTTTCAAGATGAAAATTTGTTTGATGTCTTACTGTGTAACTCATTTACTCTCCTCGGGAGTCATGTGATCTGAATGTTAATCAGCTATTGATTGGTTTCTCTCCTTGGACAGTCAGGTGACTTGAATATTAATGGACCAGCCCTCGTAGCTGTACTGTTAGGCAACCTTGTGATTGGCTGCCGGGTTACGATACGGGAGATAAGTGGGTGCTTGATGAGCACTTGACAGAACTTCACAGAAAATTAAGGCCCTAAAATAGCATGAGAAAGTCTTGTCAAATCAAGCATGATTATCGTTGAATGCTTAAGGAATTCATCATCTGCATGAAATTGATACACTCCAGCAGCGGCAGGCCCTGCCGTCAGCAGGGACTCATCAGATCTTTATTTATATGTGTTCACCAAATCACATTAATTCTGAGAGCTAAAACATGCTAAGGATGAAGGTTATTTTCTGTTCAATCTAATTTATCTATGACAATAATCATCACTAATAATGTGTCAAATTGGATTGCAGTCATTTTATGCATGCATGCTGATTTGGAAAATAGTGTTAAACCATCCCGCAATAATTAACAAATGGTAAAGGTATGCCAGCTCTGAGTCATCAGCACATCTAGATGGAAAATTAACTTTTATAGAATGGATTTATACATACATGTCCTTATTTAATTCAGAATATAAATTATTCCTGGTAAAAGTGGACATCATTTTTATAGCACCGTTAAGACCAATAACCATCAAGGGACTTGCCGTCTCCATTGGTGCTGTTCTTCATTTTTCCTCATTTTCCATAGCTAGTGGGTGCCACTGTCACATTTCTGGCAAGCTCGTGCTGTGGTAGGGCATGGTCACACTGAGAGATAAATAAATATACCTCAGTATATCTGTTTAGCCATGGGTGAAGGAATATCGTGGGTGGGGTTGAAAAGTAGGCAGTGGAGTTTACAAATCTCATAGGGAATTGAGACCTTCCCAATATTTTTCTTCACAAAAGGACAACAGGAACTTTGCAGATTAACTTATACAGGATTAGTGTTTCTTGAGGAGTCATTTAAGCCTAAATTGTTTTGGAGGAAATACCTTTTGTAGAGCAGATTTTCCCCTATTCTTTTTTTTAAAAAAAAACAATCTTCCTGTTTATTGGAGTAAAAATACTGTAAAGAAATATATATACCGTTTAGTTAAGGACAATGTTTGAGAAAATAATTGCACTCTGTAAGAAGGGGGAATATATGCAATTAAATTGGGGTTTCTTTCCCACAGCTTCTGCACACTGGATCTTAATCCTGTGGGCAGCCAGCACAGCCCAGATCCATCCTTCCCCTCAGAAGGTCTTTTTATTGATTAAATGAATCTGCTCCAAAGGCTGGCTCCCAGGCTCTCTGATCTAATCCGATCTGATTTTATCCTATCACTTCAGCAGGCCATCAGGGAATTAACAATAAGCAGCTTTACCACAAGTGTTTAATAACTCAACACAATCTCCGTATGGCTCGGAGCTTGCTGCTCAGGTTCCCAGTCAGTCCACTGCAGTGTGACAGACTGGTCATGCTTTCCAACCTGAGGAATTTTCATGCACTACCAAACCAATCGCTTCAAGTTTCTTCATAAATCACACAAAGAAGATTTCAGCATCTTAACAAATTGAGAAAATAAAAAAGCAAAACAACAATAGAAGGGGTGGACAAGAGAGGGTAATGTAGTATGTGTCAGGAAAGCAGCTGGAATCTATCTACTCTGTGAAAGGGGACCAGCAAGAGGGAGAGAGAGAATGTGAGCAGTGGAGGAAAGGGGGGATGTGAGCCCAGTATAATCATTTATGATTATATATCTATTTATGAGTATAAAATGTCACACTGAAACCCATGTTTTTGTATGCTAACCAGAAACTTAATTTTTAAAACAAACAAACAAGCAAACAAACAAAAACAATCTAAAGAGAAAAGCAGCAGAAGATGAGGAACTGGGCAGGAAAGGCTTGACCCTCTAGCTAGGAGCTGTGGGAAAGAGGCAGGAGTTTAAATATTGCAGAGGACCAAGTAAGGTCAATTAACTTCTTTCCTTTTTTTCAATATGTTTCTCATCTGCTTACATTTTAACAAGAATAACAGGCTCACACCTAAGGCCTCCAAGCCCACAAGAACTTTCTTTTTGTCTCTTCCCACTGTGGAAGAAACAATGAGGTTTCAGCAAAAGACCTCTTCTTGTTCCTGGTACAGCCCTTGAAGTATGTACCAAGCATGCAATTAACGGAGGATGGTGTGTCCTACACGATGCAGAAGGCCAAAATGCAGAGCAAAGTCATCAGACTCCCCAACCCTGGATGTCAGGCTGGTGGTCTCCATGGATGCTTAAAGTGGTCCCTTGATTACAAAAGGCTGACTGGGAAGTTCCTTGTTTAAATCCCAGGGCTGCCCCTGAGTTCATGCATCCCTGTCTCTCAGTGGCAGCAACTCCACTTCTTCAAAGATATATGAAATCTATACAGATTATTACTATTCAAAACAGTAATGCCCCACCCAATAACTTATCATTGTGCCAAGATCTAGCTGGGAGTCTGTGAGACATTGGGAAGGGAAACAGGCCTTTGAAATCTGTGTGATAATCAGTATTGTGGGGTGTGGTGGGGGTGGGGGATATCACTCTAGCACATATCTAAAATAATTCATCTTTTGGTTATTCTATTTAATACCTACAGTATGCCAGATTTGCCTACGAAAGCATGTTTCCTAACAAGAAAACAACCTCTCTCTCCCCCATGGCAGACACTACTCTCTCTACTGTCCTGATGCTTCTACGATTTCTCAACATATCAGCAAAATAACAAAGTCTCTAATAACTGAACATCCTGGGGAAAGGCAGTTTCACCAGCCAGGCTAGGCTTCACTGTTTCCAGACCTCCGGGGGAGCGTAGAACACTCACAAATGTACTCAACATAGATAAGACGGGTCTGTGGCATAGCTCCCAAAGTCAAAACTTTCCCCACCACAATCCATGTGAGTCCCTGCTGGAAGCAGTCCCTGATCATATGATCTACTAGGCATGACTGTGAAGCTCCTATAAATCATGTGATTATTTCCTCTCTGGAAATGTCCTTTGCCTTCCTGTTTGCTTCTTTTGGTTCCCCAGATAGATGATGTCATAACAATAAAATCTCTGCGAACTTCTCCAAAGCACTTTACTGTTTCCAGACCAGAGGACTACAATTATACCTGTATAATTAGAGTAAAGGAAAGGTCCCTAGCCAACAAGAGTAGCCCTGTTTACATCACAAAGTGATAGCAAAATGTTCTCAGGAAGGTTCTAGCCAAAGTTACTGAAGACCTGTGCTCTCTAAAGCTTGTCCTTGGATTAGGAGCAGCAAGAGGCAGAAGAATGAAGGGCCACCCTGGACCAAGAGGCCTGTTAACATTTCTGCTGGAACATAATGAGAGGTGACCTAAGAGCTTGTTGTTGGCTCAAGTCCCTTCTTCTAAGAAATGAAGCCAAACTCTCTTGAGTGCTGGGCAAGTGCTCTATTACAAAACTACATCCCCAGTTCTTCTGCTAGGATGCATCAGATCTCCTACTGCCTATCCTGGTGACATAATGGCCCTTAGAAGTCCCACAGCCCCATGCTTGCATGCAATCAGTCAGCATCAGGGCAGAGGGCAAACACATTCTTGACCTTCTTCCTTGGGAGGTTCAGTTCCTCACAAGCTTGTTTTTCTCTTGTGCTTTCTGTTTGGGCTGTTATAGCTAGAACACTGAAAACAAATGGCTGGAGAGGTGAAAGAAAGAGGAAAAAGAAGATGCCATGAACAAACAAGAACAAGACATTAAACCACTGTTTTAAAAAATTACCCATGAAGTAAAAGGACTTTGTATATTTGTATATTGTCCAAATGTAGCCAAATCCAGCTACTAAATTAGGATTTTGTTTCCCAAAGTCTGCAAACTATTCAACTGCTAACCCTCTGTAACTAGAAATCTGTGCCAAACAAAATATGTCAAGAGAGTAGTAGTCAATAAAATTTCAAAAATCAAATGATGTGCACATTCTGTTTCCTAATTAAAGCATTTACTCTGTTAGAGAACATACCGATTAACTTATTTAAACCCAGTGCTGGGCTGGTACTGTGCTTGTCAAAAGCAGAGGAAAAAGAACCTGCTGCTCACTGGCCCATCCAGATGATAACAGCAGGTTTCTCCCCTCCTGGCAGGGCACCATCTGCTTAATCTTGAGACAAAACTGCTGGGTGAGAAGAAAGGGGAAAGGCACGAAAAACAAAAAAAAACTGAATTTGCAAACACCTTCCCTGAGGCCAGAAGGCATGTGCAAAGACAGGATGAGAATCAATAATACTGACTTTCTGCTTCTCAGACATCAAATCCCAAGGATTATGAGGTACATCATCCTGTCTGTTGGCATCAGGACCTCTGATATTGTGACATCACATAAGCAGGATCCGGAGACCTGTTGCCAAGGCAACAGCCACCATATTCCCAGAATCCACTTGGCTCACCTCTCCCCTTTACCTGGAATTACATCATCATCCATATATAAGAAAGGACCCCTGGTCTCTCTCTCTCTCTCTCTCTCTCTCTCTCTCTCTCTCTCTCTCTCT
>NW_022196900.1:32807269-32821722 GCF_008632895.1 Mastomys coucha | reverse complement strand
CTCTCTCTCTCTCTCCTCTCTCCCTCCCTCCCTCCCTCCCTCCCTCTCTCTTCCTCCCTTGGTAAGATGCATCTTTTTAAAACCTTAGACAGACCATTTGTGTAGTGCATAAATAGCTACAGAGGACAGTTTGTGAGACAGTAAAGAATGAGATCTACCTCTGGCTGGAGACACACCACTGGCTATTGTCTTTTCCCTTAAGACACAATCTTGCTGATAGGTTTCTAAGGCTAAAACGGACAAGACCAAGAAAGATCACTATTAGAAAGGAAGTTTTACCTTAAGTCATATGAAAGAGACAACTTCAATAAGTATGCCTTCAATATGATACTGTACTTTTACTTCTCAGAATTTCTCCCCTACTCTATCCCAGCACAGTTCCTAGGAGACACCATGAAATTTGGCTGGGCTGCCCACCTTTCTGAGTAAGATACTACTCTTTTCTATAGACCAGGCTGGCCTGGAAATCATAGATCCCTGTGCCTCTGCCTCCTGAATGCTGGGATTAAAGGCATGTGCGACCACTGCTCCACAAGCCATTACTTAATTTCTTTTATTAATGATATTAAGAATCCCAAGAGAAAAAAATCCCAATTTCCATGACATCATCTGGTGAACATGAAAGGACTCCCCAAAATTCCAGATAATATTAGTATATGTTTATTGCCAAACCCCTTCACTGAGCTAGCCACTTATACATGGTTATCTTCACTTTGTAAAAGAGGAGGCCAAGTCTCAGAGAGATGAAGTGAAGTATCCAGGTGGTTATATGAGGAGCAGAGAGCAGAGCAGAACCTAGCCTTAGGCTTCCTTCCCAAATGACCACTAAACTAAAAATGATACTATACTCCCTAAGCAGTCAAATGTGGCAGTTTAATATGGAGCTGGGTGATATCATTCTCTATCAACAGTGAGCTGTTGTATGCCTCAGCCTGGCAGCAGAACAGAAGAGAAGCCATTCACTCATGTACAATACATGGTAGTAGGATGTATCATTATTCTCAGACTTGCAAGAGGATTTCTGGGTTTAGAGGGAATGTGGAGCCTGCTCAGCAGGGATATAGCAGCACATTTTGTGATCACCGCCTCTCTGCCTGACAAGGCAGCTGTAGATGCTAAAAGGTTGACATGTACTTGCCTACCTTCCCCTGCCCTCACATTTATACACCTCAGTTCTCAATAGACCCATTTTCTTTATGGAAAATCACTGTCTCCTTTTAGCTACCATTGAGACATTTTTTTTGGCAAAAAAAAATTAATAATGGTTATCCAACACTGTCTTATCAAGCATGCTACAGTGTTTATCTCCCAGACTTTATCTCACTGTTAGAGGAGCCAGCAGTTTCTAAGTGGAACAATGCCCATCTGAAAGTCAGATGTCCCTAATGTCATGTTGTCTAACATATGCATGTTGCTTGGCATTCTGGTTTCACCCCAGAATATCTATCCACATATACCTGACTCTAGCCAATCTTGATAAATACTTCTGTTATGTGTTATATGTTCCCCGAATTCATACACTAAACTCCTAAGCTCTTGCCCTGCAGAGTGTGTCTGTACTGAGAGACAAAATGGTGGATAATCTGAGTAAAAGGAAGTTGTAATTGTAGGTCCTAATTTCAGTATGATTGGTGACCTCATAAAGAGAGATTAGGACAGGAGGAATGTGTTCACAAAAACAGATCATGTGAGGGCATATAAAAGAAGCCAATCATCACAATCTAATGAATGAAGACTCTAATTTTCATTGGCTATTTTGTTATTTACATTTCAAATGTTATATTCCTTCTCAGTTTCCCCTCCACAAGCCCCCTATTTCCTCCTCCCTTCCCCCTGCATCTATGAAGGTGCTCCCCCACCAGCCCACCCACTCCTGCCTCAGCAGCCTAGAGTTCCCCTATCCTGGGTCATCTATAAACCAAATTTGCTGACCTTTAGGATCTCTTGAACCAAAAACCTGAGAAAATTGTTAAGAGCTCTCCCATCTGTGGTATTATTTTATGGCAATTCAACATAATTTCACATGCCCTTCTTTCTGTGCTACTCATCTTCCTGCAGGGTATGTCCATCCCTCTGTAGTTGGGATATCTCCAGTGTTCAAACCAATACTAGCTCTCCTTCTCTATGAGCCCTTCCCTAATAACTGTGAGCAAGAAACAGTTCATCTACAATTAGGAAGGAGAGTATTTATCAGATGTCTGTACAATGCCTGTCAGCGAGAAGACATCCAAGTATGATGGAAGAATGGAAGGGAGCACCAATAATAATAATAACCATGATTCACACTAAAGATTCTCTACATTCCATAATTCATCTTAAGCACTAGACAGTTTGCCTATTAGCCCAACAGGATTCTCAAGGGAAATAGACAAACAGAGAGAATATATGTAAAAAGAAGACTTATTAGAGTGACTTGTAGGCTGTGATCCAGCTATGTCAACAATGCTATCTCCCAAGGTAAAAATCCAAGGACCCAGAAGCTGTTTGGTCCTATGGGCAAGATGTCTCAACTGGTCTTCAGCAAACATCCCAAAGAAATCAGTTCTAATTCCAGTGAAGGAATGAACTTGCCAGTGAGACTGGGGGAAAGCAGACAGAGAGCAAATGCTCCCTTCTTCCATGTCTTTTATATGGGCTGTGCTAAAGGTATGGCCCAGGTTTAAGATGGTCCTTTCTAACTCAAATGATCCAAATCAAGAATATTTCCTCATAGGTATAGCCAGCAGTATAAGTTTTAGTTAATTCAAGATATAATGAAGTTGACAACTAAGAATGTCTATCATGTACCAACTATCCTCTCAATATATATGACAGAGTTATCCGTACTTTATTAAAAACACTGGCATGCCAAGATATGGAGCATGACCACAAGACATGCATGTGGTCATGTAGAGTTAGAGACTTAAAATCAAGCACATGGCTTCAGAGGTTACACTTTGAAGAAGAGGTCTTTTGAGAAAAAGAAAAGAAGGAAGAGAAAAGTGGGAGAACAATAGTAAGTGGTGATTCACTGATTGTGTCAAACTGGGCATGATACTAAAATTCTTTGAATATTTAGTCTTTTTCTTGTATCTTAGGAAAGGTTTGAATGAGGCTATAAACACAAAGGAATGATAGTGCAGAGAACTCCCGAGATGCTGGACTCTAATCTAGTGGTTGAAAAGTAACCAAGTAATCACAGCTCCATGAGAAGGAGGCTGTGAATCCACAGACAGACTCGTGTTCGCAATGAGGAATCCTAAAGAGATAATCTTCTAGGAGAGAGAAGACAGGGTCAGGCAAGGATAAGATTTGGAACTAATGTTTCTGGGCCACTTGAGACAGACAGGAAGAGTGTTACTGCTCTTCTTGTCTCCTGCAAATCAGGTTGGATGTCTGAGGATACTCAGAATGGAGTTGTCCTTACTTAAAAATCCACAAAGTGATAACAGTATTGATTGTTCCATAAATCAATGTCATACTAAAATATCATATTTATCAAACCTAACTTGTGAAGCTGAGATCCCTATTTTTTTGCCTCTTTTTTTTAATTTACTTTTTTATTAGATATTTTCTTTATTTATATTTCAAATGACATCCTCTTTCCCAGTTTCCCCTCCGGAAAAAAAAAAAAAAAAAAACTATTCCCTCCCCACTCTCCCTGCTCACCAACCCACCCACTCCTACTTCCTGGCCCTGGCATTCCCCTACTCTGGGGCATAGAACCTTCACAGGGCCAAGAGCCTCTCCTCCCATTGATGACAGACTAGGCCATCCTCTGCTACATCTGCAGCTGGAGCCATGAGTCCCACCATGTGTACTCTTTTGTTGGTTGTTTAGTCCCCTGGGAGCTCTGATGGCTGAGTTTGAGTTTGCTTTAAACTCCCATAATGGGAACCATAATCTTTCTTTTCCCTTTGACTCAGAAATACATTGAGCATGAAACAGTTGCTTAACAGAGTCTCATTATGACATATGCCTGTCCTGTTCCTGCAAAGCTTTTTTCTGATGACTCTCAGATGACCTACTTACCTAGGCTGGGAGCAATGTGCTTAAGGTACATGGAAAAAATCAACTGCAAACAGAAAGGCTGTGTTTTACACAGCCCTCTTCAGAAGACTCCCCTCTGTCACTGTAATCAGCCCTATTATGTCAGGTACAGTTCTTAATTATCTCCCTGTGACATTCAGTCTCAGCACATAGCTGATAATAAACTGATGGATTATCAAACAAGATTTCTACATTAACAAATAACGTCATGTTTTGTGTTAAGGGAGAAAATATTCACTATCCCTATCTGGCAGGCTAAATATTTACACATCACAAGCTTTCTAAGGGCCTGCTCTTTCAAATCTGCTTTTAGAAGGGGTGAGCGTGGGGTTAAATGAACAACAGGAAAGCACCCTGTGCTGTTGATCCACTCAGCTAAGTGGTTCTGGGAGAGGACCGGCACTATGCAAAACAAAACCAAATCAATTCCAGGCCTCTGGTGTCCAGGAGATCCTTGGGTATTAATGACTGAAAAACCAACAGATTATGGTAACAGAAAATCAAATGAATGCCTTTAAAGAAGGCAAAAATGAAAGGTGGTGGAAACCCCAAGTTTAAACATAGCCGATGGTGGTTTTCCGAAACAGGAGAAGTTGTGCAAAGCTTGTGTCAATATGTCACCTTACACTTTTCAAAGTCCCTAGCATTCTCCACTTTACAACTGACACAAAGTGATGCCTGGAGGTTCTGTACAGTCGTCCGAGAAGGGAAGCCTCAAGCTTAAATCCTATGCCATCTTTATATGTTATCTCTGTCCTGAACTTCTGAAGAGAAAGAGGAGCACAAGGTATTTTAATGCATTGCTTCATTTTGATTTAAAGACATTGAATGCATGGAATTTAAATTGATAGCACCTGTAGATGAGTTATTATAGACAGAAAAGGGTATAATGCCAAATGGGAGCATGCTTGTATGAATGCTTGCTTTAAAGAAAGAAAAATAGTTGTGGAAACTGTAAGCCTATTGCTGTCTCAGACAAGAGCACAAAGCATCATGTCAGATGACCTGATTCCTTTCTACTAAGGGAAGATCCTGTAAAATAGAATGTATATGGTAAAGTTAGAGAAGCTTTTGGCCTAACTGGCCCATATGCAAAACAGTCCTGGCCATACATTCCCCACCAACAAAGACCCACAAAGGTGCTTGAGCCTGGTGTTATCAGTATGCATCAGTTTGTCATCGAACCAACATGCTTAATGGTAAAAATGAACATATGTGCACTCTACCCTGCTAGTGCTTGAGGACAGTAGTGTATGTCCATACTGAGCTCCCAATAAATATCAAGTGAAACAATTAACATAATATAATACAGATATAATGCTACACCATTTCTCTTTTACAGTGGTTTATTATCTGTAAAATATAGTGAATGTGGACTAGTATGTGCACATCATCCTCTGTAATAATTGGGAGAATAAAATGTAATACAATAAAGAAATGCATTTCTAGTTATCTTTATGTTTCTAGTGATATAACTTATGAAAGTATCTTCTCCCTCTTTCTTCTGATCCCAGAAGGATTACTTCTTTGCAGTCTGAAGTATAATGAATGCTTTGGTTTTCTTTCATTTGCTGTTTAGATGAAGTCTTACTTTATCTGCTTTTACCACTTTGAATTTTTTTCTATGATGTCCGGTTATCCAATATTCTCAGGTTGGGAAACAAACCAGTACTTCATTCTATTTAACTGCCACTTAGCAGTTAAGAGAATGGATGTTCCATGGGATAGTGTATAGATTTTCCTATTAATGAGCATGTAGACTTTTCCATTTTAGGATATAGTCACCAACAGTGACGCATGACACAACCATTTGTGTGAGCATTCTGTTATAGACATGGTACATGTTTTTGAAATATCTTGTTTTAATTTAAGAGCTGCTGCTACAAAGACTTTGTATTTCCACTATGGTTTAGGCTAAAACTTCATTTCTTTAGCCACACTGGCGATTCTCAAATATATAAATTTTTGTTAATTTGATACTGCTTCTTTTCTAGCAAATTGCACATATCCTGTTTCTGGGAACTTTTTTTACCTTTTGTAACTCGAAAATATCTTTTAATCATGTTCATTCCTTTCCTACAATTTCTCCCAGATTCTTCATGTATCCTTACTCACCTCTCCTAACACATACACACAAAAGAAAAAACAAAACACCAAAAAGAAAAAGAAAATCATTAAGACAAAAATTATCAAAACAAAAGTGTATACACAGAGAGAAAGCATTAGCATATGTTATGTATTGACCAATTGTTCCTGGAAAAAGGGGTTGCCTTAGAGAATGGTTGACATGCCTAGTGACATTCCACCACTGCCCCTATGACATCAGGCATCTGTTGTAAATAATTTCTTGCTTAGAAGTAGGATTTTGATTCCTCTTCTAGTGTCCAGATTTTGTCTGGTTTGAATGTATATAGATCTTGTCTGTGCTGCCACAGTCTCTGTGTGCTCCTACATGTACCAGTCTTGTAATGCATTCACCACTTCTGGCTCTTATAATCTTTCTACCCCAATAACACACATCCTCCCGCAATGCCGCTCATCCAAATCCTTTTCAAACAGTTCTACCAGCTGGAGACCTGCCTACAAGGGCCATATCATTCAAACCACCATGAAAAGACCTAATAAGGAAAATATAAAAATAAAATGGCTGCCATCTATATAGAAGTATCCTAGGCTGCTGTGGAGGAGATAGAGCTGTGAAAGAAAATTATTTTTTCTCTCACTTTGATCTTCTCACCTCCATTTCCTTCTGTTCTATTTCCTATTCATTGGAAAGGACTATTACTCAAACCAAGGTGAATCAGCTATTATGCAGAATACAAGCCTCTGAGCATGTGCCTCTTGGATTTCCCACACTATCCCCAACAGTACAATTTCCCAAATGAATGGCAAGTGTCCAAAATAGCATGAGAAATCACAAGAAGCAAAATTGTTTATTCAGGTTAATCAAGGAATAGTAATTTAAGTAGTTATCTCTCCTACTGAAAGGAGGAATGTAAAAGCAGAAAGTCAAGAGAACTTCAAGCCATTCTCCTTCTCTCTGTGTGTGTTCTATTTAAAGCTAATGATAAGAGTATAATCGTATATTGATGGCATAATATTAAAGCAGCTTGTTAACAATGGAATGCGACTAGAGATCATGACTCAGTCCTTAGTTGTATGCTATAAATGGGATGAATAAGTGCACCTACCCTAGGAAGTATGTTGAAACCTCATCCCAGTGTTATGGAAGGAAAATCTGTACTTGAAGTTAACATGGGACACATAGTGAGACCCTCTCCCCAAAAGAAAATAGAAGATGGCAAAGTGGATAAAGTGCTTGCTGGGTAGGAATGAGAGCTAAATTTGGACCCCAAGCATACATGTAAGGGCCAGCCATGGCTTCTTATAGCTATGAGTTCCTGTAATTTCAATACTGGGAATTAGAGACAGGAGGATCCCAGGGTCTTGCTGGACAGTCTATCTAGACAACCATGAGTTCTAGCTTTAGTGAGAGATTTATCTCAGAAGTTGGCTAGTGATTGACAAAGATGGCCAGTGTTGACACCCAGCCTCCACAAGTACAAATGTGGTTCTACTTACACACACATACCTAGCCTGTACCCTGCCCCAAAGATTTACATGACGAATTAGAAAGAAAGAAGAAACCTGTTGTTGACATCTGACCTCAACACACTCTCACATGTGCTGGAGCACTCGTGCACATACACACATGTACAATGCACACTTGACACACATGTAGTAGCACTATCACCCACACAAATTTATGCACACACATCTACATACACTAACCAAAACAAAATAAAACTAAAGAGAGAGAGAGAGAGAAAGAAATGAAGGCACAGTGCAGAAAGTCTGTTCAAATAATGAAAGAAATGATAAATTACATCAGAACTGGTAGGAATGCTAATGGTCAAAACAATACAACCAGGGACAATTGACAAGAAGATATAGGACTCGATTCCTTTCCTCCTATGACAAAATCCCCAGCAAAAGAAAACAACTTTTAGAAACAAGAGCTTGGGACAGGAAAATGTCTTGGTAGCTAAAAGTACTGACTGTTCCTCCAGAGAACCCAGAGTTAACTCATAGCCCCCACACAGCAGCTCTAAACTGTCTGTAACTCCAGTTTCTGGGGTATGATGTTCTAATCTTGCTTCCAAGGGCATCAGATAAGCACAGGCATACAGACAGACATGCAGGAGAAACACCCATACACATGAAGTAAAAGAAAAAAAAAATCTAGGACTTATTTTGGCTTACAGTTTAAGGGACATTGTCCATTATTATTGTTTGTGGCTTTAGAAGTTTATTCACAGCTGGGCAGTGGTGGTGCACGGCTTTAATCCCAGCACTTGGGAGGCAGAGGCAGGCAGATTCCTGAGTTCGAGGCCAGCCTGGTCTACAGAGTGAGTACCAGGACAGCCAGGGCTACACAGAGAAACCCTGTCTTGAAAAAACAAAAAGCCGGGCGGTGGTGGTGCACGTCTTTAATCCCAGCACTTGGGAGGCAGAGGCAGGCGGATTTCTGAGTTCGAGGCCAGCCTGGTCTACAGAGTTAGTTCCAGGACAGCCAGGGCTATATGGAGAAACCCTGTCTCAAAAAACCACACACAAAAAAAGAAGTTTATTCACATATTAATAGATCCAAAAAGCATAGAGATGAATGTTCATGCTCAGTTTTACCTTATTTTCCTCTTCTTATTTATTCCAGGATCCTATACTGTGGGATGGTGTCTCTCAGACTCAGGTGGGACATCTATCTTCAGTTAAATTACTTTGGAACGGTCCTCAAATAGACAATTAAATTGACCATCATAAATACACCCTCAGACAACTTAATAGCCATAGTACAATACCCTAGAACTAGCTGCCACAGACTCAGTCATCTTATAATGCAAAATGGATTCATTCCAACTTCAAAAGTCACTATTGATGAGCTGTTCCAGCATTCAGAAGTCCATACTCTCTTCTGAGACACAATAGGATCCAACTGTGAGCCCTATCAAAATAAAAATTACATGCTTCCAACGTACAATGGGACAGAATGATTATTTCTATTCTAAAGGCTGAGGATGGGAAAATAAACATCAAGTGAAGATTAGGCAAAACAAAGAACAAAGACTCGTAGAACAAACATCCAAATTGTAGAGTTCCATGTCTGGCATCTGGATTCCTGGTGGAACCGTCTGGACTCTAAGAGCCAAGGGTGTCCCTTCTATTCCAGTTATGCTACTACAGCACACACAGTCTCACTTCATGATCACAGTCTCCCTTAATAAATGTCCCAGCACCCTTGCCTTCCCAATACCTTAGAGTTGTCATTACCATTTAAGCTTCTTGCTCACAGATTCATGCAATAACTTCTTAGGACTTCCTTCCTTGCAGGGAATCTGACCCAAATATGTGTTGCCTGGCATGAGCAGCTTGACACAACCTTGCTGCAAGCATTCATGGCCCTATAACCTTTAAATTTTACACAGTTATAAAATCATTTAGAGGATACTGCCAAGTTCTCCTACCAGATAGTGATGTAGTATGATCCCCTTCTATCAGGGCTTTAATGGCTTCTGTATACCTTAGTAGATAACCCTAATAAATGATTTCCTACGCAAGTGTTTTTCAGCAGACAACTATTTTACTCTTATCAGTTCAGATACTGTCATTTTAAGTGAATTGTTTTTTACAAGCTGGAGCCTTTGGTGGGTAGGATCTTGCTCTTTCTACCTTCCCAGTGCATATGTGAGGTTTCTCTTTTATGGCACTAACTGTTTTAACCACTGTAGCTCCTGTGTTAGCACTCTGCCATCTCTGATGCCCTGTCTGTAACTTTCATCATGTTCATTTTCCATTCCTTGGCAAACTTTTCATTTTTCATGTCTGTCTTCCTTAAATACTCATTATAAACCTCAATAAATACAGTGAGCAAGAGTTACACCTCAGTGTGAATGTTGTGTATGCTGTCTTAAAATTTTCTTCACCAAAAATTTAGTGTCTTGCCTTGTGTTGAGGGAGGCTGAAGTGCGTGGGTGCACATGTGTGCATGTAAATGTGAATAGGTGCATATGCTTGAATTGCCAAAGGGCAATCTAAGGTATCATTCCTCCTCAGGTGCTGTCCTCTTTTTGGGGGCTGGGGGTGAGGTGCTAGTGATTTGACACAAAAGATTTTTACTGGTCATGAGCTTTCCAATTAGGTTAGGCTACTTAGTAAGTGTCAGAAATTTGTTATCTTTGCCTTCTTAGCATCTCTGTGATTAGAAGCACAACCAGCTTTTTTTTTTATTAGATGTTTTCTTATTTACAATATCTCCTTCCCCAGATTCCCCTCCAAAAAAAAAAAAAGTAAGAAAAAGAAAATAAAATAAGAAAAACAAAATAGAATAAAAACCTAAAACTAAAACAATCCCCTGTTCCCTCCTCCCTCCCCCTGCTGCTTCCTGGCCCTGGCATTCCCCTACACTGGGGCATAGAACCTTCACAGGGCCAAGGGCCTCTCCTCTCATTGATGACTGACTTGGCCATTCTCTGCTATAGGCATGCTGCTGGAGCTATGAGTCCCCCCATGTGTACTCTTTGGTTGGTGGTTTAGTCCCTGGGAGCTCTGAGGGTACTAGTTAGTTCACATTGTTGTTCGTCCTAAGGGGCTACAAACCCTTCAGCTCCTTGGGTCCTCTCTCTAGCTCCTTCACTGGAGACCCTGTACTCAGTCCAAAGGATGGCTGTGAGCCTCTACTTCTGTATTAGCCAGGTACTCTCAGAGCCTCTCAGGAGACAGCTATATCAGGCTCCTGTCATCCAGCACTACTAGCTTTTTAAGTGAGTTCTGTGGATTGAATGTGGATGCTTGTTTGGCAAGCACGTTAAATACTGAGTTATGTCCTCAGCCCCATAATTGATTATGTTTTAATTCAACATCACTCAAATATACAAGATGGGGGACAAAACGCGGTGATATACATTTCCAGAACAAAATGTGAATGGTCTCTATCTAACCTGATTCCTAATAGGGACCTTAACCTTACTTGCTTCTAAAACTATGTGAACACAATCTTTCTTGTCTGCATTTCCATTGGCTTTGGAATGTATTCTCTATCTCTCCCTCTCTTTTAAACATACATACATACATACATACATACATACATACATACACACACACACACACACACACATACACACACATACACACACACACACACACACACACACAGGAAAAGAAGAAAAAAAGAAAGAAACTTTAAAAAGGAAGCATTTGGTTTGGGCTCTAGGTTTAAGGGAACACAGTTTCCTGTGGAAGGTAAAGAATGGAAACACGTAACAGAGGAAATTTGAAAGTGGTCTCAGTTCGTGTTGAAACACTGTCCAAGAACTGGAGTAGTGTGAGATTTCTGAGTGTTTGGGAGAAAACTTGAGGAAACAAAGACAAGAGTCATATAACCTCTATTTTTTGAAAAGCACAATATTGTTCTTGGATTATGTTTTCTTGCTCCTCCCATGTGTAGTGGGTAGGAGTGAGTTTATTTCAGATTATTCATTAGACCTGGCTAGTGTTACTTATTTAGATGCCTCTATGGAAAACATGTGTCACATAAGACTTGTCTATCATGTGTGGCTTACCTTTGTTACTATACACTTTACTCATGTGAATCCTTTTAACCTTCAGAGTATATATTGTTGGACACTGAATAAAGTTGGCTCTTGCACAAGTCTTTACTTTGCCTGATTTGTTGGCTCCAGTTTCCCAGCTTCCGCCCTCTCTTCAGCAGTAAATAAATTGACTTCCTCTTTTCCTCATTTTTATTCACTTTGAGGATCAAGCCACTAATGTTTAAGGTGGGCCTTCTTTCCTCAATTAGAACTCTGAGAAAACACCCTCGCAGATACTCCCAAAAGTATGTACCATTAAGTGCCCTGGGAATTTCTTTTTTCTTTCTTTCTTCCTTCCCTCCTTCCTTCCTTCCTTCCTTCCTTTCTTTCTTTCTTTCTTTCTTTTCTTCCTTTCTTCCTTTTCTTTCTTTTTATTTTTTTCTGGTTGACTTTGACCATTGCTTTTCTGTAAGCCAGGTCTTTTTTTTTTTAATTAATTAATTAAGTAATTTAATTTAATTTTTTTACACTCTCTATTTTATTCCCCACCCCACCCCTGCCTACCCTCCAACTGTTCCACATCCTATACCTCCTCCCCACCCCCCACCCCACCTGACCTCTAAACTCCCTGGGGCCTCCAGTCACTTGAGGGTTAAGTGCATCTTATCTGAATGAATACAGACCCAGAAGTCCTCTACTCTATGTGTGTTGGATGCCTCATATCACCTGGTGTATGCTGTCTGATTGGTGGTCCAGTGTTTGAGAGATCTCAGGGGTCTAGATAAATTGAGACTGCTGGTCCTCCTTGAGGATCGTCCTTCTCCTCAGCTTCTTTCAGCCTTCCCTAATACAACAACAGGGGTCAGCAGCTTTTGTCCATTGGTTGGGTGCAAATATCTGCATCTGACTCTTTCAGCTGCTTGTTGGGTCTTCCAGAATGTGGTCATGCCAGGTCCCTTTTTGTGAGTACTTCATAGCTTCAGTAATACTATCAGGCCTTGGGACCTCCCCTTGAGCTGGATCCCACTTTGGGCCTGTTGCTGGACTTTCTTTTCCTCAGGCTTCTCTCCATTTACATCCCTGTAATTCTTTCAGACAGGAACAATTATGGGTCAGAGATGTGACTGTGGGATGCCCTCCTTTTTCTCATTTGATGCCCTGTCTTCCTGCTGGAGGTGGGATCTGTAAGTTCCCTCTCCCTATTGTCAGGTATTTCATCTAAAGTCCCTTCCTTTGAGTCCTGAGAATCTCTCACCTCCCAGGTATTTACATTCTGGAGAGTCCCCCAACCTCCTATCTCCTGAGGTTACATGTTTCCATTCTTTCTGATGACCCTCAGGGCTTCAGTCCTTTTTCCTCACCCAATACCCGATCAAGTTCCCCTTTCTCCTTTACTCCATTACCCCCTTACACTTTCCCTCCCAGGTCCCTCCCTCCTTCCACATTTGTGGTTGTTTGCTTCTCCCTCCTAAGTGGGACTGGGGTCCTCACTTGAGCACTTCAGTTTGTTGACCTTCTTGAGTTCTATGGACTGTATCATGGGTATTTTGTACTTTTGGGGGGGGCTAGCATCCACTTATTAGCGAGTACATACCATGCATGTCCTTTTGGGTCTGTGTTACATCACTCAGGATGATATTTCCTAGTTCCATCCTTTTGCCTGCAAACTTCAGGATGTCCTCATTCTTAATAACTGAGTAGTATTCCACTGTGTAAATGAACTACATTTTCTGTATCCATTCTTCTGTCATGAGACATCTAGGTTGTTTCCAGATTCTGGCTGTCACAAATAAGGCCATTATGAACCACTAGGAACATGTGCCCCTGTAGTATGGTGGGGCATCTTTTGGGTATATTCCCAGGAGTGGTATAGATGGGTCTTCAGATAGATCTATTTCCAATTTTCTGAGGAACTTCCAGATTGATTTCCAGAGTGGTTGTACCAGTTTGCAATCCCACCAGCAATGAAGGAGTGTCCCTCTTTCTCAACATCCTCTCCAACATGTCCTATCACCTGAGGTTTTGATCTTTGCCATTCTGTTTGGTATAAGGTTGAATCTCAGGGTTGTTTTGATTTGAATTACTCTGATCACTATAGATTTTGAATATTTCTTTAGGCGCTTCTCAACCATTCTAGATTCTTCAGTTGTGAATACTTAGTTTAGTTCTGTTCCCCATTTTTTGATTGGATTGTTTGGTTTTTTTGGTGATTAACTTCTTGAATTCTTTATATATTTTGGATATTAGCCCTCTATCAGATGAGAGGTTAGTGAAGATTTTTTTCCCAATCTGTAGGTTGCTGATTTGTCTTATTGATTATGTACTTTGCCTTATAGAAGCTTTCCAGTTTCTTGAAGTCTCATTTTTCCATTCTTGATCTTAGAACATGAGGCACTGGAGTTATATTTAGGAAATATCCCACTGTGCCAATGAGTTCAAGGGTCTTTACCATTTCGATTCTATTAGATTCAGTGTATCTATTCTTATGTTGAGGTCCTAGATCTACTTGGACTTGAGCTGTGTGCAAGGTGACAAATATGGGTCTAATTTCATTTTTCTACATACATACAGCCAGTTAGGTCAGCACCATTTATTGAAGATGAATTCTTTTTTCCCATTGTTTATTTTGGCTTCTTTGTCAAAGATCAAATGTCTGTAAATGTGTAGTTTTATTTCTGGGTCTTCAGTTCTATTTCATTGATCAATGTGTCTGTCTCCGTCCCAATACCATACAGTTTTTATCACTATTTCTCTATAGTAAAGCTTGAGGTCAGGGATAGTGATTCCCCCAGAAGTTGTTTTATTCTTAAGAGTTGTTTTTGCTATTCTGTTTTTTTT
>NW_022196900.1:32776875-32807259 GCF_008632895.1 Mastomys coucha | reverse complement strand
TTTCTGAATGAATTTGAGAATTATTCTTTACATTTCTTTGAAGAATTGCATTGGGATTTTAATGGGGATTGCATTGAATCTATAGATTGCCTTTGGTAGGATGGCCATTTTTTCTATGTTAATTCTGCCAATCCATGAGCATGGGAGATCTTTTCATTTTCTGAGATATACTTCAATTTCTTTCTTGAGAGACTTAAAGTTATTGTCATACAGGTCTTTCACTTGTATGGGTTAGAGTTACCCCACGATATTTTATATTACTTGTGGTTATTGTGAAGGGAGTTGTTTCCCTAATTTCTTTCTCAACCTGTTTATTATCGTTTGTATAAAGGAAGGTTACTGATACATTTGAGTTAATTTTATACCAGACCACTTTGTTGAAATTGTTTATCAGCTAGAGAGGTCCTCTGGTAAAGTTTTTGGGGTCACTTATATATACTAGCATATTGTCTGCAAATACCTTTATTTCTTCTTTGCCAATTTGTATCCCCTTGATCTCTTTTTGTTGTCTTATTGTTCTAGCTAGCATTTCAAGTACTATATTGAATAGATATCAGGAGAATGGATATTCTTGTCTTGTCCCAGATTTCAATGGCATTGCTTCAAGTAGGTTTCAATTTAATTTGATATTGGCTGTTGGTTTGCAATAAATGGCTTTTATTATGTTAGGTATGGGCCTTGAATTCCTGTTCTCTCCAATACTTTTAACATTAAGGGGTGTTGTATTTTGTCAAATGCTTTTTCCACATCTAAGATGATCATGTGATTTTTTTCCTTTGAGTTTGTTTATATAGTGGATTATGTTAATGGATTTTCATATATTAAATCAACCTTGCATCCCTGGGATGAAGCCTACTTGATGGCTATGAAAGATGGTTTTGATGTGTTCTTGGAATTTCTTAATCCAATCAACCTACTACCTAAATTAACTATCACAAAGAGATAGAGACAAAGATGTCAGCATCAAACTAAGTTCATGAGCAGTCTAATGATCTTTGCATACTGTACCATTTTGCAAACATATGTAATAAGAGTTCCTTATCAATCTGGGAGATATAAACAGACAAAAAGGGTGGCAAATTCATGGGTAAGAGAAGCTGAAGTCTTCTGAGTGCAACTAAGAAGTCACTATGTAGAGACATAGTCACTAAGACTATGTCTCTACATTCCTCCATCTTAGCAGGTTATGTTCAACTACAATTGAGTCTTGAGAAACTGGAAGCTAGTACTCAACAGATTTTAAAAAACACAAGGGAAAGGTAATAATTCAAAGGTTTCAGCACAAAAGGTGTGGGCAAACTAAAATGACTTCTAATCATGTATTGTAGTGCCCAGGAAGTGTTAATGATCCCCCCCCCAAAAAAAAAATACAGGAGCAGATCTGATGCAACTTACAGCAGGGTCTTTATTCTATTCAAGCTAGTTTAGGTTCCTCTAATGTATTACCATCACCCAGGATGGTTTTGGTGGTGTTGGGGAGCCCTAAATATCTACTGGGGCAAGGCTTTATAGTAAGCAGCAAGTGCAACAGGCAGGGGCAAATATGCAAGCGTCTAATTGGAAAGCTACTGTGGCCTTTAACATAGCACATACTGGTGCTGGGAGTCATATCATAAACTTAATTTCTGCTCCCCTCTGCATTGGTGGTCATTAGGCAAGGGATGGGCTTGTAACCTGGGGGTAGAGGTTTGTTGGGGGAATAACCTGGAGATGCTGGTCTTGTTGAGGGTGCAACCTGGAGATGCTGGTTGTGTTGGGGATTAACCTAGAAACTGGAGCTAAGCTCAGGTTTTGTTGGGGGGCAACTTGGAAACTAATGTCAAGTACTAGCCTGTTAGTTTACCTGAGTTCCAACTTAGGTCAGGTTCTCTAAAGCAGAGTCTGAACTTAAAAGATTTGGCTTCTCAGTATCTATTATCTCCTGAAGTAGGAAAACAAAATGGGGTCTAATATTACAAAAATATCATGAATTTAGGAATACCAGAGCAAGCTAATCCAAGTTGAGTTTCATGTCTTCTAAAATTAATCCCAAAAAGATACAAATCAACCACAGGCATGCACACATAAATTATAATAAAGACTGTTGGTATGCAATTTGATTAAAGTGCTTTTTGGTAAGGTGCATAATGATGCATGCATGATGCAGGCACGTCTAATTGGTTATAATTAAAATAATGATGTGTGTTTAAAATAATGATACATTTAAGAATGTTAAATGCAAGTGGCTGAAGAACCTGTAATAAAAAGTCAAAGCAGTAACTAGTTTTTGATTGCCTGATTATTCACAGAGGCAACACTCTTCATTTAACACTCAATGCAGGTAATGTCACCAGGGAGAATCTTAGGAGCCCTACTGAAAGAACAGCCTCTAGTTCCCTCTAAAGAGTTCCCTCTAAAGATGTGCTTCATCTTTCTCTCTCTCTCTCTCTCTCTCTCTCTCTCTCTCTCTCTCTCTCTCTCTCTCCCTCTCTCTTCATGTCTCTCTTACAAGCATATATATTTCTCTCAAAGATAACATTAGGCAATTATTGAGGCTATGAACAAGGGTCAGTGACTTTTTTACATTCTATTCTATTCTATTCTATTCTATGATATATTCTTTTCATAATAGAGAAATAACTACACTGGAATATAGGTTGTATAGTATTGATTATGTTCAAAGATGTGAACTTATTAATACATATGTATGCATCAGCCCTGGTCTATAAGTTCTTAGAAATTCCCTTCATATAAGTGGGTAAAAAACAGGTAAAGAAATATTTGTGACATTTGTAGCCCAGGTTAGGCAAGGCCAGCTATAAAGACTGTTCTTTGCCTCAGATGATTCCCATCACACTAGAGATATTTTTTGGCCACATCCTTGTTTTTCCCCATGCCTCTGCTTCAAGTTCAATCAATGTCTCCTGTCTGCCTCATTATTTTTAAGAGTAAGGACTTCATCCATACACCAGGAATTCTCAAATGAGCAGCCAATGAGCCAGTGCCCCACAGCCTAGATATCTCATTACCTTCTGTCTTCTTCTGCCCAGCTGTGACCTCCAACAGAGCTCAGTTCAACTCCGGCATAACTGTGAGGCAATTAGTGTTCTTGAACCCCAAGCTCTATATTCATCATACAACATTAGGAGAGACAAATGTTATTGTTGTTATTATTGTTATCATCATCTTCTTCAATGTCATCATTGCTACTTATATGACTTAAGTTTTATACTCAAGGTATATAAATGGGAAAGTCTGTCACATTTTTCTAAGGCTAAAAATCATATTTTCCATGCTATTTTTCCTCCCTTTTATGTTTATTAATTGTTATATTACAATCATGTTGTTATGGGTTTAGCCTAGTTCTTTTGTTGTTTGTGAAATGATGATGATCATAAAATGTTTACCAAAAAAAAACCAAAAACAAAACAAAACAAAAAAAACCCACCATATCCTCAGAACCCACTTAATGATCTGGGACTTCAGTAAATACATATAAACCACAGTGCTAGGGCCTGGAGACAGCGGATCTAAGAGACTCACTGACTACATATTATGGCAGAAATAGTGAACTTTCCATTTTGTGACAGAACCTGTCTCAATAAAATAGGAAAAAGAACCAATGGAGTAAAAACATCTTATGTCCTGTGTCAATTTTACATCTTCACAGTACCTGGACAAATAGTATACACACACACACACACACACACACACATACACACACACACAAAGAGAGAGACACACAAAAACTCACACCAAAGAGAAAGAAACAGCTTTTGGGAACTTTCAAAAGATGAACTTTCAAAAATCTATCATTTGCTCTCAGAGTTAGAATATGAGGTTTTGCAGCTGTATCCTAAGTGACAATGAGCTAGGGTTGTCTTCTTGCATAAAAACATACACAGGAAACCTAAAAATGAACATGCATTGGAAATAACAGGCAGGAAACTTCTTCACATTATATTGTTTTATGGAAATTCAATTTTTACTTATATGGATTAATGCCAAATATTTGATCATCCAATGTCAATGATCTTGTTAATATGTAATGTTATTTCTCCTGTTCCTATGTTTTATTAGGCTGATCTTTCCATGATTTTACTCAATATCAACTTTGATAACAAACAGGTAAAGAAAATATGTAAGGCAATCATGATGCCCATTTTAGTTCTCAGAAATAAAATTTGAGGTAAGTTTTAATCTACTGACCACAGGAAATGCTCTCAGTTCAGAGACAATGCAATTACTATTCTCCTAACCAGAAGTGACAAGGATTCATTTTTATATCACAGTGTGAGCAAGATAAGCCAATGTTCTGATACTGAGGCAAAATTTTTATAAGATTTTCCAGCAAGCAGGAATACAGGAATCCTCTGTGCCTAATCCAGGATCCCACTTAGATCTCATTAAAATGACAACAGTATATATCTTATAAGGGTGTTTCCATCTGAACTCTTACATCTATAGTTCAAAGGGCAGTTTAAGAAATTAAATTTTACAATTTAAATAAGTCCTGTTTTAAATGAATCAATACAGTTAAGGTTTCTCTCATCAACTTTCCACACATTTCTCTTTATGTCATATGATTTCAACCACAACCATCTCTGATCTAGATCTCCACTAACAGAGAATAAAAGCTCACAGAAGCACAGAGTGAGAAATGAAACAAACAAATGTAAGATTTATTGGGAGGAAAATATGGAGACAGTGCTGCCAGTAAAGAAAAATCAGCTGAGCTGATTTTCTCTTAGAATATTTTTATTTATTCTTCAACAATTTCATATAGGTATGCAATGTATCTGGAGCATATCTAATTTAAATAATCCTTGACGGGTAACTCCTCCAAATCTTCTCATTCATACCCTCACATTCTCTTTTTCTGTTTAGTTACTATTTAATATGCCATTGAGTCCCATTAGTAGTATCAACATGCTCATGGGTGTGGGTTCACTCACCAGGGCATGGGCCACCTGCAGCAACAACAACTCCAAGAAAATGATTCCCCCAAGAACAATTAACTACCAACATCTCCTCAGCTAGAGGTGAAGCCCCATGATCCTCTCTTCTGCCCCTGTTACAATGTTAGCTGGCTTCTTCTTGTGCAAACAGCCACACATATGAGTTTAAGCATCCAACAGCCAGGTCATGTCCAACAGACAATATTTTATAACTCTCTTCCCTTTGGCTCTTACACTCTTCCAGCCTCATCCTTTGCTAGAATGTTTCCTGAGACTTGTTCGAGGAGCAGTGATATACATGTCACATTTAGAGCTGAGTGCTTACTAAGTTGTTTGGTTTGCAGTCAGTGAGTGTTCTTCTTCAGGGCCAAGGACCACAGTGCAGATAGTCACAGTCTTCCAAAACTATAACACAAAGACAGCCTGGATTGTGTACACAATCATGAAATTCTTAAGGGTTGAACTGATGTCTTTTTCTTGACTATGCTTATGAGCCAAAATGCAACCAAATCTAAGAGGTGTTCCTTCTCCAAGTACAACTACAAGCAAAGCAAATAAAAATTACACTTTTTAAATTCCATTTGGCAATGCGTATGAGCCAAAATGCAACAAATCAAAAAGTAGTTCCTTTTCCAACTACAACTAAAAGCAAAGCAAATAAAAATTACACTTTTTTTACTTCCATTTGGCAATGCATTCACTATGCATTCTCTAAATGCATGCTCAATCCTTCTCTGCCTCTGAGATTTCAAGTAACTCCATAGTTTTTAAGATATTGCAATCTAAGGGAAGGAGCCAAATTTCATATATTATTTACCATACCAAGAAATAAGGCATCTGCCTTACAAAGAGACATCTTAACTGTTGGTTTTGTTTATTTTTTGTAAGACAGAATATAGGTAGCCCAAGCTGGCTTCAAATCTGCTGTGTTGCAAGGATGATTTGAGTTTCTGATCCTTTTGTATACAGTCCCTGAGTGCTGAGATGACAGCCTCCTAAGAACTGCTTGAGGTCTATGCAGTGCTGAAGGCCCTACCCAAGGCTTTGTGCATGTTAGAAAACACCCACCAACTAAACTAGAAGCTCACCTTGGTTTGGGTATTTTGTTTGGTTTTGTGGTACTAGGGATACATTTACTTGCTAAATAAGTGTTCTATAACTGAACTACATTCCCCTGCCTAAAATCACTATATTTTTAAGTTGATTATGAATAAGGCTAAATTTATTTAGAAATATAGTTCTAAAGTTGCTACTTTTTGAACTAAAGCATTATGTTAATATAATTAATATAAAAACACAGCAAACTTTGCTTTTTAAAGAATATTTGATGAAATGTATCTTAATTTTATTGGGAAAATAAAATGTACAGGGGAATGATCTCAGAATAGAAAGAGAAAAAGAGATCAAATTAGGATTTGTTTACTCATTTGGAAAAGTGTCTATAATCTAGTCAAATAGCAAAGAATTGTCATTTAAGTTTTTCTTGAGAGCCACAAAACTAGGTAGGTAGATAGGTAGGTACATAGATAGATAGATAGATAGATAGATAGATAGATAGATAGATAGATAGATAGACAGACAGACAGACAGACTGGTAAAATCTTATAATGGTTTAAATGAGTTCACAATTTTGAGTTGGATATGTTTATATTTCTCCTTGGCTGCATGTGACACAAGTTTGGACATATGTCCTAAGAGGATACTGTAAAAGTTCAAGGGGATAGCTGAACAACTACTGAAACCTTGCTGGACTATCTAGATCATATCATATGTCAATATAATAGATCTCATACATATTGTCTTAGTGACAGTTCTGTTGATGCAAAGAGACATCATAACTTAGGCACCTCCGATAAAAGAAAGCTCTTAATTAAGGGCTTCTTTATAATTTCAGAAGGTCCATCCATTATTATCATGGTGGGAAGCATGGCAACATGCAGAAGCAGCAGCTGAGAGCTACATCCTGTACACTTGGGTGGGGTGGGAAGGTAGGGCTGGCTCTGGGCTTGTCCTGAGCTTTTGAAACAGTAAAGCCCACCTCTTATTGACACACTTCCTCCATAATCCTTAAAAATAATGCCACTCTCTAATGTCCAACATTTCAGATCTATAATCCTATAGAGGTCGTTCCCATTCAAACCACTTTATATATTCATAGTTTATTAGATCTGTTCCCTTAGAGAACATTGACTGATATAGGATTCATTAATATGAAGGTATTAATGAAAATATTAACATGGTTTTTAAAGACCCAATATTTCTCCAGATAAATTAATCACTACATCACACTGCTTCTGGAACTTTGACCATTTTAACTTCCATTTTCCCATTATGTGGGATTTTATTTCCTGAAATCCTAATTATTAGGACTCTTACTCTGGCATAGTATACTTTAAGTAGCTTTTATCTCTGCTTAAAGTTCTGGCTAGGAAAAATCAACATTACCTAAAATCTGCCAGCTACAGAATCCAGACCAATATTATCTCACTTTCCCCTGTTACTTAATGCCAGTCCTCTGATCTAGCCTTGGACACAGAGTTCTTTCGCATTTCAGGGCTCTGACTATGTGCTTCACATTGCCAGGAGGGTTTGTCCTTGGCTTGTCTGAAGGATGTTCAGGCAACCATCCAAAATTCCCACAATCCTGAGTGCTAAGAATCCAAAATGTCAAAATCTTGACACTATAATATTGGAACAAATACTAATGTTCTTTTAAAAACAGCAATTGACAGAAAACATCACAAGCCACTTCATATAATAAAATAAGCAATCATAACATACACTTTCTGTAAGCTTTAGCACTCATCTATTAATGATGACCATATGGTGGAAGCAATTGTGGCTAGATGAATGATTCATATGAATAATGTATGAGAAAAAATCTAAATCTATAAATGTATATCACTGTTTTATAACTATAGAATGACTGTAAGATCTAGACAATCATGGAGTTTACTGTGAGATTACATCTCCTTGTACTATCGGAAGCTACACCCATAAATTCTTACTAACATGACTTTCCAAACATGAGCTGAACAAGGATAACATTAATGATGCCTCTACCCAACATTAGAAACTACAGACAACTGCAAAAAGCTGAGAATGTGCAAATTAGCCTTCTGCGTGGAAGAACACGCCAATTGGATACCAAGTGCCAAATGGTCATCCATGAAAACATACATACAAGTAACATTATATGGATTGAACAACTTGTATTTAGGAAAATATGTGTATATAGAAATATTCATGCAGTAACAATGAAAAATCATGAATTTGAAAGCAGGTGAGAATTGGTACACAGGAAGGTTTGGATGAAGGGAAGGGGGAGATAAATGTTATTCTATTATAGTCTCAAATATTAAAGAATATGTATGAAAAATTTCTAGTAAAACTTGAATTAAAAAGTTCAATGTTTAATGTCTAGACTTCAAAGGCCTTGTACAGCTCTACCTCTCTGGGTCTGACATCCACAGCACATAAACTATCATATAGGCTCAGGCCATATCCATCCACATTTGTTGCTGATCTTGGCAGTCTTCCCATAATACTGTACCCTCTAACGTGCTGGGAGTCTCCATTACAACTGAGGCTTCACCTTCACCAATGGCTTCTTCTTGCTTCTCTTCAGAGAACCCAGTCCTACTAAACATAGTGCAAAGCCTCAAGTAGTCTCAATAGCCTCTTCATATCTTCAAAAATAGTTCTACTTAGGTTATGCAAGTACTGGTGTTTTATACACTTTACCAAGCCCAGCTGCCAGGATGAAACAAAGCCTTGGTCCTATATGGACCACAGTTTCTGTGTAGTGACCTGAAGAAATATTAGCCAAATTCACCTCAGTGATATTGGTCTCTTTCTAATCACCACTAATCTCTTGACCCTAGATAACTAGAATCATTTATCCCCATAAAACATAGGTTTCACTTTAGTAGCACTAGTCTTTTCTAAATCATTGCTGATTCTTGACCCCAACTAACAAGAACCATAGAGTCTTAGTTAAAATGTCACTCTAGTGGCTCTAGTAGTCTCTCTGAAACTGCACAAGCTCTGTCATCTGCATTGATCTCTGCATGTTTACCTCCTAAGCTTACAGAACAGCCACTGAATTCAGAGCATTCAATAACTTTTTTCAGGCCAAACTTAACACACCACCACACTCATCTCCAAAACACAGAGATATCTCATAAACCTGATACCAATTTTTTCTTGTTTGGGACTTTTATTGCTGTGATAAATCACAAAGACCAAGAACAATGTAAGAAGCAAAGGGTTTATTTGACCTCACAGATTGTAGTCAACCATTGCAGAATGTCAAGGAAGGAACTCAAAGGGAACCTGGAGGCAGGAATTGAAGCAGAGGCTGTGAACAAATGTTACTTATAGCCTTCCTCCTCATAGATTACTCAGTCTGCTTTCTTGTAAGACCCAGGACCACCTGAGCAGGGATGTCAACACCCACAATTGAGCAGGCCCGTAAGTGTCAATCAATAATTAAGAAAATGTCCTACAGACTTGCCTACAGGCCAGCCTGATAGAGGCAATTTTATCAAGAATTTCATCTTCTTAGCATGTGTCAAAAAAATCAACCACAATTCATTATATCACTATGTAGCCTCAAACTATTATTCATGCTACCCTAACTTGTCAAGTACTTGGATTACAAATAAGAACCTCCATTCATTGCTGGTCGGTGGTGGTGCATGCCTTTAATCCCAGAACTTGGGAAGCAGAGACAGGCAGATTTCTGAGTTCGAGGCTAGCCTGGTCTACAGAGTGAGTTCCAGGACAACCAGGGCTGTACAGAGAAACCCTGATTCGAAAAAACAAAACAAACAAACAAACAAAAACAACAGCAAAACTCCATTCACATGTATACATGGAATTTCATGTATAAATTCACCCTATCTTATATACATGTTATATTTGCTTTCATAGGATTTTCCTCTCCTCAATATTATCTTTCCCTCATACTTGTTTGCTTGCTCTTGCTTGTCTCAGTGAATCACATGAAGTCCAGGCTGCTCTTAAATTTACTATGTAGCTGAGGACGACCTTGTACTTTGATTCTCTTGAGGTAGAGTAACATTTATATGCCATTATGCACAGTTTCCAGAACTTTGTGCATTCTACACTGGCAACCTAAATATGGAGTCATGTTCTCAACCTGAAAGTTTATTTTTTAGTTTCTTATTATCATCTTTTTCTTTCTAGACAATGAGCTTCATAATTGACCGTATCAATCTAACATATAAAATGAAGGTCAGTACTGAGTGTAGAAAGCAAATACAGCCCCAAGTATGTATTGTTGATGTAAACACAGCCATGCCAAGGACCCTATTACCTCTGACCAATATTTGTGCAAGGCCTCTCCCTCCCAACTCCAGGGACACCCATGGGAATAACAAGACCTTCCATTAGACTCAGAATAGATGTTGACACTATGTGTAGAAAGCAATCACAGTTTCCTCCTCCTGAATTACTGTAGAGTAAGAATGCCACTTAACAGAGACCCCCTACAAGATTAGCCTGTTTTTCAGTATACAATAAACTTGCTAAGTTTCTGACCTGCTTCTACATCTCCATCGGAGTACATAGTCCAACCTATCCAAACTTTTTGTACATGTGTCTGTCATTTCTTCATTCCGTGTCACTCCTGTAGGACACAAAGCCATGTAGGTCCTGGCAAGCAAGCCTTCATAAGCCTCAAAACTGAGGCATTGAGAAACAGTATTAGATTTGCAAGCAAACAAACCCAATGCTATGTAGCTTGGTTGGATTTATATAAATTGTAATATCTCCAATGATACACTCCAAATATCTTACCTGGATATTAGGGTTATTATATTACTTTAATTATTCATTAATTATGAGCAAATGTTTTCCAAATACTTAAAATATGTGGTAGAGTGTGAAACAGAGAATTCTCCACACAGGAACCTTGATAGCTGAGAAATGCTTAAAGAAATGTTCAAAGTCCTTAGTCATCAGGGAAATACAAATGAAAATGACTCTGAGATTCCACCTAACAGTCATTCAGAATAGCTAAGATCAAAAATTCAAAAGATAGCCCATGCTGGTGAGCATGTGTAACAAGGGGAACATGCCTCCATAGCTGGTGGGAATGCAAACTTGTACAACCATTTTAGAAAGCAAAAATTCGACAGTTTCTCAAGACCCAGCTATACCACTCCTGGCCATATATCATAAAGATGTTCCACTATAACACAGGAACATTTGCTTAGCTATGTTCATAGCAGTTTTATTCATAATAGTTGTACATCTACAAAATAAAATACCTACTATTCAGCTATTTAAAACAAAGATATTGTGAATTTTGTGGACAAATTGATGGAACTTGAGAATATCATCCTGAGTGAGGTAACCCAAACCTGAAATGGCATATGTACTATGTACACATTTATAAGTAGATATTAGCCATAAAATACAGGATAGCCATAAACCCAAAGATGCTAAACAGGAAGGAAGACCTAAGCAAGGATTCTTGAATTGTAGAAGAATGAGTAACATAGCAGTAGATTGAGGGAAGAAACTGGGTGGGAGAAGGGATGGGGATAGTAATGGGGATGTTTTTAGGATCAGGTATGGGAAGAATGAGTGGAAAATTGTAACTGGTTGAGATGGAGAGATGAAGGCATCTAGAGAATGTGCTGGAGACCTGGAAGAGGGCAGACTGACAAAAATTCAATGGGGGTGACTTTACCTGAGATTCACACCATTAGAGACTTGGAGCCTGAAGAGGTCACCTACAGTGAGGCAGGAACCCTAGTGGAGTTATAGGGACACCAACCCACCCACAAAACTCTCAACCCAAAATTTACCCTAATACAAGAAATTCAAGGACAGGGTATAGAGCAGAGACTGAGGGAATGGCCAAACAATAACCTACCCAACTAGAGTCCCATCCCATGGGCAAGCACCAATCCTTGACACTATTAATGATTCTCTGTTATGCTTGCAGACAGTAATCTAGCATGGCTGTCCTCTGAGAGGCTACAAGGAGCAGCTGACTCGGACAAATGAACAGACTGCAGTCAAATATTGGATGGAACTTAGGAACTCTCATGGAAGAGTTGTGGGTCCCAAAGGGGATAAGAACTCCACAGGAAGGACAACAGAGCTCTGAGAGACTGAACCACCAACAAAAGAGTATATATGGGCAGGACATAGGACCCCCTCACATATGTAGCAAATGTGCAGCTTCAGGCGGGTTGTGAATAACTGGAGCAAGGGGCTATTACCTGGGAGCTGTTGCCTCTCTATGGAATCTGTTCCCTTAACTTGGATATCTTGGTGGCCTCAATGGGAGAAGAAGCACCTAGCCCTGCAGAGACATGGTCTGCCAGAGTGGGGGATATCCAGGGTGGGGCTCCATCTCTTAGAGGAGAACAGGAGGAAGTATATATGAAGGGACTGTGTGTTGGGGGGGACCAGGAAAGGGGGCAGCATTAGGGAAGTAAAGTGGATATTTTTTAAAAAAAAAAAAAAGAGTTGTGTACTTATTTTAATGGGAATTCCATTGAATCTGTAGATTGCTTTTAATAAAATGACCATTTATACTGTTAATCCTACTAATCTATGAGCATGAGAGATCTTTCCATCTTCTGATATCTTCCTCAGTTTCTTTCTTCAGAGATTTGAAGTTCTTGTCATACAAGTCTTTCCCTTGCTTACTTAGAATTACTCCAAGATATTTTATAATATTTGTGGCTATTGTGAAGGGCATTGTCTGCCTAACTTCTTTCTCAGCCCATTTATCATTTGCATAAAGAATGACTACTGGTTTCTTTGAGATAATTTTTTATCTACCCACTTTGCATAGGGGGTTTATCAGCTGTAGGAGTTGCAGGGTAGAGTTTTTGAGGTCTATTGTGTATATTATCTTAACCACTGAAAAGAGTGATACTTTGACTTCTTTGTTTCCAATTTGAATCCCCATGGTTCCCTTTAGTTGTTTTATTGCTCTAGCTAGAACTTCAAGCACTATATTAAAGAGAAAGGGAAAGAGTGGACATCCTTATCTTGTCCCTGTTATTAGTGGAATTGCTTTAAGTTTCTTTCCATTCAATTTGATGTTGACTATTGGTTTGTTATATACTGCCTTTATTGTGTTTAGGTACAGGCCTTGTGTCCCTGCTCTTGGCAAGGCTTTTATCGTGAAGGGTGTTGGATTTGTCAAAGGCATTTTCAGCATTTAATGAGATGATCATGTGGCTTTTTTCCCTTGAGTTTGGTGGATTATGTTGATGAATTTTTATATATTCTACTATCTTTGCATCCCTAGGGTGAAGCCTTCTTACTCCTGGTGGATGATGTCTTGGAAGTGTTGTGGATTTGGTTTGCTAGAATTTTATTGAGAATTTTTTTCATCAGTGTTCATGAGGAAATTTGATCTGAAGTTCTCTCTCTCTCTCTCTCTCTCTCTCTCTCTCTCTCTCTCTCTCTCTCTCTCTCCAAGGTTTCTCTGTATAACCCTGACTGTCCTGGAACTCACTCTGTAGACCAGGCTGGCCTTGAACTCAGAAATCCACCTGCCTTTGCCTCCCAAGTGCTAGAATTACTGAAATTCTCTTTATTGGGTCTGTGTGGTTTGGGTATCAGGGTGACTGTATCCTCATCAAATTCCTCAATGTCCATTGTTATGACCTACTTTTCATGGCTGAGTTTGTTAATTTGGATAATGTCTTTCTTCCTTTTAGTTAATTTGGCTAAGGGTTTCTTGTTGGTTTTCTCAAAGAACCATCTCTTAGTTTCTTTGATCCTTTGAACTGTTTTTTGTGTTTATTGATTTAAGTTTTATTGCATTGTGATGAGAAAAGATACATAATTTCAGTTTATCTAAATTTGTTAACATTTAAAAGCATATTTTAAGTAAAGAGAATTACACCACATTCTTCTTTCCCTTTTGTACCCCAGCTTCTCCCAGAGACCGCCCTCCTTCAATACCTGCAATACCTTTCATTTTTTTATTTTGTCATATTCTTTAAACTTTATAAAATATTGTAACAATAAAATGAATATTATAAAAGTTGTTTGCTATAAAACAACAATCAATTTAACAGTCTTATGTAGATGCTTGTCTGCAGCAATACTGAAAATACATATGTTTTTCTCAATATAAATTTTAAATAACTCCAAACAACTGTATATTTTAAAATAATATATCACTATTCGTTTTTTTTAATGAACAGACTTTTTGTGTGTTGGTTTTTTTTGTTTTTTTTTGTTTGTTTGTTTTTGCTTTTTGGTTTTTTTTTTGTATTTTTGTTTTGTTCTGTTTTGTTTTTTAGTAGAGCTTAAAATCTTGGCTCTTACTGTGGTACAACCCCAAAATAAGAATAATTTTTAGACATTGGAGTTCATGGTAATAAGGCTGTACTTCAATGACCCTCATATCACCAAAGGATTTTACCTCCCTAGTAGCTAAGCTAAGAGTTGACAGATCTGCTACGCCAAGGAATGAATTATAGGTACGATTTTTGGATACAGATTTCCTGCTGTGCTCAAAGCTATTTGACTGGAGTGATTGTTTTCATTCTCAGACTACAGAGAACAGGTTACATTCATTTTAGAAATAAGGTGTGTATTAAGATGGTCTATCCATGAAGTAATTCACCAACTGTTTCAATGAACAATGGTTCTGCTTGGAGGGTAGTACAGACATTAGGTGAGGGTAAGAATCTGGTTCATTCGCTGTGATGGTTTTGAAAAGCATTCATCTCAGAGAAAGAGTAACTTATGAAGTCCTCTTCTTCAAAATTGATAGAATAGTAACAAACATCAAGCAAGCATTCAGTTTCACTCTTTGTTGTTCTCTTACAAGCCACATCCCAAGTTAATTGTCTATGTTTCTTTTGGTGGTATAAATAATTTTGAAATATGTAAGCTGTTCTGAAAACCATAGTATAGTGTAAAAACATCAAATAAATAATACTACTAATAAAGAGGCTAAGATAGGAGAAGCATGATTTCGAGACTATTATGGGTACACAGCAAGAAACTGTCAGGTACAAATGAGCAGAAAGTGTATAGGGATTGTACAATATTGAGCTTATTTCTCCAATTACCAAATTAGAGGGACTACCAGATGATACTCAACAAATTTCTAATTCCTCATACTTTCGAATTTCAATCAATTAGGATATGTTGGTATTATTAATTTTGATATTAAGAGATATTAAGAAAAAGTAATTGTTACTTTCTGTTATTTTTGTTCTTAGAGGTGGAATTTTGTTTGTGTGGGTTTGTTGAAAGACTACTTTCTTGCTTCTTCTAGGGTGTAGTTTTGCTCCTTACATTGGTGTTTTCCATCTATTATCTTCTGTAGGGCTGGATTTGTGGAAAGATATTGTGTAAATTTGATTTTGTCATGGAATATCTTATTTTCTCCATCTATGGTAATTGAGAGTTTTGCTAGGTATAATAGCCTGGGCTGGCATTTGTACTCTCTTAGGGTCTGTATGATATCTGCCCAGGATCTTCTAGCTTTCATAGTCTCTGGTGAGAAGTCTGGTGTAATTCTTATAGGCCTGTCTTTATATGTTACTTGACCCTTTTCCCATACTGCTTTTGAAATTCTTTCTTTATTTAGTGCATTTGGTGTTTTGATTAGTATGTAATGGGAGGAATTTTTTCTGATCCAGTCTATTTGGAGTTCTGTAGGCTTCTTGTATGTTCATGGGCATCTCTTTCTTTAGGTTAGGGAAGTTTTCTTCTATAATTTTGTTGAAGATATTTACTGGTCCTTTAAGTTGGAAGTCTTCACTCTCTTCTGTACCTATTATCCTTAGGTTTGGTCTTCTCATTGTGTCCTGGATTCCTGGATGTTTTGGGTTAGGAGCTTTTTGCTTTTTGCATTTTCTTTGACTGTTCTGTCAATGTTATATCTATGGTATCCTCTGCCCTTGAGATTCTCTGTTCTATCTCTTGTATTCTGTTGGTGACCCTTGCATCTCTTTCCTAGGTTTTCTATCTCCAGGGTTGTTTCCCTTTGTATTTCTTTATTTTTTCTATTTACATTTTTAGATTCTAGATGGTTTTATTCATTTCCTTCACCTGTTTGATTGTGTTTTCCTGTAGTTCTTTAAGGGATTTTTGTGTTTTCTCTTTAAGGGCTTCTAGATGTTTACCTGTATTCTCCTGTATTTCTTGGAGTGAGTTATTTATGTCCTTCTTAAAGTCCTCTATCATCAACATGAGAAATAATTTTAGATTTGAATCTTGCTTTTCCAGTATGATGGTGTGCCAGGTATTGCTATGGTGTGAGAATTGCGTTCTGATGATGTCAAGTAACCTTGGTTTCTGTTGCTTATTTTCATATGCTTGCATCCTGCCATCTGGTTATCTCTAGTGCTACCTGCCCTTGCTAAATCTGACTGGGGCCTGTCCATCCTGTGATCCTGGCTGTGTCAGAACTCCTCAGACTCTAGCTGTCTCTGTGATCCTGTCATTCTGGGATCCTGTGATCCTAGGCAACTAGAGTGCCAGGGAGTAGAGCTTCCTCAGGGTATTATTGGACGGGCTGCAGAGTTTGTGCCCAAAGTCTTCTCAGGGCACTAGCCCAGACAGACCAGAAGCAACCCATGCTACTGGGTTGGTGGACTACCTGCATGCCTGGGACCCGCTGTACCCAGTTATTCCTGGTGTTGTGACAGATGTTGTGTGCTCCTCACCTCTGATCCTATGATCTTTTGAATTGTTAGTTGTTCCCTTTCTGTATAATTAATTGATTTCAGCCCTGAATTTAATTGTTTCCCAGGGTCTACTGCTCTTGGTGTGTCTGCTCTTTGTTTTGTTTTTAACAGCTTTCAGGTATACTTTTTTGTTTTTTTTTGTTGTTGTTGGTGGTGGTGGTGGTGGTGGTTTTTGTTTTTTTTTTTGGTTTTTCAAGACAGGGTTTCTCTGTATAGCCCTGGCTGTCCTGGAACTCACTCTGTAGACCAGGCTGGCCTCGAACTCAGAAATCTGCCTGCCTCTGCCTCCCAAGTGCTGGGATTAAAGGCGTGCGCCGCCACCGCCCAGCTCAGGTATACTTTTAAACCTCTAGTATGAGAACTTTCCAATATTTTTATGAAGACAACTAGTACTATGAGATTTCCTCTTAACACTATTTGTATTGTGTCCCGTAAGTTTGATTATGTTGTGCCCTAATTTTCATTGAATTCTAGAAAGTCTTTGATTTCTCTTTTTATTTCTTCTCTGATCAGGTGATCAAATTGAAAAGAGAGTTTAGGGAGTTGTTTGGTTTGCTTGAGTAGGTAGGCTTTCCTTCGTTTCCATTGTTGAAGTCCAGCTTTAATACATGGTGACCTGATAACATGCAATGGTTTTTCTCAATCTTCTTGCATCTGTTGAGGCTTGCCTTGTGGCAGATTATATGGTCAGTTATGAAGAAGGTTCTATGAGATGCTGAGAAGAAAGCATATTATTTTGAATTTGGGTAAAATGTACTATAGATATGTTAGGTCAAATTGAATCATAACCTGTTAGTTTCATTGTATCTGTTTATTTTCTGCCTCAATGATTTGTCCATTGGTGAGAGTGGAGTTTTGAAGTCTCCCACTGCTAATGTGTGAGGTTCAATGTGTGATTTAAGCTTTAGTAATGCTTCTGTTAAGAATGCAGCTACCAGTGGCTGGTGAGATGGCTCAGCAGGTTAAGAGCACTGACCGCTCTTCTGAAGGGCCTGAGTTCAAATTCCAGCGACCATATGGTGGCTCACAACCATCCATAACAAGATCTGGCTACCTCTCCTGGAGTGTCTGAAGATAGCTATAGTATATTTACATGTAATAAATAAATAAATCATTAAAATATTTTAAAAAAAGAATGTGACTACTACTGTGTTTGAGAAAAGGATGTCCATAATTAGAAAGTTCTCTTGATGGATTTTTTCTTTGATGAGTATGTAATGTCCTTTGCCATCTCTTTTGATTAATTTTGGTTGGAAGTCTATTTTACTAGATATTAAAATGGCTACTTCCACTTGTTTCTTGTGTCCATTTGCTTGGAAAATTTTTTTTGAACCCTTTACTCTGAAGTAATATCTATCTTTGTTGTTGAGATATGTATCTTGTATGTAGTAGAATGCTGGACTCTGTTTCTGCATCCATTCTGTCAGTCTTTTATTGGGGAATTGAATCCATTGATGTTGAGAGATACTAATGACCAATAATTATTAATTATTCCTGTTATTTTGTTGTTGGTGGTGGTATTGTCTGTCTGTGTGTGTGTGTGTGTGTGTGTGTGTGTGTGTGTGTGTGTGTGTATGTGTGGGGGGGGTGTCTTCTTTAGGCTTTAACTGTGTGAAAGTATTAATTTCTTGTGTTTTCTTGAGTGTACTTAGCTAGATTCTGTTCAAGTTTTCCTTCTGGAATCCTCTATAGGACTGAGTTTGTGAAAAGATATTGTTTATATTTGGCTTTCTTGTAGAATATCTTTGTTTCTCAATCTATAGTGATGGAAAGCTTTTCAGGGTATAGTAGTCTGGACAGACATCTGTGGTCTCTTCACATCTGCAAGACATCTGCCTAGGCACTTCTGGCTTTTAGAGTCTTGTTGAGAAGTCAGGTGTAATTCTGATAATTCTGTCTTAATATGTTACTTGACATTTTTCACTTGCAGCTTTTCATATTTTCTTTGTTCTGTATATTAGTGTTTTGATTATTGTGTGACAGAATGATGTCTTTTCTAATTTATTTCGTGTTTTGTATGTGTTTTTATATTTATAGGAATCTTTCTCTAGGTTAGGAAATTTTTCTTATTTTTTTACTTTTATTTTATGATATAATTATATTTTAATAAAAATATAGTTTTTGAAATTGCATATTACCTTCCAATAATTAACATTTTAAAAATTACAGAATCTATTAATGTTATTGCATATATTTTACCTGTGCAATTGTTAAAATAAATGTGACAACCAACAAAGTCATAATAAGAGTGGAGAAAATGTGAACAGAAAACCAATGAAATTTGACTCTTGGTTTCAATAGCCAACATTAAGCCATAGATTGACAATTAAAGGCATAATTAAGAAAATACTGTTTTTGAGATTATTCATTTATATATATTTTTATATTTGACCTATGTTTCTTTTTTATTAGATATTTTCTTTGTTTACATGTCATACAATATCTCCTTTCCCAGTTTCCCCTCCAAAAAACCAAAAAACCAAAAGCAGCAACAAGAACAAACCCCTGTTCCCTCCCACCCCCCACTTGTCACCCCACCCTTTCCTGCTTACTGGCCCTGGCATTCCCCTACACTGGGACATAGAACCTTCACAGGGCCAAGGGCCTCTCCTCCAATTGATGACCGACTTAGCCATCCTTTACTATACATATGATGCTGGAGCCATTAGTCCCACCATGTGTACTTTGTGGTTGGTGGTTTAGTCCCTGGGAACTCTGAAGGTACTAGGTACTTCATATTATTGTTTGGCCTAAGGGGCTGCAAACCCTTTAGCTCCTTGGATACTTTCTCTAGCTCCTTCATTGGGGACCTTGTACTTAGTTCAATGGATGGCTATGAGCCTCTACTTCTGTATTAGTTGGGTACTGTCAGAGGCTCTCAGGAGACAGCTATGTCAGGCTAGATTGTCCTTCCTTCAGTCTCTGCTACATAGTTAGTGTCTATAACTCCTTCCATGGGTATTTTGTTCCTCCTTTTAAGAAGGAATGAAGTGTCCACATTTTGGTCTTCCTTCTTCTTGAGTTTCTTGTGATTTGTGGATTGTACTTCGTGTATTCTGATCTTCTGGGCTAATATCCACTTATCAGAGAGTGCATACCATGTGTGTTCTTTTATGATTGTGTTACCTCACTCAGGATGATATTCTCCAGATCCATCCATTTCCCTAAGAATTTCATAAATTCATTGATTTTAATAGCTGAGTGGCACTCCATTGTATAGATATACCACAATTTCTGTATCCATTCCTCTGTTGAGGGACATCTGGGTTGTTTCCAGTTTCTGGCTATTATAAATAAGGCTGCTATGAACAGGGTGGAGTATGTGTCCTTATTACATGTTGGAGCATCTTTTGGATATATGCCCAAGAGTGGTATAGCTGGGTAGAACTATGTCCAATTTCCAGAGGAACCGCCAAACTGATTTCCAAAGTGGTTGTACCAGCTTGCAATCCCACAAACAATGAAGGAGTGTGTGTTCCTCTTTCCTCACAACCGCTCAAGCTTCTGCTGTCACCTGAGTTTTTTAAACTTTGCCATTCTGACTAGTGTGAGGTGGAAACCCAGGGTTGTTTTGATCTGCATTTTGCTGATGACTAAGGATGTTGAATATTTCTTTAGGTGCTTCTCAGCCCTTCAGTGTTTGTCAGTTGAGAATTCTTTGTTTAGCTCTGTACCCCATTGTTTAATAGGGTTATTTGTTTCTCTGGAGTCTAACTTCTTGAGTTCTTTGTATAACTTGGATATTAGCCCTCTATCAGATATAGGATTGGTAAAGAACTTTTCCCAATTTGTTGGTTGCCGTTTGGTCCTATTAACAGTGTCTTTTGCCTTACAGAAGCTTTGCAATTTTATGAGGTCCCATTTGTCAATTCTTGATCTTAGAGCATAAGCTATTGGTATTCTGTTCAGGAAAATTTCCCCTGTGCCTATGTGCTCGAGGCTCTTCCCCTCTTCCTTTTCTATTAGTTTCATGTATCTGGTTTGATGTGGAGGTTCTTGATCCACTTGGACTTGAGCTTTGTACAATAATATAGGAATTGATCGATTTGCATTCTTCTACATGCTAACCACCAGTTGAGCCAGCACCATTTGTTGAAATGCTTTTTTCCAGTGGTTGGTTTTAGATCCTTTGTCAAAGATCAAGTGACCATAGGTATGTGTGTTCATTTCTGGGTCTTCAATTCTATTCCATTGATCTACCTGCCTGCCACTGTACCAATACCATGCAGCTTTTACCACAATTACTCTGTAGTACAGCTCAAGGTCTGGGATGGTGATTCCACCAGAGGTTCCTTTATTGTTGAGAATAGTTTTCCCTATCCTAGGTTTTTTGTTATTCCAGATGAACTTGCAAATTGCTCTTTCTAAGTCTGTGAAGAATTGAGTTGGAATTTTGATGGGGATTGCGTTGAATCTGTAGATTGCCTTCAGCAGTATGGCCATTTTTATTATATTAATCCTGCCAATCCATGAGCATGGGAGATCTTTCCATCTTCTGAGATCTTCTTCAATTTCCTTCTTCAAAGACTTGAAGTTCTTGTCAAACAGATCTTTCACTTGCTTAGTTAGAGTCACACCAAGGTATTTTATATTATTTGTAACAATTGTGAAGGGTGTTGTTTCCCTAATTTCTTTCTCTGCCTGTTTATCCTTTGTGTAGAGGAAGGCCACTGATTTGCTTGAGTTAATTTTATAACCAGCTACTTTGCTGAAGGTGTTTATCTATCAGGTTTAGGAGCTCTCTGGTGGAACTTTTAGGGTCACTTAAGTATACTATCATATCATCAGCAAATAGTGATAATTTGACTTCTTCCTGTCAAATCCGTATCCCTTCGATCTCCTTTTGTGGTCTAATTGCTCTGGCTAGGACTTCAAGTACAACACTGAATAGGTAGGGAGAGAGTGGGCAACCTTGTCTAGTTCCTGATTTTAGTGGGATTGCTTCAAGTTTCTCTCCATTTAGTTTCATGTTGGCTACTGGTTTTCTGTATATTGCTTTTATGATATTTAAGTATGAGCCTTGAATTCCTGATCTTTCCAAGACTTTTATCATGAAGGAATGTTGGATTTTGTCAAATGGTTTCTCAGCATCTAATGAGATGGTCATATGCTTTTTTTCTTTGAGTTTGTTTATATAGTGAATTATGTTGATGAATTTCCATATATTGAAGCATCCCTGCATCTCTGGAATGAAGCCTACTTGATCATGGTGGATGATCATTTTGATCTGTTCTTTGATTCGGTTTGCAAGAATGTTATTGAGTATTTTTCCATTGATATTCATAAGGGAAATTGACCTGAAGTTTTCTTTCTTTGTTAGGTCTTTGTGTGGTTTAGGTATAAGAGTTATTGTGGCTTCATAGAACAAATTGGGTAGAGTACCTTCTGTTTCTATTTTGTGAAATAGTATGAGGAGCATTGTATTAGGTCTTCTGTGAAGGTTTGATAAAACTCTGCACTAAACCCATATCTGGTCCTGGGCTTTTTTTGGTTGGGAGACTATTAATGACTATTTCTATTTCATTAGTAGATATGGGATTGTATAGTTTGTTGATCTGATCTTGATTTAACTCTGGTATCTGGTTTTCCTGTTTTGTTTTTGTTTTTTATTTTTGTTTTGTTGTTTGTTTGTTTTGAGTATAGGCTTTTGTAGTAGTCTTTCAAAATTTTTTGGATTTCCTCAGTGTATTTTGTTATGTCTCCCTTTTCATTTCTTATCTTGTTAATTAGGATACTGCCTCTTTGTCCTCTAGTTAGTCTGGCAAAGGGTTTATCTATTTTGTTGATTTTCTCAAAGAAGCAGCCCCTGGTTTGGTAAATTCTTTATATAGTTCTTTTTGTTTCTAGTTGGTTGATTTCAGCCTTGAGTTTGATTATTTCCTGCCTTTGACTCCTCTTGGTGAATTTGCTTCTTTTTGTTCTAGAGCTTTCAGAAGTGCTGTCAAATTGCTGGTGTATGCTCTTTCCAGTTTCTTTTTGGAGGCACTTAAAGCTATGAGTTTCCCTCTTAGGAAAACTGCTTTCATTGTGTCCCATAAGTTTGGTTATGTTGTGGCTTCATTTTCATTAAACTCTAAAAAGTCTTTAATTTCTTTCTTTATTTCTTCCTTGGCCAAGTTGTTATTGAGTAGAATGTTGCTGAACTTCCACATACATGTGGGCATTCTACTGTTTATGTTGTTATTGAGAAGCAGCCTTAGTCCATGGTGATATGATAGGATGCAATGAATTATTTCAATCTTCCTGTATCTGTTGAAGCCTGATTTGTGATTAATTATATGGTCAATTTTGGAGAAGGTACTATGAGGTGCTGAGAAGGTATATCCTTTTGTTTTAGTATAAAAAGTTCTATAGATATCTGTTAAATCCACCTGTTTCATAACTTCTGTTAGTCTCACTGTGTATTTGTTTATTTTCTGTTTCCATGATCTGTCCATTAATGAGAGTGGGATGTTGAAATCTCCCATTATTATTGTGTGTGGTGCAATGTGTGCTTTGAACTTTAGTAAAGTTTCTTTTATGAATGTAGATGACATTGCATTTGGAGTATAGAGGTTCAGAATTGAGAGTTCATCTTGGTAGATCATACATTTGATGTATATGAAGTGTCCCTCATTATCTTTTTTGATCACTTTAAGGTGAAAGTCGATTTTCTTTGGTACTAGAAGGGCTACTCCAGCTTTTTTCTTGGGACCATTGGCTTGGAAAATTGTTTTCCAGCCTTTTATTCTGAGGTAGAGTCTGTCTTTGTCACTGATGTGAGTTTCCTATATGCACAAATATGTTGGATCCTGTTTAGGTACAAAATCTGATAGTCTATGTCTTTTTATTGGGGAATTGAGTCCATTGATATTAATAGATATTAAGGAAAAGTAATTGTTGCTTCCTATTATTTTTGTTGTTAGAGTTGGAATTCCATTCATGTGGCTATCTTCTTTTAGTTTTGTTGGAAGATTACATATTTGCTTTTTCAGGGATGTAGTGCCCCTCCTTGTGTTGGAGTTTTCCATTTATTACCCTTTGAAGGGATGGATTTGTAGAAATATATTGTGTGAATTTGTTTTTGTCATGGAATACTTTAGTTTCTCCATCTATGGTAATTGAGAGTTTTGCTGAGTATAGTATTCTGGGCTGGCATTTGTGTTCTCTTAAGGTCTGTATGACATCAACCTAGGATCTTCTGGGTTTCATAGTCTCTGGTGAGAAGTCTGGTGTAATTCTGATAGGTATTCCTTTATATGTTACTTGATCTTTTTCCCTCACTGATTTTAATATTCTTTCTTTATTTTGTACATTTGGTGTTTTGACTACTATGTGGCAGGAGGAATTTCCTTTCTGGTTCAGTCTATTTGGAGTTCTATAGGCTTCTTGTATGTTCATGGACATTTCTTTCTTTAGGTTAGGGAAGTTTTCTTCTATAATTTTGTTGAAGATATTTACTGACCCATTAAGTTGGAGATCTTCACTCTCTTCTACACCTATTATTCTTAGGTTTGGGCTTCTCATTGTGTCCTAGATTTCCTGGATGTTTTGAGTTAGGAACCTTTTGCATTTTGTGTTTTCTTTACTGTTGTGTCAATGTTTTCTATGGTATCTTCTGCACCTGAGATTCTCTCTTCTATCTCTTTTATTCTGTTGGTGATGATTGCATCTATGGCTCCTGACTTCTTACCTAAGATTTCTATCTCCAAAGTTGTCTCTCTTTGTGATTTCTTAGCTGTTTCTACTTCCATTTTTAGGTCCTGGATGGTTTTGCTCAATTCCTTCACCTGTTTGTTTGTGTTTTCCTGTAATTCCTTAAGGAATTTTTGTGTTTCCTCTTTAAGGGCTTCTACTTGTTTAGTCATAATCTCCTGTAATTCCTTAAGGAATTTTTTGTTTCCTCTTTAAGGGCTTGTACCTCTTTACCTGTGTTCTCCTGTATTTCTTTAAGGGAGTTATTCATGTCCTTCTTAAATTCCTCTAGCACCACCATGAGATATGATTTTAGATCCAAATCTTGCTTTTCTGGTGTTTTGGGATATCCAAGACTTGCTGTTGTGGGAGTACTAGGTTCTGATGAAGCCAAGTAGTCTTGGTTTATGCTGGTCATATTCTTGTCTTTGCCTTTGCCATCTGTTGATCTCTGGTGTTAGATGTTCTTGTTGTCTCTGGTTGGATCTTATTTCTCCTGTTGGTCTGTAAGCCTGTGTCAGCACTTCTGGGAGATCAGCTCTCTTCTGGTAAAACCTAGGCACAGATGGTTACGGATTCGTCATCCTTCCTGAGTCCTGGGGTCAGAACACACCCTAGAGACAGGATCTCTACTTTCGAGAAAGTTGCAGAGAGGTCTGTGGATCTGTTGTCCCTCCTAGGTGTAGTCTGAGGTAGAAAGGATCCTGAACCAACTGCCCTGCCACTTGTAAGGCCTGTCCCTCCCAGCTGGTCCCACCTTAGAAAGTCACTGGTGAGAAAATGGCGGATCTCACCTGTGTCCCTGGGTTAGAGCATTCCCTGCAGGCAAGCTCTCCATTTGCAGGAAAGGAGCAGATAGGGCTGTGAATCCACAGCCATCACTCCTAGGTGTAGACGGAGGTAGAGAAGATCCTGTCCCAGCTGCCCTGCCAAAATTTTTCTTCCATAATTTTTAAAAATGTTTTCTTGGCCTTTGAGTTGGGAATTTTTCCCTTCTTCCATTCTTATTATTCTTGTTTCATCTTTTCATAGTGTCCCAAATTTCCTAGATGTTTGTGTCATAAAATTTTTTATTTTTGAATTTTCTTTAACCAGTGTATCAATCTCTATCTTCTATCATATCTTCTATCTCTTGTATTCTGTTGGTGATGCTTATGTTTGTAGTTCCTGTTCTCTGTCTTAGGTTCTCCCTATCCAGGATTGCCGTAGTTTGTGTTTTTGTTATTGGTTCTATTTCTATTTTCTGATCTTTCACAGTTTTATTCACATCCTTTACCAGTTTGATTGTATTTTTCTGTATTTCTTTATATTTATTTGTTTCCTCTTTAATGCCTCTACCTGTTTGAATGTATTTTCCTGTATTTCTTTAAGAGTTCATTCATTTCATCTTTAACAGACTCTATCATCTTTAGAAGATTGGTTTAAGATCATCTTCTTGTGCTTCATTTTCATTAGGATATCAAGGGCTTGCTGTAGGAAGATAGCTGGGCTCTGATAGTACCATATTGCCCTGGCTATTGTTGGTTTTTTTCTTATGCTGTCCTTTAGGCATCTGATTTTTCCCCATACTTGGTATATGATCCTGTTGACTACAGGACTCCTTAAGAAGATGGAGGAGGGAAGAGCCAGGAGCCAAACTGTAGAGGTCAGGTGATCCAACTCTGCTGGCTGTGCCTCAGGGACACCCAACTGGCAAGGGATTGGAGGGGCAATGTTCCAAGCTTGTCCCTCCCCATCCACATTGGAACAGGATGATCTTGGGGTCCTGGAAAGCTCCTCAGGACTAAAAACCAAACCCAGAGCCAGACAATGGAGGCCAGGGGACCACAAGCAACTCACTTCTGCCCAGAATCTTCTTTTTACAATATGCAGTGTTAATGTGGAGACTCATAACTGGCCAAGTTCTGAGAATAAGTAGCTATTTAGTGTTTAGCTCTATATGGAAAAGTCTCTATCACCTCTTTCCAAACCTCAAAGAAGAGGAGAAAGATATGATGTTTGGGAAGAGTGCCATGAAATGCTGTCTTTTGAACATGACAGATATTACACAAATGAAATCATAGCATATGTGGTTAACTGCACAAGACATGCACAAGATTGGGCCTGCCAACAAAACTCTCCTGAATGAGGGAGAGGCCTGACATTCTCACACCACAAGCTCCCAGAGGAGTCATCTTTTAATGGCTACTAAGAAGGAAGGAGGCATTTTCTTCCATGATATTGGCACTAATTAGTGACCCATTATCCAGTAAATAAATTCCCTCTATGTCCAAGCAAACAACACTAAACTTAATAGGTTAAGAGAGAGAGAGAGAGAGAGAGAGAACATCGAAGAGAAACTTATTAGAAGAGGTTTAGCAGGAGTACAAGGGGAATGAGAGAGCACCATGAGTAGTGATTATAATCAAAATACATTTCATTAGTGTATGAAATTGTCTAAGAATATTTTTTAAAAGAAGGAAAAAGATAATGCAATTCTAATGTAAAGAACCAAGCAGAACGCTATAAGAACCTTTGAGAAAGAGATTAGACCATCCTTACAAAACGAGGAGTGGTGAGAAGTAGCAGAATTTGCCTTGGCAGCAAAGGGAAACATGATCCATGCAGAAGAATAACATATGCAAAGGCCCGGAGACAAGCAAGGACAAGGGTTGTTTGGGAACCATGTTTACTAAACATGGCTAAGACATGATAATAGAAAGACTGCAAAGTTCAGCACTGATGCTCTACAGAGAACCCAGGCCACTGTGGACATTTGAAGCAATTTTCAAAGAGCTAAAGCTATGCCAAGGAGGTTGTTGTTAATCAGGTCATTTCAAAAAGCAAAAATAGCCCACTCAAAGACACAATGGGCACATACTTGTCTAGTTCTCTAAAAGAAACAAGTCTCTCTCTCTCTCTCTCTCTCTCTCTCTCTCTCTCTCTCTCTCTCTCTCTCTCTCGCTCCCCCTCCCTCCCTCCCTCCTCTCTTTCTGCTATTGCCCCTTGCCCCGCCCCCTCTATCCCTTTCAAAGTAAAAAGAAAAAAAAAGAAACAAGTCCATTTGAATGAATATCTATTTCAGAGGAAATTTATTCGATTCGCTCAAGCAATGTAGGTTGAATCATCCAATAATGTCTATACGCTTGTTGGAAATGTCAAGAAGCTGGAGGCATTTCAGTCTATGAGACCAAATGCCTCAGCAAGCCTAGGCTGGAGCTGAAGGACTTGAGTATGCCTGTAGAGCCACTCACTAGCACTTAATTAGTGCTTGAAGGCTGACAAAGCTGGGCTCTCAAAATGGTAAAGAATGGTGGTGGTAGCACCAGGATAGACATGCTTGCACAAGAGGGAAAGGTGAGTAGCCCTGATTTCCCTCTCATCAGCTTATATACTGGCTGCCACTGGAGATGCCAACCACTAAGGAGGAGGGTGTTGTCTATTCACTCAGTCCTTCCTGAATATATTCTTCAGATATCCCAGAGCTTTGTCTCTTAGTAGATTCCAGATCCAGTAAAGTCACAATTAAGATCAACCATCACAGAAACCATGCTAAAAGGTTGCACTCCATGTTTAGCAATATGGACATTTTTAATTCTTTAAATTTTAATTTCTTTTTCGTTGTTGTTTTCAATATATCTTGACCACAGTCTACACCCACCACTACTCTTCCTAATACCCCTCCCTCCACTCACCCTCAGATCCACTCTTTCTCTGTTTCACTTCAGAAAAAAGCAGGCCTCCTAGGGATATCAGCCAAACACAGCATAAGAAGATAGACTAGAACTAGGTACAAACCCTTATAGCAAAGCTTGGCAAGGCAACGCAGTAGGAAGAAAGGAGTCCTAAGAGAAGGCAAAAGAGTAAGAGAACCTTCCTTTCCCACAGAAGTCCCACAAAAACATTAAAATAACAACCATAACATAGATGCAGAGGACCTAGTACAGACCCATACAGGCTCTATGATTGCTGCTTCAGTCTGTATGAGCCCCTATGAGCCCTGTTTAGTTGGTTCTGTAGGCCATGTTCTCCTAATGTCCTTGACTACTCTGGCTCCTACAATTCTTCCTCCCCTTCTTCTGTGGGGTTCCATGAGGTCCAAGGGCAGAGATCTGATGGAGATCTCCAATTTGAGCTCTTTCCACCTAATGTTTTCCTGTAAGTCTCTGCATCTGATCCCATCAGCTTTGAGCTGAGGTCTTTCTGATGATGATTAAATTCCAATATAAGATTATAGCAGAATATCATTAGGAATCATTTTATTGATTTTTTTTTTCTTAGGGTGTACTTTAAGATAAGCAGTAGCTACTCTGGCACATTGGTAAATATGAAAGGAGAAAATCAATCAAGCAATTAATTAATTTTAAAATTAAATAAAGGGAGGTAAGATAAGAGCAAGCAATGAGTTATCATTAAACCAATTTAAAAAAAAAAAAAACACACATCACCTTAGTGATCCCAAAAAGGACTTCAGGAAATATATATAGGATAGATTTTCTGTGTTTGGGTAATTCATCTGGAAAGGAATTGAGGAATTCAGGACATGTCCCAGGAGGTGGGGTTCGGGAGGCCTGTAAGACAGTTCTCAGGGAAGGAGGCAAAGGAGGCCTGCAGGACAGGTCCAAGAGTTCAGAGATGACCACCTGAGATAATACAAATGTCATTCACAGTCACAAGAAACCAAGCAAAGTTACGGATATACATGAGGTTCTTCATGCATGTGCTTCTGACTGTCAAACTCTACTGCTAAGGGCATGAGTATGTTTTGGACTCTTGACAAATTTTTGGTAATAGCAGTCATTTCCTACCTCAATGAAAAGATAATAATTAGTGGACTGGATTTCTTTCACCTTGGACTCATATTTTTTCTTAAATGTTATGTCCTGCTTTTGCTGTTTATATAATTTGAAAGTCAAGATAAAATTCTCTGCTTACTGATTGTTGAGACTAATGTTTCTAGAAAATACTTAGATAGCTCAACAGGCTGGTCATGAAATAAGTCAAGTTCAAGACTTGTAGAAAAGCACTGGGTGCAGGACACCACATGAGGCAGAGGTCAAGTTCAGTAAGTGGAAGTCTTGGATAATAACAGCTGTCTGACAGCTGCACTCCTAAGGGCTGGCTTAGCCAATCACTTATTCACTGAGAGAATTTTAGCAGTGACTAAAACTACATACCACTGAGTAGGTCGTCTGTTTTCTCATTACAATGAGAACTTTAGGGAATAACTTGACAGCTATAAAACAGATGACCCTAAGTAACCCTGTAGAATCATTCTTTCTACATTTTTTGATAAACATTTATTAAGCATACCTTAGTGTCAGGCACAATGTTGGACCTGACCAATTATGAATAGCACAGGAAGAGCATTTATGGAAATTTTAATGTCATTGACAAACACAATTTGAGTTTTTTAAGAAAAATATTAATGTGATTATGGTGCTTCAGAGATAGCTCAGAGGTTAAGAGCACTTGTGGCTCTTATAGGGACTGGGGTTCAGTTCACTTCACAGTTTTCATATGGAAGCTCATAATTATTTAAATAATCCAAGCTCCAAGACATATGATACCATCTTCTGACCTCCACAGACACCAGCCATACATATGGTGCAAAAGCATGCATGGAGGCTAAATACTCAAAAACAAAAAAAATAAGTAAATCTTGTGTGTGTGTGTCTTTGTGTGTGTCTGTGTGTGTGTGTATGCATGTGTGATTATAATTATACAAATAATTATTCTCAAGTGCTGTTAAGAAAGCAAACTCGTGGGGTGAGTTTCTGAGACCTGAGCAGCCAGCCTGGAGCCACAAGCCCCACGACTCCCAGGGGAGCCGCAGGGCAGCAGGGACACAATCCTCTAAGCTTCCAAGTGACAGAGGAGGTTCAGCATCCTCCTCTGCCCCTTCTCTGCAAGTGGAGGGCCTACCTCCAGAGAGCACATTAAGCCAGAGACTCTGGCAGGATCCACCATTCTCTCTCCGGTGAGTTTCTGAGGTCAGAACAGCCACCTTGGAGTAACAGGCCCCACAAGTCGCAGGGGACTTGCAGGGCAGCAGGGACAGGACAAGCTCTAGCCAGAGACAC
>NW_022196900.1:32770332-32773267 GCF_008632895.1 Mastomys coucha | reverse complement strand
TTGTTTTTTTGTTTTTTGGAGGGGAAATTGGGAATGGAGAAATTCGCATGTAAATAAAGAAAATATCTCAAATTAAAAAGAAAAAAACAGGAAAAAAAAAAAGAAAGCAAACTTGTAGGTAAGTCTCACTATAGAGTGCCAAGAAATCGACCATATTCCTTGCCTTAAGCCATCATCTTCCTTTGCTCTTCGAAGCCAGCATCTCTTGGCAGCTTCTTTCCTCTCTGACTTTCCTCTCTGACCTCTGTCTTTAGGCATATCTTCTGACTCTGATCTGCTGGCTCCTTTGTTTAAAGACCCTGTCACGTAAGCAAAATAAGACAAGCCATCATCTCAGAATCTGTTACTCAGTCATATTTGCCACCTGTGTTTTTTGCCATGTAAAGTACCCTTTGATAGACTCTAGGGTCTAACGTGTGGACAACCTTATAGGTATTAAGCTTTGGCCCCCTACACCCACTTGTCTCAATTTTAAAATGGACAAAACAACTTTATACTGTTGTGAGAAACTTCAATTCACATCAAGCACTAAGACCACTTGTAGGCAAAAAGAAAATCCTCAATAATTTCAGCAACTATTTTTACCAAAGGCTTCCTTCTCCCCCTTTCTTTAAACCTTGTATCTCTGCCTTAGGTAAGCCCCCAAACACTCCAGTGCTTACAGTCACCTGTCTCTAGTTTTATCCCTTTCTACCTACATCCTATGCCCATACTTCCTGCCCTCATACCAAGGACAATGCACAGCCAGAGAAATATCAATTCACAAAGTCAGTAAACGTACAGTAGGGAAATGTCCCCATAGTCTGGCATTTGAACATTCAGTGGCGCTGTTTTGGCATGTGTAGGTAGGATGGCCTTATAAGAGTTTTGGTGGGGTGGGGAGAGTGAGATTCCAAGCTTTCAGTCACTTCCAGTTTGTACTCTCTGCTTCACGCTTATGACAGAGCTAAGTGCCCTCAGCTTCCTATTCCTGCTGCCATGCTTGTCATCTGTTGCCATGCTCCCCTGACAGGATGGACTCTTATCCTTCTGGAAGAATTAGCCTAAGTAAACTCTTTCTTTTATGTGTTGCTTTGATCATGGCATTTTATCACACAAAAGAAAAGTCACTAATACACACAGTATGTCTATTGTAACACAAACAGCTGCAGTTATCTCTGGGTTCAATTCTTCTACCTCCTACACATATGAAGCCAAAAACTCATCCTTAATCTCTGCACTCTAGAATTTTCTGGGGCTTGATGACAGCAGGTATTCACTCACTAATGCTTGATGAGTGAGTTAATGAATAGATACGTATAGAACAGTTCAGGGTTCGAAGGCTGTGCACCAGGAAGACCCTCATTCTTATCAGAAAAACGCATAATGATTATCTCTGAAAGAGTTGAGATGATGTTAACAGTTTAACGTATTACTCAAGACATTTCAACAACCATCCCAGCCTCTACCATCCCAGGGCTACACAGACACCACACAGGGAGGACACCTGGTAGAGCAGGAAGAGCGGGTGTACCACATACCTTTGTCCTTAGCTTCTACAAAGAGGAAGCCAGTGGTCCTGTGACTCGGCTCCAGTTTTTCTTTCTTTCAGTGTAATTTCATTTACTCTTCACCACCATGAACATTTTAAAAACAAAATAACAATTTAAAAGGAAATAAAAGCTACTGTGGTTAAGGAGCCTTCTCTACACTCCCCATTCTAAAGCCTGCCAAGCCAATTAATACCTCCCATATGAATGTTATCTCCCTACTATGTTAATGTTATGTTAATAAATGCAATTAAGATAGCATTTGGGAAGTGTTAATTGGTTTGGCAGATGCACTGGAACAAGAAGCATGCATACATTCACTATTTGTAGAGGCAGAAAGTGACACAAAGTTGGAGAAAAGGATACTTAATCTCCCTTCTTGCCTCCTTCCTCTGTATGTGTGTGTGTGTGTGTGTGTGTGGTGTGTGTGTGTGTGTGGTGTGTGTGTGTGTGTGTGGTGTGTGTGTGTGTGTGTGTGTGTTGCTCCCTTTCTCCCTCCCTCCCTCCCTTCCTCTCTCTTCTATTCAATCATTTTCTGTTAAATTATATATGAAACATTTTAAATACTGACTTGGATAGGATTACAAATATCAAGACATCGTCAAATGTTGCAAAAACAGTGAGATTATCTCTTTCATAGGAGTTAACTACATCTACTCTTTAAAATGCTATGCGCCACATATGCTATATACACTTACTGCCTCTGTTTAAATGTATCTATAGCATCTATGCAAATAAGCTATTATGCTACTCTAGGAAGCAGATTGTTCCAGAAGCCTAACTCCTAGACTATTCTTAATGCATTTAGGTTTGGGGGACTATTTTCGTGGGAAGGTCTAGGGGTGGTATTTGTGTGTTTGTGTGTGTGTGTGTGTGTGTGTGTGTGTGTGTGTGTGTGTGACACATCTGATATGAGGGTTTTTTTTTCATTCTAACTTAACAGAAGATGATGGCCTTCAAACTCTGTGTTAGAAATTAGACACACACAACATGAGTGTTACTTTGCAAAACAGAAATGAGCCTAAATCTGCAGCAGCTTGGAATAATGAGATTTTCTACTGTCTTGGTCTTTATCGGAACTTCACACAGCCTTTGTCAGACACTAGAACACGCTTGTGATAAAATTCTCTCTAAGATGTTCCTGTACACATGTTATGAAGGTGTGTATTGACTTCGTGTAGTACATAACATCAAGCTCACTCCAAAATTCTAGTGGGTAAAATTTAGGTTAAAAATAGGAAAGGAGATTTTTCTCTCAGGTGAGTTTCTGAGACTGGAGCTGCCAGCCCGGAGGCGCCTTAGGCCAGAGACCCGGGCGGGATCCCCCATTTTCTCTCAGGTGAGTTTCTGAGAACTGAGCAGCCAGCCAGGAGCCACAGGCCCCACGACTCCCAGGGGAGCCTCAG
>NW_022196900.1:32754837-32764197 GCF_008632895.1 Mastomys coucha | reverse complement strand
TGGAGGGGAAATTGGGAATGGAGAAATTCGCATGTAAATAAAGAAAATATCTAAAATAAAAAAAAAAATAGGAAAAGAGTTTCTTGGGTGCCACACTGGGATGATGTGGAAAATCAGGAAGGAGTCTTTTGTCTTTTCCTCTGGGGTACCAACAAAGTCCTTATGTGGGAAGAACCCAGAAGTGGGGTAAGACACATACACAGCAAAGCTGTCCTCTTTAAACTTGATCTGGTTGATCACTGTCTCCCTGTGTGGTTTCTGCTGGTTTGAGGAAAGTTGGGATCACTGAAATGGGCAGTTCAGCTCAGGCAGTGATGATGGGTCCTATTGATGGGGTAGTTCTGTGCTGAGGTGATCTGCCTGCAAGCTCATTGTCCCTGAAATCTGAAAATACGTTATTTATACTCAGCATGTGGTATCTACCAGCCTCAGATGTGCACCCTTAAATGATTCACATCTTGGTATGCAGAGTTGACCCTCTGCATTTAAAGCAGTATGAGAAAGTGGAGCAAATAAAAGCAAGGAGGTCAAGCTTTTATCTTGCTTGGAGGTACTCACCAGCTATGAGTGGCTCCAGAAACATGGAGCTTTTCAGCAAATTATTCCTGAGTTCTTGTTGCAAACACACCTGCTAAGGTTCCTTCCAGTGAGGTAAGATTATCAGTGTCTACCTCAATGCACTGAGAAGAACTAGCCTGACACAGCATCTAAAATAATTTTCCACTATGGTTTCAAACATGGTGGGTAATACATGACTCTCCTCAAAGGCACTCCCTGCTGTGGTTTAGATGTGCCTTGAAAGAACCCCACAAAGGCACCTGCTTTAATATTTAATGTCATTTGCCAGCTATGAAGAGGTAAGGGATAGAATTGACAATGGTATGGGGAAGGGGTAAAAGATGATGATTAGGATTAGAAAACTTCATGAAGGAGAACCTTACCTCAGTGAATACATAGGACTCTGTAAGATGAAAAGGAGGTAAAAAGAGTTGCAGCTTTCTGTCTCCTACTGGGAGATATCTTAAGCTGTCTTGACCCTTTGCCAGATGTATGCCCTTGAACTAAATAATGTGAATTAAACCATTCTCTTCGGCTTATAGGTACCCAGCTTTGGGCCTTTTGTTACAGTAATGAAAAACTAATACACCATCTGTGAGGTGCATCCACTTTTTTAAAGGGGGTTTCCAGGGAATGGGAAGAAGGGTAGAAGAGGTGAATGCGACCACATTACATTCTATACTCATTTCAAAATAGTGTATGATTTCATGACTGCATATGATTTTATAAGAACTAAAATGTACATCTCAAATTAAAGCATATTATGATTACCTAGAGAAAAGATAAAAGAAAGTAGAGAATGCAAAGCCACTAGTTTGTTTCAAGTGAAATGCTTGGACCCAGTACCTCCTCCTAAGTCAGGGAGGGCTTAATAGTCCTTCAAAAATATATGTGCTATCTATGCTAACTGCACAACTGTGCCCTTTTCCAAACACTGTGACTTTCTACTGGGCTTTAGTAATCTTTTTAAAGTGATACAGGGATATTCCTTCCCATGGGCAATCAACTGTTAAATGAAGACACTTACAGAATACCTGAATGCATGTGTATGCAAATGTTCCTCCCATTTTTTACAGTAAGAGATTTATTTAATTCAAATTCTTTAGATTTCATAACCCTGATTCCTCTCTTCACACAGTTTAGGTCAAGGAGGTTTTCCCTAAACATCCCATATTTAGAACGAGTTCCACTCAGCTTAAGGGTGTTTTGTTCTCTGAAGTGGCAATGATGTCTTCACCTAGCTTCTATAGAGAACCTATTGTGACTGTTCTGTGCTCTTGAGGCATGTGTTGTTCATGCTGGGCACCTCTCTCCAAACAGCTTAATGCCTCCACAGAATGGAATTGCTCAAAGGGCTTATCCTCAAATTAGTGAAGTAAGTTATACTCAGATTTTTTTTCTTAGTGAAGTTATAACACACTGATGATTTTGTAGCAGGGATGGAAGATTTTGTATCTGTATCTGGGGAACTGAACCTTATCACTCCAAAGTGCATACCATGAAGCCCTAACCCCAGTACCAAAGAATATGACTTCATTGGAAATTGGGCCTTTAAAGAGAAGATTGAACTAGGAGGCAGGATCCCTAGTCTGGTACCACATAGCCCCACCAGACAGAGCACTCTGAGATCACCACCACCCAGGCTGGGCAGATCATGCCTGAGACAACCCTGCTATTGGCAGGGTATAGGGCTCCTGAGATGACCCCAGACACTATTAAGATAAGAAAGTGGCAGAAAAATGGAAAAGAGAAGCAAACAGAAGGATGGGGGAACATTGAAGAAAGGTAGAACTAGAGACTGAGATTGTGAGGAGCAGCCTGATGTGAGTATCCAATGATACCACCTGGGCTGTGTTGCTGAGGAGGGCCTTGTATGGCTTTGTGGTCCTGAAGCAGTGGGTATCTGTTACCACCAATGGCCAAGTGGACATCTGTGGTCTGAACTAATGCCTGGGGTCATGTTGATATGTAAGGACTGTGAACAGCTGGCCCCAACTCTCACCTGGGCATCACAGGATAGCTGACTCCAAAGGTGTGGGAGAAGAAGAGCCAACCTTACCCTTACCAGCTGTAGTTCAATGAAGGATAGGCCCCACACATCACTCAGCCCACACAGTAGAGCTGGCCCTAGTTGCAGGGTTTATGGGTGAGCCAGCCTGAGGAAGTGAGAGCTGGAGAACTGACCTTGCCATTCATCCCCTGCAGAGGCATGGGCAAGGGAAAGATGCCCTTCATCCTGCTTCCCCCTCATGACTTGCAGCAGTTAGGAAAGCTCTCCCCACCTCTCATGGGCTACAGCACTTGGGGAAGCCAGCCCTGTATCTTGCCTGGGCAGCACAATAGAGCTGGGCCTGCTGGCATGAGCATGGATGAGCTGGCCCTGGTAGCATGAGAATGGGAGAGGTGGCAGGGGCAGACGGGGCTGTGGGCATTGTGTAGCTAGCCAGGGCAGTGCTAGAGAGCTTACCCTGGTGGTATGGGTACAGTACACCTGGTGGGCTAACTAAATCAGCTACCACTCAGTCCCAGATCAAAGGTTTTTTGAGTTGGCGCATCCCAACAACTAGCCTATTCGTGAACTGCTGGAGTGTGTGAAGAGGCCTTTCCTATATATCCAAGGCTGCAGGATCTCCATGTCACAGGAGCAACAACAGGATATCTGAGAGGAGTCCTGATGAGGATCCAATATTGATAGTGTAGCAGAAGCCAAAGACCTCAGACTACACCAATCACTCATTGCAGTGAACATTTGCAAGTAAAGAAGTGTGGACAAAGGGGTGTATACTGTGGGACACACTGTGACACACTACAGCTTCCACAATGAGGTTTTTTTTTTTTCTTTTGGGGAAGAGATTGCAAGGGTGGAAGGCAGGTACTAAGGGAAGGGGATATGAGTGGGATTTAGGATGCATAATGTAAAATTCACAAAGATTAAATAAAAAGTTAAAATTTCAAAAGCCAGGAGGCAGTTGTGTGTGACTGGAGTTCTTAGAAGACATGCACCCACAATATGTGAGCACAGACAAAATGCTAAGTAAAGATTTAGGCAGAGGACACTCATGGGGAAGCTATGAAGAGAAGCTTCAGGAGAAACCAAACCTGGCCTCACCTCAAAATGTCCCCTAGCACTGTGAGAAAATACATCTCTGTTGGGTAAGTTACTTACTAATCAATCTGTGCTATTTTATTATAACAGCCTTAATAGAATAATACAGCAAGGGAGTATTACTGTTGGGATTGTGAAAAGGACACTTTGAATTAAAGAAATTTAAAGAAGCTGAGTTAAAAAGGTGCAGCAAGTCTCACTAACATGCCTCATCTCTTTTGAAAGAGCAGAACAGGGTTTTCTCAATGACTCCAGAGAGCTACTTGCAAGAAGGAAGCTGACAACACACCCAGGAGACCAGTAGATTCTGTCCCAGGCTGTCTGTTTTCAGGTCAATTCAACTTTTAATTTTTTAAAAAATGTTTTGTTCCCTTCCCCAGGTTGCCCTGGCCCTACTTCCTTTCCTTTTGAAGTGTCAGCTATTTAGGCTTCTTTGAGTCTCAACTCATGTGACCTCCCCATGTAGGCGCTTGAACATTTGTATGTGTGTGTGTCTTTCTTCCAACTCTATCAATATCCATTTTAACTTCTCAGACTTAGGGATCAACTCCCACAGGAAGGTTGGCAAGTTCTCTTAGCCCCTGCAATTATTGAATAAGGATTCTGGCCAAGGGAATTGTGGCCACAAGAAGCAGAGTGGTAGAACCCATCACTGATACTGCATCTGTGATTCTTCCCTAGAAAGAGGTCTGCAAGCCTTGTATTCACCAGCACACAAGAACAAGCACAAGAGAACAACAGAGCAAGATTGGCTTTGCTGAGAGTTAGTGACTCCCTAGGCAGAAGACACATATGGCATCTGCTGAAGTCAGACATCTCAGCACACACCAGGCATCCACCTGACTCCCACTTTACACTTACATTCCACTGAGGTTGAGTTAAATCAGCATCTCAGAACCATTGCTCGACTCACATGAGCAAAACTTGAAACACACTAATATCAGTATTAATAGAGTTGAGACTATTAAAAAGTGAATCTCCTTTATTTCTGTTATTTCTATTCTTACACTTGGCCCTGATTATACCATTTTCGACACTTTGTTTTAGTTTGGAGAGAGAGAATATGACTATGTAGCCCAGACAGGGTGGGAACTCATATTCTCACTGCCTCAGCATGCTGGGTACTGTTTATGCACCTACAATTAATTCTGAGTTGTTTTCTTTCTATTTTCTTCCCCTGGCCACGGAGTTCAATCCTATCTTAAATGTCTTCATCCTCTACTTGCAGGTCTGGAACTAGAAATCTAAGGATGTGAAGACATGGATGTGAGTTTGGGTAAGTTCTTCTCCCTGAATGACATTGGCTATCCCCACTACATTCTCCAGGAGCTTTCCTATGTGTTTGGGAGAAAGGAGAGAAGGAGCCACGGAAGTCATTCATGTGTGTCTTCCTTCTACAAGGGCACAAGTTCTGTAGCATTAGGCTCCCCACTTGTATGGTTTCATTTAACCATAATCACTTTGATAAAGACTCAAAAATAGTTGAACTGGGACTTTTTGAGTTTCAACATGTGAAGAGTGAGGTGCTGGAGGTCAAGTATAATTCAATCTATCACTATTAAAATTCCCAAGATAGATGACACATAGGCACACTGACAAATAACAGCAGTGACAAATAATGCCCAAATACACTACCTCAACTAATGAAGACTAAAAGAAATAATAATAATAATAGCCTAATAAATATCTATGGCGAGCAGAGAAATACCTAAGTTTGTAAGGTCCTGGATGAATGTGTATTGTTAACACAGGCATGACCATATCAAGAACCATAGCCTCAGATACAGAGGAAATGGCAAAGACTTTCCTTCTGAATCATGTGTGAGTGTTGATAGTGTGTATAGAAAATATTCACCATAGCTTCCCCCACAAACCAGATATGTTTGACCTGAAGACTGCTCCCCACACAGACTGTTTCTACTAAGATTAGCTAAACCGATATGTCCTTGATCCAGTGTTATACTATAAACAATGCTGCCTTGTTTATCTGTATGTAGTAACTCTACTCCCTGTTCAGCTGTATGAAATAACATAATTCCCTGTTCAACAGTATATACTAAACATGCTGAGGTCCAGGGTGCTGTGGTTTCTTTAGCAGAGATCCCAGTCCACCTATCTCAGCTATTTTGTCCATGTGTCCATCTGTATGCCTTTTCTCCATTCCTTTGTAGCCCCATTCAGGTCTATCCCTAGAGTCATGCTAGACTCAGAAAATACCATTGGTAATTTCATTTTTACTTAAAATTATGAAGAAAAAATGTCTCAAGGAAAAACGATACCTGAAATCTTTTTGATTGGTTAAATTTAGAGTAATGAAAATGAAAGATGCTGCCCCACACCTAATAGTAAGACCATCATATTTCTTTACTGTACTCGATTAAATAATTTCTTCTATTCCATCTCTCAGAATTTTTACCTTTGAGGCTTGCCAACAACTTATCCTCAGAAACACTGTCTTTTACTTGCAAGTCCTTCCAGCCTTGAACTTTGAAGATAATAATGATCTCACCCCCAAGACAATGCAAATGAGGCTGTTCAGGAGGCATTACTGTTCTACTCTCTTACTATTCTTCATCCTTGTTCAAGGTCGCATTCTCCTCTGAAGTTCCAATTGTTTTCAAACCTTTCAAACTATCTAACACCAAACAACAATAAACCAAGAGCATAAAATAATAGTTTCATTTTGATGTTGTTACTATCAACTTTAAAAGTTCCTAATTTCTTTCTTGCTGAACATTTTGCAGCTAGGAATTTTCCTCTCTCCTGGAAGATGTGTCAGTAGGCAAACTGCCTATCACACAAACATAAAGAACCTGAGATGATGTCCCTAGTAGGGTAGCAGTTTCCTCCCATATTCACAAATTCTCTCCTGTTAGGAAGCACTTTAAGACAGAAGGTAAATAACTCAAAATGACTTCAACAAGTCCCAGAAACTGAGCAAATTCACTAAGCCCATCTCTCCAAAGAGTAAACAATAAAGACTGCTGAGAATCACACTCTCAGATTAGCCAAACTGCAAAGAAGACTCTACGACCAGGTCAGCTGCCTTGTTGAAACAGAAATCAGCCAAGCTGTCCCGGAAGATGTTTAAATCAATATGAGTCAATTGAAAAGGACAATCTCGAAACTGTTGAGCTGCCTTTGGGCTGTGAAGTATGTTCCCAGTTCCCTGTTTTTGTGAGCTGTCATACATGCTTTGGAGTGCTTTTCGTGATTCTGCTGCCTTTAAGTCATTTATGCTCCAGTAAGTAACCCCTCATCCAGATTCCTATAAGGAACCCCAATAAATTATTAGATCAAGTTGGACTTTGGCAATATCCATACTTTTTCCTGTCATGGGCTCCATATTTTAGGTGAGTAGACATGTGTGTTTTATCTCCCCAAGAAAAGTCTTGTCACAGAACACCAGTACCCATGAAAGGCACACATCTATAACCTTGCTACTGGGAATAAGAATGTGTGTTGAGATAGTCAGATCCACAGACCTCATTGGCCAGCCAGCTTAGCTAGATCAAAAAACTCAGTTCATTGAAAGGTCTTGTATTTAAAAACATGTTAGGTAGGAAGTAGACACCTGAGGTTGCCCATTGGCCTACAAAATATACTTGTGCATGTGCATCTTCATGTCCATACCCATATAAACACAAACAAATATATATATATATATATATATATATATATATATGTGTGTGTGTGTGTGTGTGTGTGTGTGTGTGTGTGTGTGTGTGTGTGTGTGTATGTATGTGCATGAAACATGTTCTTCCCATAATAGAATGGAAAAATTAAAAGCAGGGTCTGCTTAGTGGTCTACTTCATTTATGGTACCAGGAAGATCTTGGGGTTTAAAATCAGAATATGGAATGTAAAAGGAATCTAAACCGGTGCAGCCATTAGGGAAGTCAGTGTGAAAGCTCTTCAAAAATCCTAAAATTAGAACCACCATGTGACCATATGACTACTTTGGTACCAACAGCACTTTACATCAGCATACCAGAGAGACACTTGCACACCCATGTTTAGTGTTGTAATACTCACAATATTCATGATATGAAGCCACTCTAGATTTCTATCAGCAAACAAATAGACAAAGAAACGGTGTGCATATACAGTGTGGGATTTTACATATTCATAAAGAATAATAAAGTCATAGCATTTCAGTGAAAATTGTGGAACTATAAATCAGACCCAGAAAGAAAAATATTGCATGTTTTCCCTCATATACGGATTAAAAAGTACACATGTGTATGTGTATATAGGGGGAATGTCGAGGTAGAAGAGAAGCTATGAGAGCAGAAAAAGATGTAATAGGGGATAAGACTTCTCTTGATGACAGGAAGATGGGGTGATTATTTAGTGGCAGAATGAGTCTAACAATATTTTAAGTGGGAATGGGAGTTGGCAGTGAGGAGACTGCCAACTATCATCTAAAATCATTACTGTTACGCTCACTAATATTAAACTACCTTAGGTAGGGTTGCTATTGCTATAATGGAGCACCATGACCAAAGCAAGTTGGGAAGGAAACGGTTTATTTTGTTTTTACTTCCACATCACTTCATCATGGAAGAAGTCAGAACAAGCACTCAAACACGGTAGGAATCTGGAGGCAGGAAATGATACAGAGCCCATTAAGGCATGCTGTTTAATGGCTTGCTCTTCATGGCTTGCTTAGCCTGCTTTCTTATAGTACCTAGGTTCATAATAGCACCACACACAATTGGCTAGACACTCCCCCGCCCCATCAATCACTTATTAAGAAAACACCCCACAGGCTTTCCTGCCTACAGCGAGATCTTACATAGTTAACTGTAGCTTGTGTCTAGTTAACATAAAATTATCCAACACAACTGACTCCTTGTCAACCTGACACAAAACTTATCACTTCAATTAGAATCTTTGCTTTCTTTATTTGTTCCAAAGATGACATACAAGTATTAATATCACATAAACAACTTTAAAAGTCCCACACTCTTTACAATTCAAGTGCTTTAAAAGTTCACTCTTTGTAAAATATCCAGTCAGTTTAAAAATCTGAAATCTCCTTAAACATTCAAATTCTCTCAATGGTGAGCCCATGAAAAATTTTAAAAATGTTATGCATTTTCTTACTTCAAGTAGTAAGAACCAAGGCACAGTCACAATCAGATCAAAGCAAAACCAAGCTCCAAAAGTGTAAATAACTCAATATCCAGTTATCTTGGATTCACTCATGATTTTCTGGGCTCCTCAAATGGCTAGAGTCCCTTCTTTGACTTCATCATTATAGAACACTTATATTCTAGGCTCTAGCTGTCTTAATCCACTGTTGCTGTTCTTGGTGGTCACCCTATGATATTGGCAGCTCCAAAATGTTTGGGTACTGTAACTGGCCTGGAGTTTTATCAATAGCCTCTCTTGGGCTATTTTCATAGGCCAGTCCTCAACTTCTATCCATGACCTGAACTACTTCTGAGGCTGCACCTTCAACAGTGGAGTCTCCTGGCTTCTCACAATGCCAGCACTTAGGAGGCAGAGAGGAGAGAGAGAGAGAGAGAGAGAGAGAGAGAGAGAGAGAGAGAGAGAGAGAGAGCGCACAGGGGGAGAGAAACCATCTGGATGCAACTCTTATGCATGACCAACTTTGGCTACCAGCATGTGTATAGTAGAGGATTGCAAATTTGATCATCAATAGGAGGAGAGGACCTCGGCCCTGTGAA
>NW_022196900.1:32750215-32754602 GCF_008632895.1 Mastomys coucha | reverse complement strand
AAAAAAAAAAAAAGCACAACCTTGGACACCTCTGAAACACAGCTTCTGTGTGCTAACTCTGAAGAAACTCTTCACAGAATATTTTATATAAAAAATTCTTGTCCCCTTTTAATCACCACTAGTTTCTCAGCTCCAGCTAACAACCATCAATTGTTGAAGTAAAACAAAGGTTTTGCTTCAGGGTGCTGATCTCTTCTTAAACACAGCTGACTCTTCAGTCACAGTCAACTAGAACTACACAGTCTTTGAAAGAGTGTAGGCCATTTGAACTTATTTATGTGATATTAATACTTGCATGTCATCTTTGGTACAAATGTAAAAGGAAAGATTCTAATTGAAGTGATATGTTTTAGGTCAAGTTGGCAAGGACTTATTTGTGCTGGATAGCTTTATGTTAACTAGACACAAGCTACAGTTAACTACATAAGACCTGGCTGAGGGCAGGAAAGCCTGTGGGGTGTTTTCTTAATAATTGAGGGGAGAGGGTCTAGCCAATTTTGTGTGGTGCTATTGTGAACCTAGGTACTATGAGAGAACAGTCTGCTCAGGTGCCTGGACCCACACTTGTGCACATAAGGCAGCTTTCTCAAAGCCCTTCTTAAAGTAGGATCCCAAACTCTTACTTTGAGTACTAAACATTTTTTCTACTTGTGACACCTGACTTTTAGAAACCCAGCTACAACTTCTTTGTCTCTTAAATGCCCCTTTTTGATTAAATGGATCCAGTCCTGAAGGTCAGTCTCTGATTTGTACTGATAGCTGATTTTGTGCTCTTTAACCAGTTAGTTGCTTCATGCCTCTGAACCACACTTTGTGTGAAATAAATCATTTGCTTGTAGATATTTATTTATGTTTCATTTTGTTTTGTTTTGTTTTGAGACAGCCTCTCACTATATAGCACTGGTTGGCCTGGAACCCACTATATAGTCCAGCCTGGCCCTGAAATCACAGAGATTCATTCCATCTGCTTCTGCCTCAAAAGTGGTGGGATCAAAGGTGTACATAACCATTTCTGGCCATTTATGGAATTTTTTTATGGTAAACCTATCTGATGTATGTAAAGCCATTTGTGACACACAGTGACTGCTCAGAAAATATTAACTGATGCCTTTAGTGTCTTGTTTCCTAATGCAAATTCTCCCAATGTTTTTCTCACACAGAGTAATACCAGAGTCCTACCTTTGGCCAACTTTCTCCCTGGACTTCAAGACTGTTCACTGTTGTGAAGCTCACTGCTTTCTTCTTGATTTTTAGTTGACTGAGATTTTCTCTGATATTTGACCCTCCTGTGTACCACCTTCAGGCTTGATATATCTCACCTATGAGTCCTCATCCCACTCACCTCAGGGATGCTGTGAATAGAGAAATGTGGCCTCCCCAGGAAACCGTCATCCAGGTTCATGTCCATTCCCACTTTCTATCAGTTGTTTAATGAGTTGTGAACAGTACTTGCTGCCTGAACACCTAACACTTGACCTTGTCATAGAAATAGCCTAAGAGAAAAAAAACAGAACAGTAAATCTGTTTCTGGCTGTCTCCACATATATTCCACTGTAACTCTCTAAATAAGGAAAGTAAACCTGTTGAAATAAACCGAATCTATGTCTCTCCGTGTCTGATTTCTAGTTAGCTACAAATCATGTTTCTAATGCTCCACAATATGCCCTTTTCTCCATCTTGGTAGGCAAAATAAAAGCCCCTAAAGGTGTTTTTTACCTAAAATTTGTTTTATATATATATATATAAAGGATTTATAGATATCGTTAAGGGAAAGAGCTTTGAAAGGAAACTGTCCATGATTGTCCAGATGGGCCTCATCCAATCACTCAAACCCTTAAAAACCAAGAACCTGTTTAACCCATAGCCAGAGAATAGTCAAGGTTTCAGAGAGAGCCAGAGTATTGCTGTCTTAAAGGTCGAAGAAGGATCCACAAGCCCAGGGAAAGGAACAGTCTGTAGAAGCTAGAAAAGGCAAGAAACAGATGTTCCCCTATGCACCTCCAGGAGAGGACCTGGGTAGGTGGCATATGCCTAGACAGTCCCAGCAACCAGTAGGCTGAGGCAGAAGCATAGTGAATCCTAGGCCAGACTGGCTTATAAAAGGAGTTTCAGACTGACAAGGGCTAAATAGCAGAGAGTTTATGGAGGAGAGACCGAGACTACAGTTGTGCTGAGTCCTGTACTTGAGCTGAGTACGATCTGTTTTGGACTTTTAACTAAAAGATTCGGGAATAAATCCCATCCTGTTTAGAGCCATGGTGTCTTAACTTCTTCTGATAGCAGTGGGAAATCAGTAAATTTGTTGTTAAATTTATCCTTAAAATTATCATGGAGTTTTTTTTTTTCAAATTTATGTTAATCAATGGGGATTTAATTCGGCCAAAACACAGGAGACAGATGTAAGTCTAGTGAACGGTGGGAATGATTAGCATAGTGAGAGTGAGCATGCTCCGCGCAGGTTCAACTGAAATGTCTCTGTGGCAAATCTCTTACCACAGCGGCAGCTGCACACCATTTACCATTCACAAGTTTGCAAGATCCCTCCTCTCCTATGTTGCATGTTACACTCAACAAAGCCAAGTGAGGCACATCATTTAACAAGGTGCACAATAATGTTATCACAAAAGCTACTCTTGTGAGCTGCATCCCAGTTTGGTTATCTACTATCTTCATGACTTTAAATAGTCATTCTTCGGTACTCATTTCCGTTTGTCAGTAGCTCATATGTGTACCTAGAAACATCAGGATATTTACTGAAGCCACCTCTCAGCTCTTGGTATTTCTACAAATTACTCCACTCTGTCAGAATATACACGTTTAAGAAAAGAAAAATCCTGCTTCTTAACTGAGATTAAACTGAAATACACAAGTGCCAGCCCCTTGCTCCAGCTTCCCCTCCACAGGAAACAGATTGCATTTACTTTCTTTTATATCCCTTGATGAGTAAAATCTTGCTCTACTTTCAAGTCCCAAATCAAATGTCACTTCTTACAAAATTGCCTTGACCACACCACCAGGAGTTAATCTTGCTTCTGTCTGAAAAACGGTAGCACCCACTGGCTATTGCTTACCACAGGCAGTTATTAATCTCTTTTTTAAAATCTCCTGCATGCCAAGCAGACTACAAACCCCTGCAGATGGGGGCATGCCCCTTGCTGCTTGCCAATAGTACCTACTTAGTAAGCACTCTCTTTTAATCCTGCTGCAGAAGTGCCATTCTGCCCCTACCTCAAGTCCATCACCTCTGTCCTCTGACCTTCCCTGCTCTTCCTCTCAGTGCACTCTGTGGTATCTTTTATCCTCCATCCCTCCTTTCCATTTCCATCCTCTCTCTTAATTTAAAAATAAATCCTTCATAAAACCCACATCAAATGCTAGCTGCATTGTTGGGTTTTCCAGGGTTATTTTTCTTTTGCCAAGTTGAGTTGTTAACATGTATAGACTTTACTTCAACATCTCTGCATCATACTTCCATGCTCTGGCCACTTTACTTGGGTTTCCACCCTACCACTTGCTAAACAATCTTGCTCAAAGGCTGCTAAGTGCTGCTCAGTAGGCATAGCCAATGGTTCCTCTAAAAACGTCTCTTCTAGGCAGTAGGTTCTATCACTGACAGGAACTCTCTTACATGGTTTCTCTTGGCCCTTTACTTCTCCTAGCTCCCTCAGCTAAACTCCTCCCAAATATTGGGAACTCTAATACAGACCCTGGCCTGTGTTTACTCAGCAGGAATCCTCTAGATTTTTTCCCTCTTCAAAGCGACAAATTTTCATGGGAACAAAAAATAAAAGCAAATTAGGCTAAAGTAATGGCTTATATAAATTAAACGTATATGTGCTGTCGTTATTTGAGAGGAGAGGGTCTTAACTGAGAAAATGCCTCCATAAGATCAGGCTTTAGGCTGCTAAGCCTATAAGCACCAAATATAGTAATTCTGTGTTCTCTAAGCAGGGTGAGCATGCCAGTAGACAGCATTCCTCCAAGGTCTTTGCATCAGTTCCTACCTCCAGGTTCCTGCCCTATTTGAAATCCTGTCTTCACATCTTCAATGATAAACAGTGACATAGAAGTATAAGCAAATTAAACCCTTCCTTCCTAACTTTCATTTGGTCATGGTGTTTTACTATAACAATAACCACCCTACTTAATACTGTTGTTGTTGTTGTTTTGCTTTAGTTTGTTTTTATGGTTTGTGGTTCCAAGTTTGAGTTCTTGCCTTGGTTTCTTTCAGTGGGCTAGGATTCAAGATTTGTATACCAAACAAGCCTATTTTCTCCAAAATTGCTTTAGGTAATTGTGTTTTAATACAGCAATATTACCCCTAATAAAGATATCCAATAAAGCTTTAATTCTCAAGAAGTTCATACCCTACTGCAAAATGCACCTG
>NW_022196900.1:32733583-32750205 GCF_008632895.1 Mastomys coucha | reverse complement strand
AAGATCATTTCCAAAAATATGACAAATTCAGAAAAGGAAGTAATTAACTGTAGGAGGACATTTTACAGACAGACAGAACTTCCTGAAGAAGTGAACACACTGGGAGGAAGCTTTGAAAGGCCAGTGGGTGAAATACTTACCAGGAAAGCATAAGGACCATAGTTCAGATCCTCAACATCCATATAAGTTTCTCTAGACATCAGAAGTCCTCTTTTGAGTTGTTGGTCAATGGTTAAGAGACTTTCCAAACATATAGGCTATTGTTATTACCCTTGTTTGCCTCCCAGAGGTTAAAGGTAAATCCCTATTGCTAAATTTGCAATGATTTCAAATTCAGGACACAGATGGCCCTGAGTTAGACATGACATGAAAGCCTCCTCCATGAGGACTACCTTTCATGGCACTAGAAGGTGGCATGCAAGATTCCGAAGAAGGGAACCAGCTAAGGCACCTACAAACCTCAATAATTACTGGCATGGCATGATAGCCCTAAGGATACAATAGTCTTTCACATACCATGGTGATAACCAACAGTCCTCTAAAGGGACTTACGACTCATTTAGCAAGAAAGAAAGCATACCTGGTACTGGAAACCTAATCAACCACCCACGGATAATGAAGTCATGAATCTTGGAAGAGAACGTACAACCACTATGTTACTAATCCTGCCTAATCCCTAACTACACTAAATATTTGCTTCTACACCCATAGATAACTATAGTCCTTACTACTCATCAAACTTCTATTTCTGTAATAGTAGTAGTCCTTACTACTATTACAAACTTCTCTTTGTCATAGAGAGATCATTACAGAAAAGCACAACCTTTCAAAATTCAGAGTTGTGGAACCCAATCCCAGTGGATACATCTGCAAAACAAACACACACAGTGTAAAAATATTCAGTGGGAAAAGAGAGCATGAATTTGAATTAGAGAAAGGAGGGAAATATGGGGAGGTTTGAAGGGAGCAAAGAGAAAGAGATATGGTATAATCGTATCCAAATAAATAAATAAATAAGTGAACCTTTGGTCAGCAAGGTGGTTTGACAAGTAATAGCAGTTGTTTTGAAAGATGGATGACCTGAGTTTAATCCTCTGAACGCATTGTGGAAAGAGTGAACATCCAATATTATCTTCTGACCTCCATTTCTGTGCTGTAGTACAGGTATGCCAGCTTACAAACACACACACTAATTTTAATAATACATTTTATTACTTAACTCAATAATAACCATTTATACTAGCTTTCCATTGTTATGGAAATAGATTACAGTATCAACTTAGAAAATGAAAGGTTTATTTCCACTTACAAGTTCAGATATTCCCATCTCCTTCCATGTTCTTGCTATTTTTGAGTCTATGGTGACAAGTGTTGGGGAACAGAAAAGGGAGGCAGGACATGAAGCTGAAGAGTAGTGTAACTGGTTAGCATGGGCAAGGCCCTACGTTTAAGAAAAAAGGGGAGCAGAAGCAGGACTAGGAATTCCAGTCTCCCCTTTAAGGGTGCTTCCCCAACTGACTTGACTTCTTACAGTAGGCCCAGCCTCTGAGAAATTCTTCTGATTTCCTCAAGTTACCCTAGGCCACTGATTAAACCAACATAGAACATTGAATGACATTCCAGAGCCAAGCCTCACCCGACTTTTAATATATAATTTAACATGTAATCTATAATTTAATATATAATTGGCAACATTACTGCGTCTTTAAAAATCCTATATCTGTTTGACATTGAAAATACAGTGACTGCAGAGTAGCTCTTCTCAGCAGAACCATAGCTTTAGCACATGCTCTTCTCTCAGGGTGCCTCCTCTCACCACCAATTTCATCTCCTAGTTACCTGACATCAGAGAACAATATCTACTTTCTTAGTCACTCTTTTACTGTTGTGAAGAGACACCATGACAAAGGCAACTATTTTAAGAGAAAGAATATAATTGGAGGCTTTATGGTTTCAGCGGTTTAGTCCATTATCATCATAACAGGGACCTTGATGGTATGTAGACAGGCACTGGAGCCTGAGGCGAAGACTACATCCTGATCCATAGGTGAGGAGAGAGACTGTGAACTTGACCTGAGCATTTGAGACCCCAAAATTCACCCCAGTGATATAATTAGTCCAACAAGGCCTCCTAAACCTTCTAAACCCTTCAAATACTGCTACATTCTGCTGACTACACATTATATTAATTATTGGAGGGGGGACATTTTTATTCAAAACACCAAACCTACTATTTTATCCCTAGGTCTTTATCTTCTGAACTATGGGCAGCCCCGTGCTCTTGGCATCCTGCACTTCTACCTCTTAACCCTACACACTCAGAAACAGCTTTTCAACAAATAGTAATTTCTAATGTAATACAGTATCATGTACATTGAATACACATAATGAATCATTAAATCAAAACTTGACAACCAGGAAAAAAAGAAAGAAATAGCTTTTCACCCACTGCAAACTCCACACAGAGCAAGCCTGTCTCACCCAGAGCAACATTTCATCCAGCACCTGGCACGTAGAAGTTATTCAAGATGAGTTTAATGTAATCAATTGAAAGCAGCTTGCAAGGTAATTGAAAACAGTTCTTCACATTGCTATTTCCATCATAGAATTTGTGGAACAGTTGTAAACTAATTGATGTGATTTCAATGTAGTGCTTAGGGCTAAAGGTTATCCAGTTGCATAGCAAAGACTAGAGAGATAGGAACCCAGGGCAGCTGTGAAAAGCAACAGCAAACACCTGGGGTTCTTACTAATGTATTGTTGGACAAGTAACATATTCATCTGTTATACAACTCAAAAGACATATAACAGAAGGGAGAGTGTTTCTTACTCTCTTCTTTTCACCTATCTCCTGAAGACAACTGACTAGTTCCTTCTATTTCACTCTCCTGACCTGGGATTTATATACATTTATATACATATTTTTTCCCAAAGCTCTGGAATTTTATCTACCCTGAACTTCTACTTCCTAACTCCACGTGCTCAGAAATAGTTTTTCACCTGCTACAGACTTCATTCACAGAGCAGATCTGTTTCATCTAGAAAAATACCTCATATATATATGTAATTCATAATATATAATAATAATATTTAATATATATCCATAATATATAATAATAAATTACTCATTATATATATGTATACATATATATTAACCCTCACTTAGGAGGCACACTTTGGATTATTTTCTTCTATTGGCCATGATCTAGACACTTCATATATTTATGTACTTTAATTAGAATTTAGAATTGAAATTCTTTCATCCAAATCATTATCCTTGCCTGAGTCTTTTCCTTTTGAATATTGCCAATCACTGATTAGAATAATATATTTATTTATACAATTTATCTTTGTCCACATACAGAGCATTAAATACTTAGCAAATCTCTCCTTTCACATATGGTTGAATTCCTAGTTATTACTATGACAGTTCTTTTTTTAATTAATTATTTTATTTATTTACATCTCAAACGTTGCCTCCCATCCTTCCCCAAAGTTCTTCACCCCATCCGTCACCCCTTCTCTGAGAGGGTACTTCTCCCCCCCCCCCAGGGATCCTCCTCCCCTGGGGCATCAAGTCTCTACAGGATTAAGCACATCCTCTCCCACTGAGGCCAGATAAGGAAGTCCTCTACCAGTGTTCTCAGACCTCCTAGTGCATGCTCTTTGTCTGATGGCTTAGTCTCTGGGAACCCTGAGGCGTCCAAGTTAGTTGATACTGGTTTTTTTTTTTTTCCTATGCGATTGCCATCCCTTTCCATTCCTTCAATCCTCCCCCTAACTCTTCCATAGGGGCCCCAAACCTCAGTCCCATTCTTGGGTGTAAGTATCTGCATCTGTCTTATTCAGCTGCTGGTAGAGCCTCCTAGAGGATAGACATGTTAGGTTACATGTCTGCAAACACAAGATGGCATCAGTAATAGTGTCAGGGTTTGGTGCCCTTCCATGCAATGGATCCCAAATTGGTCTGGTAACTGGTCTGTCATTTCTTCACTTTCTGCTCCATTTTTGTCTTGGCATTTCTTTTGGACAGGAACAATTTTGAGTTAAAAATTTTGAAGGTGGGTTAATGTTCCCATTCCTCCACTGGGGTCCCTGTTTAACTATTAGAGGTGGACTTTTCAGGATCTATCTCCACACTGTTGGGCATCTCGGCTAAGGTCACCCACATTGATCCTCTCACATCCCAAACCTCTGGGATTTAATAGAGGTTTCTCAACATTCCCCCCACCCTCCACCTGCAGCACTTGCATATTTCCATTCATTCTCCTGAACCTCTGGGCTTCTCTCCTGCCTTCCCCAACCCCATTCCTGGTCCTGCCCCCCCCATTTCTCCCTCTGTTCACCCACTCAGGTCCCTCCTTTCCTCTGTGTCTGGTGATTATTTTGTTCCCCCTTCTAAGTGGGAATGAAGCATCCTCACTTGGCCTTTCCTTCCTGTTTAACTTCTTTGGGTCTGTGAGACACATAATAGGTATTCTGTATTTTTGACTAATATTCACTTATCAGTGAATACATAAAATGCATGTTCTTGGGTCTGGGTTACCTCACTTAGGATGGTATTTTCTTGTTGGATACATTGCCTGCAAAATTCAGGATGTCCTCATTTTTAGTAGCTCAATAATATTCCATTGTGTAATTGAACCACATTTTCTTTATCCATTCTTCAGTTGAGAGATATCTGGGCTGCTTCCAGTTTCTGACTACTATGAATAAGGCTGCTAAGAGTATAGTGGAAAATATGTCTTTGTGGTAGGGTAGAACATCTTTTTGGTATATGTCTAAGAGTGGGATAACTGGATCTTCAGGTAGAACGATTTGCAGTTTTCTGAGGAATGGCCAGATTGATTTCTAGAGTGGTTGTACCAGTTTGCATTCTCAACAGCAATGAGGAGTGTTCCCCTTTTTCCGCATGCTCATCAGCATGTGCTGTACCTTGAGTTTTTCATTTTAGCCATTCTGATTGGTGTAAGGTAGAATCTCAGGATCATTCTGATTTGCATTTCCCTAATAACTGTTTCTCTGCCACTGAAGATTGCTTTATTAAGAATTCTCTGTTTAGCTGTGTACCTCATTTTTAAATTGGGTTATATGGTTTTTTGGAGTCTACCTTCGTGAGTTCTTTACATATTTCAGATATTAGCTCTTTATCAAATGTAGGATTAGTGAAGATCTTTTCACAATCTTTCAGTTGCAGGTTTGTCCAATTGACAATGTCCTTTGCCTTACAGAAGCTTTTCAGCTTAAAGAGATCCCATTTGTCAATTGTTGATCTTAGAGCCTTAGCCATTGGTGTTCTGTTCAGGAAAATTTCCCCCTGTGCCAATGTATTCAAGGTTCTTTCCCACTTTCTCTTCTATTAGATTCAGTGTATCTAGGTTTATGTTGCGGTCTTTGATCTACTTGGACTTAACGTTTGTGCAGGGTAATAGATATGGATCAATTTACATTATTCTACATGCAGACCACCAGTTAGACCAGCACCATTTGTTGAAGATGTTTTCTTTTTTCCACTATATGGTTTTGTCCTTTTTGTCAAATATCAAGTGTCCATAGATGTGTGGGTTATTTCTGGGTCTTTCATTATATTTCATTGATCGTCCTTGTCTGTCTGTCTCTGTACCATGTGGATTTTATCATTATTACTCTGTAGTACAGCATGAGGCCAGGGATGGTGATTCTCCTAGAAGTTATTTTATTGTTGAGAATTGTTTTTGCTGTCCAGGGTTTTTTGTTATTCCAGATAAAGTTGAGAATTTCCCATTCTAGCTCTGTGAAGAGTTGAGTTGGACTTTTGATGGGAACTGTATTGAATCTGTAGATTGCTTTTGATAAGATGGCCAATTTTACTATGTTAATCCTACCAATCCATGAGCATGGGAGATCTTTCTATCTTCTGAAATCTTCTTCAGTTTCTTTCCTGAGAGACTTGAAGTTCTTGCCATATAGATCTTTTAAATTTTTTTGGTAAGTATGCCATCAAGATATTTTATACTATTTGTGGCTATTGTGAAGGGTGTTGTTTCCCTAATTTCTTTCTCAGCCCATTTATGATTTATATAAAAAAGGCTACTGACTTGTTTGAGTTAATTTTGTATCCAGTCATTTTGCTGAAGTTGTATAGCAGCCACAGGCATTCTTTCATAGAAGTTTGACAGTTGCTTATGTATGCTATCATACAGCACACATCAAAGGCAAAATCCATCATGATGAAGTCTCAGTTCTGAACATCTATGCCCCAATTGCAAGGGCACCCAAATTCATAAAAAGAACTTTAATAAAACTCAAAATATACACTGAATCTCACATAATAATAGTGGGAGACTTCAACGCCCCACAGTCATCAATGGACAGGTCCTTGAAACAGAAAGTAAACAGAGAAATAAACTAACAGAAGTTATGAACCAAATGGATTTAATAAATACTATAAAATATTTCACCCCAAAACAAAAGAATACCTTCTTCTCAGCACCTCGTAAAACTTTCTCCAACACTGATCATATAATTGGACACAAAACAAGTCTAACTGATACAAGAAGATTGAATAATCCCATACATTCTATCAGATCACCACGGACTAAGGTTGGACATCAATAACAGCAAAAACAAGAGAAAGTCCACATACTCATGGAAATGGAACAGTTTAAATAAATTCATAAATATCTATGTAATAATTTAATAGGTAATAATAGTTTAAATAAATTCATGTATCTATATACTTTAATTAGAATTTAAGGTTGTAATTTTTTTGATCCAAATCATTATCTTCACCTAAGGTCTTTCCCATTTGGATATTATCAATCACTAAATGGAGGGATAAAATTGTTTATATAATTTATCTTTGTCTGTATAAAGAGCATAAAACATCCAGCAAATCTTTCCTTTCACATGTGGTTGAGATCTTAGTTATTACTATGACCACTCTTTTTTTATTTACATTTCAAATGTTATCTCCTTTCCCAGTTTCCCCTCTACAAGCCTCCTATCCCATGCCCCCTTATCCTGCTTCTATGAGGGTGCTTCTCCAACATTCTACCCACTCCCACCACACTGCCCTAGCATTCCTCTACACTGGGGCATCAAGCCTTCACAGGATCAAGGGCCTCCCCTCCCATTGATGCCAGGTAAGGCCCCTTCAGCTCCTTCACACTCTCCTCTATCTCCTCCATTGGGGTCCCCATGCTCAGTCCAATGGTTGGCTATGGGACTCTGCATGTGTATTGTACTATGACCACTCTTAAGTTAAAAATTATTAGTGCAGAATGCCTGAGAAAGAATGCCAGGACACAAAGCAAACATTTTCAGAGACATAGTCATGAAATTTTAGTTATATTCTATACCAGGGTCCATGATGCAAATCCTTTGTTTGTGTCTCTGTGTAACCACTGACAACTTAGCACATACTACTGAAAGTAAAATCAGAAGTTAAAAGATATGTAGTATCTTATTACTTTCTCTATACCTTTGACCCCTCTGAGAGATGATAACAGGGTTCTAAGAAGGAACTAGAGTTAATTTTGCTTTCTTTTATCATCACAAGAGTGAAAACGTAGTATCTGTTTAAATGCAAATAAAAAGCATTCCAGAACTTTCAAATTTTACTGTTTGAATGACACATTTCTTAAAGTAACTTATCAATGTGATGTATTAACATCAATACATATATTTAGCCTTTTTAATATATTCCAAAATTCTACTACAGAGATACTTGTGCATCCATACTAATTACTGCTGTATTCATAATAGCCAGAAATTGGAAACAGTCTGGATGTTCATAAACTGATGAATGGATAAGAAAGTGTGGTACATTTACACAATGGGATATTATTTAGTTATTAAGCTAAAGGAAATAATGAAACTTCCAGGTAAAGGAATGAAACTAGAAAAAATATTTTGAGTGAGTTCACACAGGCAGGCCTAAAGAAGACAAATATTGCACATTTTCTATTACATGTATATATTAGATTTTAAGCTGTAGATATCTGTGTTTTGACGCAAATAACCATAGAGGTTAGGTAGATAATAAGGGAGCAAGTTAAAAGAGAAGATCCTCCAAAGAACAGTAAATAGAATACAGTGTTATAGAGAGATAAACTGTAAACTAGAATAGGAAAATTAAATGGGGAGGGCAATGAGAAAGTGAGATAAAGGAGAGATAACAAACACTAAATGGCTTTTGAATAGACACATGAATAGAAGTTTCCTGTGGTGTATGCCTGTGTGAAAGGCACTTAAATGGAGACATCATTTAACAGAAAAGATAGCGACCCAGCCATACATCCTGTGAGACCATGCAAAACTCCCAGTGCAAGAATAGTTTACAACTTGCTTAGTTACTGGCCAAAGAGGATCCATAGTAGACCCCCCTGCCCAAACATCATAGACTATTGCCAATCCTTGTTCTACACAATCTGAGGCAAATCCATTTTGCTGAAGACCCAACTTATTTATGTCATTAAGTATGAATAAATCAAACTGATGCCCAACTAAAAATTTCACACTTATTGACTAGTATTCATGGTTGTAAGGTATTTTGCATGCTACCAAAGGAGAAAAGCAATCACCATCTTCACTCAGCTACAAACCCTGTGACCTACAGCAAAGAGATGTCTACAAGATACACTCACACAGTACTCACACAAATGTGATGGAGGTAACATGTGTAGGTTGGCTGATGCTGCTAGTATTATAATGCTAATATTGGTTCCTGAAGACTGGTTGTCCCAGAGAAGAGAGAGTTCACACATGATCTTGCCCCAAATTATTTCTGATTGGTAAACAAATATGCTGACAGCCAATAGATGGACAGAAGAGACACAGACAGGGTTTAGAGTCCCCGAATTCAGAGGTCAGAGGAGAACCATGGGGAGAGAATAAGCTGGAGGAGAGAGAAGCCACCATAGGTTAGGTGAGTCATGAAAATACGGCTCTGAGGCCTGGCCAATTGGAGATAAGAGAAGCCCAGATAAAACATAGTAAGTAATAATTTGGGGTTATCTGTAAGATAGTAGATTTTGATAGCATAGAGGGTAGATATCTACCTGGCTCTTATGTTGTTTAAAGCTTATTATAAATATAAAGGTTGTGTGTGTATTTTATCTGGGAACTAAATGGTCAAAGTGGGATAGAAACCCTGGTTCAATATTAAATAAGTTTTACAACTTAACAAACCACTTCTTGAATGGGTTTATGTGCTGCACCACAAGATGGAACCCATACCTGACACCACCAATGTTGCTACGAACCTGAGACTAGACAGGTCATAAGTCTCCTGGGAAACCTAGTACTACTATTCTGCTGGAAGGAACAAAACTATACAATAACTACTAACAACTTATTGTTAAACCCATAAATCAATGCCTCACTCAACAGTCATCAGATAAGCTTTTTCTTGTAGTAGGTGGGAACTAATACATTGGCCCACAACAGGACATTGTACAGAGAATGAGAGACTTTGGGACAATCAATTCTAAATGGATGTCTTCATCAAAGCCCACTGCTTAAGTCTTAGAAATCTTTGTGGAAAAGAAACAGAAAGATTGTAAGGGTCAATGACAACAGATGAATTCGAGAAAACACAATCTTCCAGACACATTCATTTATATGTGTTTGTAATAGAAATATTTTTTTTAAAAAAGAGACCATAAATTTGAGAGAAAGTTGGGGGACCAAGGATTGAGAGGGATGAGGAATTATGTAAATGCAATACACATATATGGAAAAATAAGAATAATTTAAAAACAACAAAAACTTGAAATAACAAGAATGGCATAGAATTGAAGACCCAAACATAAATTCATATATTTATGGACACCTCATTTTTGGTAAAGAAGCTAGAAATACATATGTGAAAAAGAAAGCATCTTTAACAAATGATGCTGGTCAAACTGGCTAGCTCCATGTAGAAGAATGCAAATTAATCCATATTTATCACTGCAAAAAACTCAAGTCCAAAAGTATCAAAGAAGACCACAACTGAACCTACTAGGCAAGAAAGTGGGAAACAACCTTGAATGCATTAGCACAGAAGACAACTTTCTGAATAGAACATAAATAGTGTAGGCATTAAGATAAAAAATTAATAACTAGGTCCTTATGAAACTGAAAAGCTTTTGTAAGCCAAAGAACAACATCAATCAAACACAGAGGCAGCTTTCAGAATAGAAAATGATTTTCACCAACTCCACATATGATAGAGATTTAAGGTCTAAAATATATAAATAACTCAAGAAATTAGATATCAACAACACACACAAAAAAAAAATTCTAGTCTAAAAAAATGGGTACCAGACCTCTACCCACCATACTGTGATGCTGCACTCAGGAGAATTAGGCCCACATCACACCAGCAACTGGACAAGTGGAAGCTGCACCTTGCCTAGGCAGCACAGTAGAGATGTCTGATCACTAGGATGTGGGCCCAGACCTGAGAGTGTAATCATACAAGACCCTAACCCTTGTCATCCCTGTGGTTATGTGAGGGGAGGAGAACTGGTCCTACACCTTGTCTGAGTAGTGTGGGAGAGCTGGCCCTGGACCCTCACCTGAGCAGCACAGTATAGCTTGCACTGGTGGTGGGGAGGGTGGTATGAGTGACCCAACCTGGAGGGTAAGAGTATAGGAGTGCTGACCTCACCCCTTGCCTGGATAGTGTGGGAGAACTGGTCCTAAGGATGTGAGCGTGGGAGAGCTAGTGGACCGACCAACTCAGCTATCACCTAGGCCCAGACCAGGAGCTCTGAGTTTGCCCACCCAAACTATGAACTGCTAGAGCACAAAAAGGGGCCCATATTGTAGAGCCTAAGCTGCAGTATCTCCATGACACAATGGAACAACAGGATGTCTGAGAGGAGTCCTGGTGAAAATCTACTATTGATAGTGAAGCAGAATTCAGAGGCTTCAAACCAAACCAATGGCTTACTTATATTTGCAAGTAATGCTGTTTGGGCAAAAGTACATACTATGGGACACACCATGACATACATACAGCAGTTTCCACAGTTAGGGTTCTTAAATATTATCATTATTATTATTGTTGTTGTTGTTGTTGTTGTTGTTTATTTTTGTTTTCTTTGGGGGGAGATTTAAGGACAGAGGGTGAATATGGAGGGATGGGGAAATGAATGGAACTGGGGTGCATGAGGTGAATGAAGTCTAATACAAAGTTTAAAAAATTATAAAAAGCTTGAAAAAGATTGGGTCCATATCTAAACAGTGAATTCTCAACAGAGGAATCTCAAATGGCTGAAAAATATTTGATAAGCATGTTGAACATATGAAATGTTCAACATGCTTAGCTATCAGGGAAATGTAAATTAAAGCTGCTTGGAGAGTCCATCTTAAACTGTCAGAATGACTAAGATCAATAGTGCAAGTGACAGCACATCCAGGCAAGGAGGACGTGGAGCAAGAGGACCAGTCTTCTATTGCTAATGGTGATATAAACTTGTACAACCACTATGGAAATCAATATGATGCTTCCTCAGAAAACTGTGAATCAATCTATCTCAAGATTCAGCTATACCACTATTGAGTATATATGCAAAGATTTTCATTCAACCAGAAGGATACTGGTTCATCCATGTTCATTGTAGTTTCATTCATAATTGACAGACATTGGAAACAATCTATATGTCCCTCAACGGAAGAATGGATAAATACATGTGGTACATTTACACAAAGAAGTTTTACTCAGCAGTTTAAAAAGAGATCGTATGAAATCTGCAGAGAGATCAATACAACTAGAAAAAAAAAGCATTCTAAGTGAGTTAACCAAGACCTAGAAAGGCAAATATGATAGTCAATAGTTAATTATTATCATCAAAATAAAAGTATATAATTAAATTATTGAAGAGAATTCAAAACCCTCAAGAATATTTGCCAATTTTCAAGTATCTTTAGACTGTAATTCAGAAAATATGAATGAAGAGAAGACAGGTTGCTGATTTAAAGCAGAGAAAGAAGAAAGGCCAAGTAAAACTCCCAGCCCTTCAATTGGGGCAGGTTACATATTTCTGCAATTCCAATATTCAGAAGGGGAAGACATGAGGATCAGAAGTTTAAGGTCATCCTCAGCTTCACAGGAAGTTGGAGAACATCCTGAGATGTATGTGATCCTGTCTCAAAGAGAGAAAGAAAAGAGACAGGGGATGGAGACAGAAGAGTTGGGGGAGGGAGGAAGAGAGAGAGAAAGAATTATAACATTTATTGTAAGTAGGCCAATAATGTTTATCTCATATTCCTACTAGCAAGAATAAATAAAATCACAGGGATTTTGCCTGTGAGATTATCCTTACAACAAGTTAGAAAATGACTTTGCTGAACATTCTGAAAATGGGGAGAGAAGTTCCCTCCTGACACCGAGTGCAGAATACAAAGTTCTGCTACAAGCAGCAGGAATAGACTGGCAAGCACTGGCTATGCTGTAGCCACCACGGTGTACAATTTGAAAAAACTAGTGTGCACTTCTGAATTTAAAAATATAAAATTGCTCTATTTTTAATACAAGGCCAGACTATGCCCTCATTTTTATAAACAAGAAATGTATAAGCAGACTAAGTTGGGGTTTGTTTTAATATAGCCTCATTTCCTGATTGTGGTCATGTATGAGTGAAAGTATCTCTGCTGCCACCAGTCACCCAATTTGAGATACAGAACTTCAGAACCTCAAATATGTATTACAAATAGAGAAAGCCCAGTGTCCAACCCAGACAAACCAAAGCCAGAACAAGCTGACTGAAAATAGTACAGCTGAGAAATCTAGAAATGGACTAGGGAGAACCATGTATATTCTAGGAAAAGTTTCGGGATTCAGAAAGATTAAAAATTCCAGGCCAACTTGGGACATATAGAGATTCAGAAACAAAACAAGGAGCACGTAATGTCACTAACCATTCTTGGTTTGCTGTCAAGACTTGTCTTACTTTGCCCATGAAATGATTAGAAAGATAACTTTGAGGGAAATATAAAAAGGCTAGCCTTTGTGTCCTGTAATTATTTTTCCTACCCAGCCATTTTGTAATTTTTACTTCTCACTTCCAGTCTCATAGTCTGTACTTAAGCACTTGGTTTCACCAACTACAAGCCACAAATTTTTAGCCATGCATTAACAGCAATAACTGGGCTTCTGCCCAAACAGCTAGGGTCGGGAGCTCTTATGTAAGACAATGCCACTGTGCTGAGTGAATGAGCAGTGTTCTTCTAGTCTCTTTCAAGTTCCTTGTGCCTAGAGGATTCTGAACACTCCACACACCTTTATCTGGCATGCAAGGCAGAATGGGAATGGCCTGTCCCTGAGGACAAAGACCGAAAGCAGCACAGCTGTCCCAGCAAATCAGCAGAGGTGATACTTGGAGGGGAGGAAGTAGACATCTCTGCTCACCTCTGTCTGGAGTGGGGACAGGAAGGGAGTGGAGAGAGAAGAATGAGGAGGAAGAAGGGAAGGGAAAGGAGTAGAAGGAAAGAAGAAAGAAGAAGGAAGATGCAGTGAACCCTGTGCAAACAACACAGAAAAGCCCTCAGTATACCACTTTCCAGTGGTCTCCATTCCCTTACAGAGGAGCAACTAGTATGGAACATAACACAAGTCTCCGTAACATATACAGTATAGTAGTTTATAAAGACATGAACATTACTACTCTGTGTTTTATTTGCTTTGGAGTATGGTCAGAATTGTCCTCTTTGGAGTTCTAATTTATAAATTTATAAACCTTATCATTGTTGCCATATGGAGAGTCTGGATTTGTCTGATTTTTTTTAAAATCAAACTAGTGCTTGCCAAGATGGCTAAAATAAGATCAGAAAAAAAAAGTGTGTGTGTATGTGTGTGTATGTGTTGGTTTGAATGAGAATGGTCTCCATAGGCTCATTTATTCCAATGCATGGTCCCTGGTTGATGGAAATGTGTAGGGAGGGATTAGGAGATTTGGCCTTTAGGAGTAGGTATGGTCTTGTTGGAGAAGGTATAACACTATGGGTAGGCTTTGAGAATTCAAATGCTCACACCAAGCCAAGTCTTGATTTCTCTGCCTCCAGTTTTTAAATCAGGATACAAGCCTCAGCTACGACTTCAAGTTTCCAGACCTGTCTTCCCAATGCCCTGCTCCCCACCATGAAAGTCATGGACTCAACCTCTTAAATTGTACCCAAGCTTCCAATTAAATGTATTCTTTTATAAGTTGATTTGGTTGTGGTATCTTTTCACAGCAATTGAAAGTTAAAATGATAGGCAGATGATAGATAGATAGATAGATAGATAGATAGATAGATAGATAGATAGATAGATAGATAGATGAGCTATGTTTATGTAGATATATTTATATGTATGTATGTAAATGTGTGTATATGTATATATGTATGTATGTATATGCTACATCCCTTTGGCTGGAGTTGTCATGTATGTGGGATATCAGAAATATAAATAGATACATTTGTGTCTTTCCAGATTTCTTAATTCTGAGAATACCAAAATGTTCTCTAGATTAAAGAAATTCAGTAGCTAAAATTTGTGGATTTCTGCTTTCTCATATAATCTTGTCTGAGGCATACCAAGGCTATTTTTTTATTTCAATTTTAGTTAAGAACAAACTTGGTCTCTTCACATATTACACATCATGCATATGTATGTGTGTATGTATGTACCTATATGTTTGTCAGTGATAGCTACTGTTTTGTTTGACCACATCCTGTTCTTCCTATCAAGGAAGAAACTGTCTTCTTGAGAATGGTCTTTGTGATTTAAGGTGTGTGATGGTGAATCTCATTGACAATTTAAAAAATTTATAATTGCTATGGAAACACATTTCTGCTGTGTCTTTGAAATTATTTCTGGTATGGTTTGACTGTGGAGGACAAAACCACCCAGAATGTTGATGGCACCAGTCCATAGGCTGGAGTTGTCATGCATGTGCTATGTTAGAAACACAGACAGAAACCTCAGACAGAAATTTGTGTCTTTCCAGAAACCTCAATTCCCAGAATACCAATGTGTTCTCTAGATGCTCCAATTTCAGAGGAAAACTTTCTCATCTTTTTTTGTTTCCTTTGATAATCCTGCCGGAGGAAAACCAATATTGTTGGTTTTGTTTTTATTCTAATTTTAACTAAGAATCAACTTCCAATAACACATTACACATCACACAACAACTCTTTGTGGGGTGGGGAGGGGTTACAAAATTACTACAAAAGGTTCTAGAGACAAGAAATTTCTAAGAGGACTGAGAACCAAAGCTGGGGAACTGAGAAGGACATAAGAGTGTCTGTATGAGCTAAGGAGCCAAAACTGAGCCTCAGGGAAAAAAGTGAAGCAGGTCTGAGAACAACACTTCAGAGCTGAGTCCAACTGCAGAGGTGAAAGAGCATAACCAGGTCCAGACACAGGAAAAAGATGATGAATTAAAAACCAGCCCATATGGGTCGACAAGAACAGATAGCAGCGGAGGAGGCTACATCAACAGCCAGAACAGAGCCAGGGAAAGTTGACTTTTCTCTGGCTATTGTTCCTTTTCTTTTTTAATTTATTATTATTTTTTTAGGTTTTATTGCATTACAATGAGAAAAGTTACATGATTTCAATTTATCTGAATTTGTTAATATTTAAAAACAAGTTTTAAGTAAATAAAATTAAATCACATTCTTGCTTTCCTTTTGTACCCCAACTCCTCCCAGAGACCCCCCCTTCAATATCTACAATATCTTTTTTGTCATATTCTTTAAAATTTGTAAAATATTATAACAATAAAAATGAGTGTTATAAAAGCTGTTTGATATACAACAACAACCAATTTAACAGTCTTATGTAGATGCTTGTCTACTACACCAATACTGAAAATAAATACATTTTTCTCAATATAAATTTTAATTCCAAACATATAAACTGTATAATTCAAAATAATACATCACTACTAATATTTTCTTGAATGAACATAAATATATAAAGTGTTTTTGTTTGTTTGTTTTATATTTAGTAGAGCTTAAGATCTTGGCTTTTACTGTGGTAACTTGATACAAGAGTTATAAACGTCAAGCAAAGCATTCATTCTTCCTCTTTGTTGTTCTCTTACAACCCCCCTCCCAATTTAATTGTCTACATTTCTTTTGGGTATATAAATACTTTTAAAATATGTAAGCTGTTCTGAAAACATAGTATAAAAACATGAAATAAACAATACTACCAATAGAGAGGCTGAGATAGGAGAAGCAAGATCTCAAGACCATTGTGTTGTACATAGCAAGACATTGTCACAAACAAACAAGCTAAAAGTATATATGGATTGTATAATATTGGACCTATTTCTCCAATTACCAAATTAGAGGGACCATTGGATGACAGTCAATAAATTTCAAATTCCTCATATTTTTGAATTTCAATCGATAGGATATGTTGGTAGTATTAATTTTAATATTAAGATATTAAGAAAAAGTAATTGTTACTTCTTGTTTTTGTTGTAAGAGGTGGAATTAGGTTTGTGTGAATTTGTTGAAAGATTGCTTTCTTGCTTCTTCTAGGGTGTAGTTTTGCTCCTAATGTTGGTGTTTTCCATCTATTATTCTTCATAGGGCTGGATTTGTGGAAAGATATTGTGTAAGTTTTGTTTTGTCATGGAATATCTTGTTTTCTCCAT
>NW_022196900.1:32730666-32732818 GCF_008632895.1 Mastomys coucha | reverse complement strand
TTTATGTCTTTCTTAAAGTCCTGTATCATCACCATCAGAAGTGATTTTATATCTGAATCTTGCTTTTCCAGTGTGTTGGTGTGTTCAATACTTCCAATGGTGGGAGAATTGGGTTCTGATGATGCCAAGTAACCTTGGTTTGTGTTGCTTATATTCTTATGCTTCCCCCACATCATCTGGTTACCTCTAGTGCTACCTACCCTTGCTAAATCTGACTGGAGTCTGTCCCTCCTGTGATCCTGACTGTGTCAGAACTCCTCAGAGTCAAGCTGTCTCTGTGATCCTGTGATTCTGGAATCCTGTGATCCTGGGGTTGTTAGAGCACCTGGGAGTGAAGCTTCCTCTGGTTGTTTTGGGAATGACTGCAGAGTTTTCGCCCAAGGTCTGTTCAGGGCACTGGCTGGCCCAGACAGACTGGAAGTAACCTGAACCACTAGGCTGGCAAGAGTTCCTGTGTGCCTGGGTCCTGCTGGTCCCAGTGACTCCTGGTATTCGGACAGATGTTGTGTCCTCCCCACCTCTGATGCTGGGCATATTAGAGCACCTGGAAGTGGAAGCTTCCTCTGGGTGTTGTGGGTCTGGCTGCGGAGCTTGTGCCCAAGGTCTGTTCAGGACACCAGCTCAGACAGACTGGAAGAAACCTGAACCACTGGACTGGTGGAGTTCCTGTGTGCTTCGTCCTGCTGGTCCCAGTTAGTCCTGATATTCAGACAGATGTTGTGTCCTCTTCACCTCTGATGCTAGGCATGTTAGAGCACCTGGGAGTGGAGCTTCCTCTGGGTGTTGTGGGACTAGAAGGAACCTGAGCCACTGGGCTGGTGGAGTTCCTATGTGTCTGGTCCCGCTGGTCCCAGTTACTCCTGGTGTTGGGACAGATGTTATGTCCTCCTCATCTCTGATCCTGGGTGTGTTAGAGTGCCTGGGAGTGGAGTTCATGCTATTGTTCTTTAATATACATACCAGTGGTTAGATGGTAGGTTGGCAGGGACCCTGATCATTGTGGTGTTAAGTAGTTACTACTTTATGGAGTCTTGGTGAGGCTAGTACACACTTTCTTTGATCTCATGTGTCCAGTAAGTTCTTGGGCCTGGTTTCCCAAGTAAAATTTTAATATGGGGGCTGCATACATGACTCAGAGGTTAAGAACATTTGTTGCTCTTTTGGAGGTCATAAATTTGATTCCCAACACTCATATGGTGGATCCCAAACTCCTGTAATTCCAGTTCCAGTAGATTTGATGCCCTCTTCTCGCCACTACAGGCACACAAATGCTATACAGACATGCATCTAGGGAAAAATACCCATACACATAAAATATCTTAGTGCACCGTGTGCCTAGACAGTCTTAATTTACCACAATAAATTTAGAGAGTGGCACCATTCTTTACTCTCAGTAACAAATCACTTATCTGTTTGTGTTTCAGGGATAATACTGAACAAAAGGCATCATTCACGTGTTCAACTTAGAGCTATATCACCCTCCATCATCGATCCTCAGACAAAAACTCCTTGCAAAATAGAGAATGAAATTTCTTGGGGCAAGGGGCACAAGGCAATCTGACAAACCACTCTTGAACACAACAGAGCGTAACTTAGAGTTAGGGTAAAATAACTTGTATCAGCAAGGGTCTAGAACTGAATAAACTGGAGAAAGTGACTTAACACCAAAATTCATCTCTCCCTGTGTCCTGACGGAGGACACAGTGTGACTAGCCACCTCACACGTCTGCCATCTACTCTTCCTCAAACAGTGAGCCAGAAATTAACTTTGAAATGCTTTTGTCAGGTTCTTACATTAATTTGTTCTGGGGAGACATGAACAAATGTTTATTCACTCAAGATAGCATACATATAAAAGAACAAAGCAAGGATTCTGGCTAAGTCCAATTTAACTAACCAGAAATTTTTATTTGGCTTACTTATAGACCCTGGGCAATCCCAAAGCAGCTACACCAGCAAAAATTCCTATTCTATCATGGATTACTCCAAAATGTATCAGGGAACACCCCTCTCAGTTAGCCTTCCACTCTAGATTTGGTCCAAATCACTTGTATCTGGGGAAGAGGAAATGGAGATATTAATGACTGCAATCCCAGATGAGGATCCCATAACCTAACTCTCTCTCTCTCTCTCTCTCTCTCTCTCTCTCTCT
>NW_022196900.1:32718129-32730375 GCF_008632895.1 Mastomys coucha | reverse complement strand
CTTCTTCTTCTTCTTCTTCTTCTTCTTCTTCTTCTTCTCCTTCTCCTTCTCCTTCTCCTTCTCTTTCCTCTTCCTCTTCCTCTTCCTCCTCCTCCTCCTCCTCTTCCTTTTCTTCTTCTTCTTCTTCTTCTTCTTCTTCTTCTTCTTCTTCTTCTTCTTCTTCTTCTTCTTCTTCTTCTTCTTCTTCTTCTTCTTCTTCCTCTTCTTCCTCTTCTTCTTCTTCTTCTGCCAAGAAGTATCAATGGCTTCAGCCACCTTTACCATAGACCTAGATAACTCTGCATTGATCTTCTCAGTTGTTTCAGATGGCTGCTGACCAAGGTAGTCTCTACCAAGATTGCAGTCATGTTATTCATGGAGATAAAGCCATGTTAGAGCACAAAGACTTTCCCGTAGAAACTAGAAAAGTAAGTAATATCAAGAGAGCTGAGGAAGGACCCTATGCTAGTTTGCTTCCTATTGCTGTTATGAATACCATTACCAAAATCTACTTGGGGGAAGAAAGAATTTATTTCAACTTACACTCAAAGAAAGTGAGGGCAAGATTTTTCAAAGCATGAAACTGGAGTTGAGGCAGGAACTGAAGCAGAGGCAATAGAAGAATGGTGCTTACTGGTTTGATCCCTGTGGCTTGCTCATCCTGTTTCCTTACACAACCCAGGACCACTTTCCTAGAGGTAGCACCATCTACAATGAACTGATTATTCCTTGATCAATCACTAATCAATAAAATGCCCCACTGACTTCCCTATAGGCCAATCTGATGGAGACATTTTCTCATTTGGAGATCTCTCTTCCCAGATGAGCTTACCTTGTATCAAATTGACAAAAAATTAATCAACATGTAAGTTAATGAGTATGTTGGGTTTGGGGTGGAAGTTGAGAAAACTCACTTCAAATTAAGAAATTTTAAAATGAAAACTTTATTTTCTGAGCACTCAGAAAGACAGACAGTTTAGGATTTGAACAGCTTCCCCAAGGGGATATTGTACATTTTTAACAGATGGGAACACAAAGTGAGGGGGAAGCTGTGGGGAGTTAGAGTATTATACAATTTTATTTTGACACTGTGGGTTAAGCAAGGGAGTACTCATTAGAGACTGGGTTGTATGCAGGGCAACTTGCTTCAAGATCCTTAATTTATTCTACTACACATTAGGACCAGAGCATAGTGATGAGGGGACAAAGGAGCGGGTCACTTGTATGTAGTTAGGTCATAACAGGCAATTGGTTATATATTTTTATAATTTGTGCACCTTGGTTTAGATAACAGCAATTCTGTATTCTTTACTGGTTAGCAAAAAGTTAAGACATTTGGAGAAGTAAGATAGGTGTTCATTCCTAGGCTTGGGGCCATAAACTTGTTTGACCCTGCAAGCAGGACAGAGAAGTTGTCCATGAGATATCTGGACTCAGACAACTGTTTACTACAGAAGCTATTCAGCTATGAGGAAGTATATAACTCCCCTAGGGCCTGGGACCTTGAGTTTAATTTCTCCCCATGATTAAATGGAACCTGAAAACAAAGTGGTAGTAATTAAAATACATTTCTTTTGCTTGTTCCCAACATGTAGAGTTCTGGCCTACCAGAGACCCTGACTGTGTTCCCCAGACCTACCTAAACTGGAGCAGTGGCAAACTGGCCTCTAATTCTAAAACTCCAGAGGTGAATGCAGGAAGATCACCATTTCAGGGTTATCCTCTGCTCTATCCAGTTCCTGGACTACATGCAATAATGTCTCAAAACAATAATATAACAACTACCTCTAAGAAGACAGGTTTCCTTGTGTGAAACCAACCCATGCATCAGACTTTTTAAGGATTTTTCTATCTATATTTAAGAAATAAATCCAGTTTCAAAAGCTAGAAAGGTTAGAAAACTCCAAAACAAAAGGAGGGCCACACTGTCCCCTATTACCCCCACACACAAAGAAGCCACTGAATGAAACATCAAATATTGAATTTCATAGGTTTGGCTGATCACATCTGTCTCTCAGTGTAGTACCCTGTCTGGCTTAAACCTACAAAGGCTCTATGCATGTTGCCACAGTCTCCATGAGTTCATATTTGCATCAATCCTATAGTTTCTGCATCCTTGGAGTGATCCGTCTCCTCTGGCTTTTTCACTCTCTCCACCTCCTTCTGCATAGTCCCCCTTTCCCTGAGGGGAGAAGTTTGGTGAAGACATCCCATTAGGACTGAGTATTCCAAGGCTTATTCACACTGTCTAGTTGCGTGTTTCTGCTAGTTTCTATCTACTGTTAAGAGGAACTTCTCTAACAACAGCTAAGGAGGCATTGACTATGGATGTATCAGCATGTTGCTAGAAGTCATTTTATGGCTTCATTTCTTTAATAAGACAATAATATTTGGTTTTCTTATAGGTCCATGGCCATCTAGTCTCAGGTTCTTGGCCACCTTAGTGGTGATGTTAAGAATAGGTTCCATCTCATGCAGTAATCCTTAAATCAAATCAGAGAGTGGCTGGTTACTCCCAGAATGTTTGTGTCACTGTTTCACCAGCATCTCGTACAGGCAGATCACTATTGTAGATAATAGGGTTTGAAACTGGGTTGGTAGTTACTTTTTCTGATGGTAGCACACAGAGTAATTTCCTATACCAGGAACACTAGTCAGGAGGGGTGAAGGCTCTAGTTAGGTGCCACCTTGATTTCTTTTTGTTCAAAGAGGTGTATATGAGTGTTGCCCTCAGCAATAGGATTTAGCATCAGTTTGAAGAGAGCAACCAATAATCTTTGTAGTTGACTAAGATTTTGAGAGATTTCTACTAAATATAACCCATTCCTGGATCTGGAGGCTTCATTGGGTGCCAAACAATGTCTAGATGGCACATTGTCTCCCTTAAAATTTGGTGAGTCCCTCCAGATTTTGTTCATATATGTCTATGCTTTAGGAAACTTTTACAGCAGGTTTCCATATGACATCTAAAATGGACCTTAATGTAAGTTGTCACTTCCCTTACTCCCTCCCTTACGCCTCTCCTCCATTTACTTTCACAGTTTATTACTCCTGATCCACTCTCCCCTTCTATCCATTACTATATATTGTATTTCTCCTTCTTTAGGAGATCCTCTTCACCTTCATTGTTCTTTACCCTATAAGTACTGTCTGTGGCCATAACAATTACAGAAGGTCTATTGAAGAATTAAAAGCTAGCATCCATATATAAACGAAAACATGTAATATTTGCTTTTGGAAGTATGGGTTCCTCACTCAGGATGATTTTTCTAACTCTATACATTTGCCTGCAAATGTCATAATTTCATCTTTTTTAACAGCTACATAATACCCCATTGTGCAAATGTACCACATTTTCATTATCCATTCATCAGTTGATGGACATCTAGGCTGTTTCCAACATCTTACTATTATAAATAGAGTGACAATAAATATAGATGAGTAAGTATCTCAGTAGAAGGATGCAGAGTATATACCCAAGACTGAAAGCCAGATTATGAGGTAGTCCCATCTACCACAGTGAGGAGCTGCCACACAGCTTTCTATAGTGGTTTATAGGTTTGCATTTCCACCAGCAATGTAGAAATATTGCCTTATCCTTACATCCACACCAGCATGAGCTGTCATTTATTTTACTGACCTTGGCCATTGTGACTAGTGTAAAATGAAATCTTACAGTAGTTTTTATTTGAATTTCCCTGATGGTTAAGGATAGAAAACATTTCTTTATAAGTGTTTCTCAGTCATTTTTGTTACATCTTTTGAGAGCAGTTAGTTTAGTTCTGTAACTCATTTTGTTTTAATTAATCATTCCATTTGTTTATGACTCAAATGATAAACCCCTTCCACAAACCTGGTTACCCCTCCACAAACCACCACCTCCCACATCTGCCCTCTCCCCACTTCCCTGTGCCTCTATTAGGGTGCTCCCCCATCCACCCACCTACTCCTGCCCCACTGCTCCAGCATCCGCCTACACTAGGGCATCAAACCTCCACAACACCAAGGGCCTCCCCTCTCATTGATGTCAGACCATATTTTTTATTCAATATTGAGTTATTCAGTGTCCATGAGTTGTATTCTTCCTGTTGATTCTGTTACTGATATCTATCATTAATCCTAGTGGTCATGTAGGATGCATGGATTATTTCAATGTTCTTACACTTGTTGAAACTTATGTCCAAAAATGTGGCCATTTTTGGAGAAAGTTTCACGATCTGCTAAGAAGATAGTTTATTAATTCCTGTAATTTTGTTGGTGAAAGGGGTGTTCCCCATCATTCGAATTGCTGATCTAGAATCAATCATTCTAGATCATTTCATTTGTTTCTCCTTGAGTGTAGTTAATCCATTTAGCCAGAATTTTTTCTCCTAGTACCTTCTGTCAACCTGGATTGGTAGATAGCTTAAATTTGGTTTTGTTGTTGTTGTTGTTGTTGTTGTTATTGTTGTTGCTTTGGTTTGGTTTTTCGAGACAGGGTTTCTCTATATAGCCCTGGATGTCCTGGAACTCACTCTGTAGACCAGGCTGGCCTCAAACTCAGAAATCTTCCAGCCCCTGCCTCCCAAGTGCCAGGATTAAAGGCGAGCACCACCACTTCCTGGCTTAAATTTGTTTTATTGTGGATTTTTTTTTTCATTCCATTCATTGTGACTGATGGTTTTCATGAATATGACAGCCCGGGCTGACATCTGTGATCTCTAACTTTTAGAATGTCCTATGAGAAGTTGGGTGTCCTTTTTAATGGGCCTTTTATTATATGCTATTTCATCTTTTTCCCTTGCAGCCTTTAATACCACTTCTTTAGTCTGTACATTTAGTGTTTTGTTTATTATGTATCATGGGGAGTTTCTTTTCTGGTCCTGTCTATTTGGTGCTCTGTATGTTTCTTGATAGTCAAGCACTTCTTTAGGTTAGGGAAATTATCCTCTATGATATTGTGAAAAATATATTTTCTGTGACTTTAATGTGGGTTTTTTTCCACTTCTTCCATTGCTGTTATTTATATATTTAGTCCTCTGATAATGTCTCGAGTTTCTTGGATGTTTTGGGCCTAGGATTGTTTACATTAAATATTTTCTTTGATTTGTGTGTGCAGTTCTTCTACTTTGTCTTCAATGTGTTTGAGTCTGCCTTTCATGTCTTGTACTCTATTGGTGAGGTTTCTGCTGGACCTCTTAAATTTTTTTATTTCCACTTTTACCTCAGTTTGAGTTTTCTTTAGTGATTCCATTTCTACTTTCATGTCTTGAACAGTTCTCGCTATTTTTTTTACACTGTGTGTTTGTGTTCTTACAGACTACATAAAGGGATTTATTCATACCATCATTAAGGTCTTTGAACATAATCATAATTAATATTTTGAAATTCTTGTCTTATGCTTAAACTATATTACATTTCTCAAGACCTACTATAGTGGGACTACTGGGTTCTGGTGGAGGCATATTGTCTTTGCTGTTAATGGTTGTGCTTTTGCCCTGGTGTCTAGGCATCTGGAGTTACAGTGATTATGGTAATTCTAGGTGTTGATATTTGGTCTTGTTTGTATGAGGGGGTATTCCATTCTTTGTTTTTTTGTTGCCTCTCTATGTGTTAGGAAAGTGTCATGGCTGATGGTTCCCTTGTAGAGAGTGCTTTTACAGGTCCATCATGAGTGGCATAGAAGAATATAGATGGGTTGAGAGAAAAGGCTGAGAGGAACTTCCAGAAAGTACTGAGAGAGATTTATCCACATCAAAAGGCTGGCTCCACAGGGACTTGAGGATGTTGTGGTAGAAGGATGTCCTATGTGGAAGTAAGACAGAGAATATGTCTGGAAAGATAGGGATGAAAGGGTTAGGGGAAGTCTGAAGCTGCATGAACAGAGTGAGCTTCCAGTGAATGGAAGTGGGAAGAGGCATCTACAAACAGGTTACTACAGGGCTGAGGGTAAGAATAGGGCAGATTCTAACAGAGGGCCAGGAGGGTAGTGTGACTCACATACCTGAATGTGCCTGAATCCAAGCTTAGTGTGGCTACTGTCGTCCCACATTATAAGTGTCTCAGGCAGCTGGAACAAAAGAACAGGGATGTATTAGAAAGGAACATTGAGAAGGTACATGAGAAGGAGACAAACTGAACACCAAGGTTCAGCAGAGACCCTTGGGAATGAAAGTAGCCGAGTTCTGGTTTTATTTCATTTCATTATTAAATTTCTGGCTGGAGCTGGTAAGGGTGATTCAGAGGTAATGTGGATGCTTAAATAGATACATTTCTGACTATTTGAATTTCCCATAGATTGACTTTCAACCTTATGTTAGTTAAAAAATCCTAGTATCCTCCTTTAAAATTCTTCTTTTATTTGACAATATGTGGAATTTGTGAAATGTAATGATCCTAAATAATACAGTACTAGAATAGCTATTGTTTCATTTCTCAAAGAATATCAAGAATATCATGAAAATACAGTACACGAGGTGGTAATTCCCAATTATAACTATTTTCACTAAAGATGATTAGTGGCTTACCCGAGTTTAGCCTTAAGCACTAGTCTGGTATCAAAGCAGAAAAAAAAAATTTTTTCTTGATATCCACATTGTTGGGATTTTACAGTGATGAAAGGAATTGCTGCAGGAGATAGTTAAAAAGAAAGAGTGAGGATTTTCAAAGGCTTCTTCTTTCTTTCATTTGTGTTTTATTCTGTCTTTGTCAACCCTTAGCTTCTGAACTTTTTTGCTCCACAGGCAATACAGCTGGGATGACCACGGGTGGTCTCTTCCCCACTCCATGGAGATGACTCGCTCCTGGTGACTGCCCCTGACTAAACAGCCCAAGGCTTGAAGAAATCAAAGGAGTTATTTTTACAAGAGGGCTTTTCTTTCCTTTGCTGTGCAGGGACATTATGGGACTATCTAGCTAGAAACTGGGAGGACTGAAAGCACTGTGGCAAGAAGAAACAGTGACCCAAGACCCTTTTGCTTATCTGTTCTCTGTTTTCAGTCAGGCCCCCATAGCTGAGCCTTCCTCTACATGGCAACAGAAACATCAACACCTACCTGTCTAAGAATTTCCTGGAATCTCTTTAAGGGTGACAAAGTTAGGAAATACAAAGTGTTTGTTAGTTCATTGAATGTTGATTTTTTTTCTTGAAGAAATTAACAACATTTCCCACCATGTTGGTGATGGGACAATGAGGGGACAAAGAGCCTAATGCATAAAGACTTGATAAGCTGAGCAACAACCTGTCTGGCCCTCTTTTTAAACAACACAAAATGAGTCTGGGTTGTATAGAGCTAGCTGGCTTTGGAAGGACACAACCTCTACCACTTGTTCTGGTTTATGTGCAGAAAATTATTAATTTAAAGGAGAAACTCTGGAGGCTTTGTGGTTAAGAGCACATACTGGCCTTATAAAACACGGGAAGGCCCAGAGTCATCTGCCCCATAGGATGTGATGCTCTCTCCTGAACTCTGCAAGCACCCATGTCTCCCCCTACAAAGAGAGATGCTCATACTCATACGCCTATGCATAAGTACAAATACAAATAAATCTTCTTATTCTAAAGAAAATCTTAAATCTTCATAAATGTACATACTTAGAGTTTCTACATGTAGACTTCTAGTGTTTCATTATGGACAAAGAATAAAATCATGGTAATTAAGTCATCATTCCCATGTCTGTTTTCACCTATCAGCACTACTAAGAAGATGAACCTGTTGTTAGCTAGATGTAATCTGTAGATTTAATTTTACCTTCTGAAACTGTGTGATCTTTAACTAGAATTCACTAACAATTGCAGAAGGAAAGGGCCAGGGGAAACTTGGCTGTCACTCATCGGCAGAGGTTCCAGCTCACACTGTATTCCTTACTGGCTAACTTGGAAAGCAGCAGAAAAGAAATGAGCCTCTCTGGATCATCCAAGATGCATAAGGCCTTTGCATAGACAAAAGTTTTACATCATCAGGAAAATTAAAAGATGTACATGAGCTATACAGAGAAACTCTGTCTTGAAAACAAACAAACAAAAACAAAAAAAAGTAAAATAAAATAAAAAAAAATTTACAGGAAGGTTTTATAGGAATGGGGAGACCTATGGAATGTTGGCCCTTGGTAGACTAGTCACCTTTGATCAAAAAACAAACAAAAGCTACCAACATCTCTCTAGTGAACCTACAGGTTGGGATGAAGCAGCTTTGTGGATTATATAGGAAAGAGCCTCTAGGGGAAGAGTAGCCTGGTTGGAAATTTAGGGTTGAGAGTAGGGTATGCCAGCCATACCCTGTAATAGGTAGGGACCAAGGAGTGCTAGGAGAACCTGGAGGCCAGGTCCATGTTAATGGGTTAAAGAGTTTGAAATTTAATAATCATTAAGTCTTTATAGTTATTTTTAAGTTCTTTTATTACTGAAGCTAAAAACACACAAAAGAACAATCCAGTACTATTAGTTTTCATGGTAGGTGCAACACCAGCCCTGTTCCTGATATAATGTTCTTTCAACCCTCTCCTGAAAAAACTAATCCTATATCATCTGTGGCAAAAGGCATGGCATTTCATAAAAGAGGTACCACACAAGACAATGCTGATGCCTATGAGGACCCAATCACTTTTGTCTCTAGACCTATAATGAGACTCAAAGTCTCACTAAGCCCCAAATAAAAAAAATAACTACACAGTATAACCTACAGAGCAAACTAACCTAGGTTCATGGGAGTTCACAGAGACTGAACCACCGGCCAAAGAATGTACAGGCCCCATACACATTTGTAGCAGATGTACAGTTTGGTCTTCATGTGTGTCCCCTAACAATTAGACTAAGGGTTGTCTCTGACTCTGTTGCCTGACATTAGATTCTCTTCTCCTAGCAGGACTGCCTTGTTCTGCCTCAGTGGGAGAGAATGTGCTTAATCCTGCTTTGCCTTGATTTCCATGAGTCAGTGTATACTTGAGGGGGGCTTCCCCTTCTCCTCAGAGAAAGAGAAGGGGTAATGATCTGCTACAGATATGTAAAGTGAATAGAGTGATGAAAAAAACTACAGTGCAACTTATGAGAAATTTTCTACTTTATACAAACATAATATTGAGATCACTCTGTACCTTGTCCTTGTTACTTTGTATTATCTAAAACAATGTTCTTTCAGGCTGTCCTTTATCCTAGGAGATTCCATTTTATCAGCATCCTTTGAGTACAAATGGAGGTGACTCTGAATGTTGAAGGACACATAAACAACACTGTTCAACACCACCCATGAGATATAAACTGATCAGTAACATTCCTAAAAGTGAGAAGGTGTCTCCTATAAATTCATCAAAGGAAATGGGACCCCATGAATACCTGTTAAAGTCAGATCAGAAAAACTAAGATCAAGAACTTATTGGCCCTGCAGACAGAATGCAAATCCATCATCTGGAACCCCTGAGGAGGAGGGTGTCTAACAATATGATGGGAATAGAATCTACCAATCTGTCATCAAACTAGAAAATGTATAAATGAATCAATGGGCATAGAATTCCCACTGGCCTCAGGAGATTCAGCTTGGCTCTTATCCCACTATTGCTGTAGCCTATTCAAATTGTGGCCTATCCATCTACACCTGGACCTGGACCTGGACCTGTGCTTTAATACAATAGCCTCCATGGTCATGTGCCTCATTTCTGCAGCTGAACTCAATTCTTGAGTCTCATCCTTCAGCTTGCAACCTGAGTTTGTCACAGCAATGTTTCCAGTACTCCTCAACAGGATTAGTAAATCTGACTTCTAGGCAGACTCATTTGAATCTCCATCAGCTTCTCCATCTACCTCTTAGTTAGGCTGCGTGGTAGTACAAATGAGAGAGAGCCTCCTAAAGACTCATATAGTTGAGTACTTAGTTCCTAGTTAGAGGAATTGTTTGTGAAGGAATAGGAGGTGTGCCTTTGTTGAATGAGTGTCACTAGGAGTGGGCTTTAAGGTTTCAGAAGACTCATGTCATTTCTAGTGCTTTCTACCTCATAATTGTGGATGAAAATGTAAGTTCTCAGCTGTTCCTCTGTTCTACCATCATGGACTCTAGCCCTCTAAAATCATAAGCCAAATAAAATGCTTCCCTTCATAAGATTCCTTGTCAGTAATGTTTATCACAGAAATGGAGATGGAGCTAGGGCAAAAGTTGGTACCAGGGAGTGGGTTATTGCTGTGACGGACCTCCTCATGGTTTGTTTGTTTGTTTTGCTGTTTGTTGTTTGTTTGTGGAAAGTAGAAGACTTTAGAACTTTAGACTATTATAGCCTCCGAATACTTTAGCCAGAGCTTAATGGGCCAACCTAATAGGATTCTAGAAAACAGTAGTTCTGAAAGCAATGTGGACTATGGAAGCCAAGTTCAAAACAATATCAGAAACTGGGCTACAGACCACACTAATGATGAATGTGGCTGCTTTTTGTCCTTGTTCTAAGAATATGCAAACTAGTAATAGACTAATTTGCTTAATGGAGAAGTTTTCAAGATAGCCTAATGTTGACTTTGTTATATGGCTATTGGTAATCACTTTTATGCAGGATTAACATGAAAAAGAGTAAACGGGACAGGAAGAAATAGAAAATATATCATTTCAGGAAATAAAGAACACCAGAAAATTTAAAACTAGAACCAACTTTAAAAAAAGTGATGAGAATATTAAAGAAAACCTTGATCTGATCTAAAATGGAACAAAAGGGGTGGTAGCCTCAGGGCAAGACCCCACCCAACTAAACTTCTATTCTGTGGAAATGAAAGGTCTAAGGAATTTTGTGTTCCTGAAAAGCAATAACAAAGGAAAGTTTTGGTGAATCAGGCTCCATCCCAAGTGGGCAATTAAACATAGCCGTATTTTGTACATAGTTCTGGCTTTAGAGTCATGAAGGATACATGAGTAAATGTGTTGTGAAATTTTCCTCCATGGTTAAGGAGAACTTCTGGGGACAGGCATGTGGCAGGGCAAGAGAGTCCTTGCATTGAGATGCACATAGGACACTGAGCAAAGCTGTGAAAGTAAAGCTTGGGTTGAAGTAGAGAATGGAAATGCTGGAGATGCCAGAGCCACAGCAAAAGCCTAAGAAAGGGAAGCGTGTTGCAGTTGGCAAAGATGAAAAGAATGGGAGATGGAAAGGACTACATATACATCCAATATCACACATGGAGTTAAATGATTTGGAGTGTTCTTGATTTGGTCAATATTTTCCTCCCTTTGTCCACAGTCCTCCCTTTTTAAATGGTAATGTATTATCATATGTCACTGTATGTTAGAAGTGTGCAATTTGCTTATTGATTTTCCAGTGGTTACAACTAAGAGATTGCCTTGAGTTTCATAAGACTTGGAACTTTTAAAATGTGTTTTATCAGTGAAAGATTATAGGGACTTTCAGAATTGGTAATAATATAGCTATGTCCTATAAGGGCCAGGGAATGGAATGTGGTGGTTTGAATGAGAATGGACCCCACAGATATATTTGTTTGAACACTTAGTTCCTAGTTGTAAGAACTGTTTGTGAAGAATTATAAGGTGTGGCCTTGTTGGAGTAGGTGTGTCACTGGGAAAGGATTTTGAGGATTCAAAAGACTGGCACCATTCCCTGTCCTTTCTCTGCCTTGTAGTTGTGGATTCAGATGTGAGCTCCTAGTTGTTCCTTCACTCTACTGTCATGGCCTCCAGCCTCTGAAACCATAAGCCTAGTTAAGCACTTTCTTTCTTAAGATACTATTAATCTTAGTGGTAGTGGTCAAGAATAAAACACCTGCCATAATTTAGTGCCAAATTAGAAGTAAGCTTTAATTAAATACCGATCAGGTAGAAGGGCTCTGACTAGGTCCACCTCTGAGTTCCAAGAAAATGGCCATGAGTCACATTTGCAGGGGCTTAACAAGACAAAACTCATAATTCACCACCTTTCCCATCAGGTCCAATCAGGGGCAAGCATACATCCTCATGTCTTTTCTGCTTATGTACCTCCCACCACCTACCCTTCAGGGGAAAGTGTACATCCTGACATATTTCCTGCTGACAAACTTCTCACCATATATGATCAAGCACATCAGAGGCAGATGGGTCAAACAAACATAGGAAAAACAGGAACTTATTTTTAACTGTTTTAACTAAAAACAGAACCCTTAACCTGAAAGATACATATTTTCCTGTTTTGATCTCACAATGCCTTGTTCATATTGTTTTAAAATAGCAGTAGACATGTAACCAAGACAGGATTCTTAGAAACTTCTAGAATTATGCTATGGCCTTTTTAATTCCTTCTAGTCATTCTCTAAGATATATATATATA
>NW_022196900.1:32703319-32718119 GCF_008632895.1 Mastomys coucha | reverse complement strand
TATATATATACATATATATATATATACATATATATATATCTTATATATATCATACATATATATGACTACATTTGTCAATATATATATATCTTAGATAGACAACAGATAACAGATTGATGAATTTATTGATTGATTGATTGATTGTGTAGTATAATATGTAGTCTAAGAGTTAATATCAGCTGTTATAAGTTTACCGTGACTTATTATTACAAAAATCTGGAGCACTTGAAAAATTACTGCCAATAATTTTATGAATCTATTGTTATTCAACAAATTCTGACAATGTGAAAAGGCACGGATGTGTAGATCTGTATTTCTGACAAGGCATGCTCATGATACAGGCATGCGAAATATGTAGAGAAGAAAATTTAAGGTTATGACAGAATTTAAGGGTATGGTAGACAGAGCATAAAATTAGGTCAGAGTACATTTGTCAATATGTATCCATTGAACAGAGATTCAGGACTTAATGTTTCAGTTCACACAATTTAAAAGGTGCTAACAGTTTATTCAATTTGTTGGCTGAATATAGGTCAAAAGATAGGTCTCCTGTGAAAGAGCTGGAAATGTGTGATAGCCTTTGACTAATACTGCTGAAAGAACTATCAGGAAAAGTACAGTGCTCAAACAGATCGTCCATGCAACACCTATTCTTCCACTATGGAAGAGTCCAGAAGAATAACATAGGAAACAGATTTGTGAGAGGAGCAGGAACAACATACCTGAAGAGTTTTGTTTTTTTCTTTTTGTTATCCATCAGACTTTAACTAGGGAGCTATAGTTCATTAATCGAATAACTGAAATACAACAGGTCTAATTTGAGCCATGAGTGGTGAGAACCAAGTGGCTGCACTGAATCACCACAAGCAAGGTAAATGCGAAGAAACAAAGAGATGATTCTAATAGTCTGATAGACCTGTGGTGCTGGCTAATTAAACATGGTGTATCCAGAAATTAATGAGATAGGAATTCTCCTAAACTCATGGTCATTCTGAATAAGCAAAATAGTTCTTGAGCAAATGGAAAACATATTACCTTAAATCATAGCAACAGCAGATCATGACCCCCTCAACAATTTTCTTGGCTTAAAAGAGGTATAGCCTCAGATCCTTTGAATACAAGAAAGCAGGTCCACTTTAGGAAGGATCTTGAAACACTACTGAAAAGTTTTACTGTTAATCTTTCTCTCTCATTCCCCAAAAGATGCATGCCCTTTGCCCAGGTTAACACTAAAGGCAAGGAAATAACCTGACCTTTCAAGACTCACTATATCCTAGCTCCGAATTGATATTGATCCTAGGGAATTAAATTGGCTTAGTTTATACCAGTCAAGTGATGGAGTTTTAGCCAAATTCCAACTCACAATGGGTCCATTTGGTCCCCAAGCTGATCCTATGGCTGTTTGTGAAGTTGTAGAATGCATAATTAGAGCAATTGTACTGCAGAGTTGACAGAATCCGTATATTGCTGCCCTGACCTAAGCAGAGAGGGCTATTACACTTAGAAATGTCAATGGAAGCTATTGGATCTGTCTCCACCTGGGAAAATAGGGAACCCAAAACAGCACTGCATCATTGGAGCTTACGTTTTTAGCTCTTATAACCTTTTTTCCAACACACTTTAAAGTTTTCTCTTATCTACTTATTTCCACTTTCAGTTGCCCTTTATCTGGGAACAAAAATATGCTAAGCCTGGAGATACAGGTTTAAGTTATCATCTAAAACATACTAAAAAAGAAAAATTATGTTTATGGCATAATGAAACACATCAAGATCCTCTGTAAACGCAAGATGTGTTTATGTGTCTTTAAGTTGGGCATGTAATTTTTAAATGGCCATTTTTTTTACTTAGTTTATAATTTTTAGAGTTATATGTGCCATATCCTAGCTTAACAAAGATAAGGAACTTTTTAGCAGCCAAAAAATAATTTCAAAACTGCTTTGGGTCAAAAATCTTAAAATATTCATATAGAAATATAGTCATATACTTTACCCACAATAGTGCTTGATACCATCTAAAAGATTTATGCATGAAGTACTCACAGATTTTATTTAGTTTTTCTTTCTCATGACACAAAATGAAACTTAAAGACAATTATATAAAAACTGCCACCATAGACACAGTAATAATGGCCATCAGACATAGTGACAAATAAATAATTATAAGGATGTCAAGTAGCACACAGCAAGATTCTACTTAATAGAAGGATTAACTTTTAATTGTTTGATGAATTCTCTGTATGAGGCTCCCGGGAAAGTGTAAAGGAAGGGAGTCTTTCAAGGAAGACAGAATAAAGATTTGGAGAGGGCCTTTTCACTACAGACATCCTAGATGGGTAAAGGAGAAAGAATAACATTGCTAAGCAATGTATGGCAGAAGGCATTTTTGCCAGGCAATGAGATGAAGTTTGTTTTTTTCCATTGTGAGTCTAAAATTGAACATGGTTGATTTTGTAAAAATGCATTTCATGGATAAGTTGGGGGCTCCCACAAACTGAAATTGGCCATAAATCAGTTGTTAGAGTAAGGAAACTCATTGTTCTAGAGAAACTGAAAACATGGTTCATATCAGCAAGCAGTCGAGCTGCAATCATACTCTATATCCTTACTCAGCCCTCTCTCCCATCACATCTGCTTATCCATGGCATTCCAGACAAAGTTCTCAATAGAAAATTGAAACTGAGGAGGACTTGGAGTGAAGTATTTAAAGTTCAGAAAGATAATACCCTCAAATCCAGACAACTATATTTAAAAGAAAAGAAGAAGATGGGGAGGAGGAAAGGAAGACAATGGAAAACAAAAGAAAAGAAAAAGTCTACCACTATGAAAATTGGGTAGATGGATTCATGAGAATAGAGCTAGCTCTGTAAAAGATACTTGGAGAAATTATTCAGACTAATGAAAAAGAAAATTAGATCCACACGGCTACTAGAAAAAATAAGAATTACTAGAATAGTTTTCCAGCAAATCAAGAGTAGAAAAATACCAAATACCAACATGAATTAATAAACAACTTTCAATAAGACCTCTAGTAATGGGCTGAGTTCACCCATTCAAAAGATAATGGTTAGGATAATTTTAGAAAGAAATATCCATTTATTTGTTGTGTACATGAAACATACTTTACCATCAAAAACACATACATGACTGAGAATCTCTGCCAGTGCCTGACTAACACACAAGTGGAGGCTCACAGCCATCCATTGGATTGAGCTCAGAGTCCCCAATGAAGGAGCTAGAGAAAGGACCCAAGGAGCTGAAGGGGTTTGCAGCCCCATAGGAGGAAAAACAATATGAACTAACCAGTAACCCCAGACCTCCTAGGGACTAAACCACCAACCAAAGAGTACACATAGTGGGATTCATGGCTCCAGCTGCATATATAACAGAAGATGGCTTAGTCCGTCATCAATGAGAGGAGAGGCCCTTGGTCTTGTGAAGGCTCTATATCCCAGTGTAGGGGAATGCTGGGGCCAGGAAGCAGGAGAGGGTGGATTGGTGAGCAGGGGGAGGGGGAAAGGAATAGGGGTTTTTTTCAGAGGGGAAATCAGGTAAGGGGAGAACATTTTAAATGTAAATAAAGAAAATATCTAATAAAAAATAAAACTTCTACAATAAACGAACAAATACATCCTCATAAAAAAAACCTCCACTTACATAAAATGATTTGTAAATATATAAGAGGACACATTTTGAAATAAAAAGACATTCTATCTTAAAAAAAAAGAAAGAGTGGAAAAAGTAGAGAGTCTTCTCATGTTCCTAATCTTGGTCAAAAGGCATTGAGATTTTCTGCATTCCGTGTCACCTGGGCTGTAGATTTGTTTGAATACAGTGTCTGTTAGGTGCAGCTACATTCCTTCTATTCCTAACTCCTCCAAGTTCTTAGCATGACGGGATAGTGTATTTTGTTTTAAAAGTTATTTCTGAATCTATTTAGACAATCATGTCATTTTTCCCTTGAACCCATTTATGTGATATATTTTTTAAATGTATTAGTTAATTAAATCAATTTATTAACTTGCTTATATTGAACCATCTCTGTTGGAATGAAGCCAACTTGATAATAGTGAATGATCTTTTGGATGTGTACTTAAATTTGGATTACACATATTTTATTAAAAATATGTAAAAATTGATGCACTACAAAAAATTAAAAGAAATGAAACTAAAAACTCTGGATCTTAGCATGGTTAAAAAGAAAAAAGAAAAAGAAAGTGATGAGAAAAAAAAACACATACATGAAATCTTAGGAGAAACTATAGAAAATTGCAACCAAACTGAATTAACTAAAAACTAACTGGTGTTACTATTCTGACATCTGACAAAATAGTTTTCAAAGCTATACTATCCAGAACCATTAAAGTTGTGGACTAAAGTCCTGAGTAAAGGAACAAACACATCAAGAGGATATTACAACTCTAAACATGTATGCACTAACCATAAAATTGCACCTAATTTCATATCCCTAATGGCAACAAATGTAAAGTCAGACTGACCCCAGTATAAATATTGTCATCTTGATTTATAGATATTATCTTTTTGATCTTTAAATTCTTCATCCCAAGTCCTCCTCAGTTTCAAATTTTCTATTGAGAAATTTGCTGTTATTCTAACAATTGCCTTTATAAGGCACTTGACATTTCTGTATTGTAGGTTTAATTCTGTATATGTTCTTTGTCCTGTATGTACACTTAGTGTTTGATTTAGTTACTGTTCTATCCTACTCATCGATATCCCACTTATTGATAGACAGATCATCTCAACAGCTTATAACAATGACAACATATATAAATGGAAAAACACTGTAGTTAAATGATACCACACATCAAATGGACCTAACATACATCCATAAAATATTTAATTCAAAAATTCCAGAATATACATTCTCCTTAACAACTTATTAACCTTTTTTAAATGGATCATATGATTTAAACAGCTCATCAACAAAGCAAGTCTTAACAAGAATAGAATAATTGAAATGATTTTTCAAACTCTGCCAAATGAAGTAAATTTAGAAATCAACAGCAAAAAAAATAACTACACGACACAGACAAACTCATTGCGTAAAGAAACTCTATTGAATGATAAACAAATTTTTAATGAAACAAAAGGGCTTTTTAAAAAATAACTTAGAAGAAAATGAAAATGAAGGCAAAGCATACCACTATGGGATACAATGAAAGCAGTCAAGAGGAAAGTATATACCTTACATTAAAAATAACAGGAAAATCTCATAAAAAACATAAGGATGCACCTTTATTTAGTGCCTTGGATAAAACAAGAAAAAATCAAATTAAAAAATCAGTATATGGAAAGAACTAGATAAGAACAGGAAGATTCTGCAATGAAAATATCCAGACAAACAAAAAGTACAAGGGGTTAGTGAGATGGTTTAATGGGCAGAGCAGTTGGCCACAAAGCTGGATCACCTAAGTTCAATTCCTATGAAGCCTTCAGGAAAAGGAGAGAACTAACTACTGCAAGATTTCATTGGAATTCATACACCCCATGGAAGACGTTCACATGAACATACGCATACACACACATAGACACACATACACATATACACAGTGTTCACTTTTGTTGCTTTGATAAAACACCCTCACTAAGACCACTTACACAAGAGTCTGTTTGGGTTTATGTGCTTGGCAGCATTAAGAAGCTGAGAGATCATATCTCAACAGTACATTATTATTCCTAGTGGTTTTTTTTTCCAACTTGGCACAAACCTAAGTAGACCCACGATCCTAGTTTGCTTTCTATTGTTACAATAAAACATGTTCAAAAGCAACATATGGAGGAAAGGGTTTACTTAGTTCCCATACACTGATCACAGTCCATTATTGAAGGAAACAAAGACAGAAACTCAAGGAGGGCAAGAACATGGAGGCAGGAGACTACGGAGGAACACTGCCTACTGGCTTTCTCACTGTGGCTTATTCATCCTGCTTTCTTGTATCTCCTAGGATTCCATTCGCAGGGATGTTATCAGCAGGGCAAAGAATAAGTCCTTAAGCTTCTGAGACTTTAGTACCAAAACACTTGGATGACTTTACTAGTCTAGATTTTCTAGACTAGTAAAGTTTCTTGCCTGTCACCCTCCCCCCCCCCTCTTTCCCTCTCATTCCACCGTGTATTTAGCTCTTCTTATAAGATGGTTCATGGCTGTCATCACCAAAATCTTGAAGTCTGCAATGCAGGCTATACTTTTACAACCTGATGCAGTGGATATTCTGAGCTTTCTTCTAAGAGAAATTCCAAGACTGCCAAACATTACATGACCTCAGCAGCATTCTAAAATCATGAAGGAAGAAACCATGATTTTCTTCCTCTCATATCCATCATACTTCCAAAGCTATTATAACATGGCCAGCACTGCAAATGGGTATAGCTGCTTAGCGCTTTGGGCCCTATTTGAGGTAGCTTTTGAATGTTGAAACAACTGTTTTCTGGGCACAAGCAAGCCCTTAAGCTTTCACATTTCACAAGCTGGAAGCTTAGCTGGCTGGAATCTTTGCCTGAAGGTACTTTTGTTACTATTCCAAAACAGAAGGCCTATCACTAGTAGCAACAATATTCTTAATAATAACAATTTCTCGGTACATACCTTGACCTTAACATTAATCTCCTTAGTATTCATTTTCTCTCCAAACTGAAAAGTTTGTGTTTTTGCCTTCCTTTTTCTATTTCATTGTAGACTTACATAAGATTTATCAGTAGTAACTATGCCAAAGACACAATTTTATGCTATTTTGAAATTTTCTCCACAAAATAAATTAGTGCATTGCAATTAAATTTTACAAGATGTAAGTTCTTAAAACAGTGACAGAAGGCAACCAAATTCTTTGTCAAATTTTCACATGAATGGCTTCTACCCAAGCTACTCATGAATGGGCCCTCTACTGTTTACACCGGTCTAAACACCCCTCTCTTCCAAGCTCCTATTAGAACAATCCATTAAACATACAGCATTTTCCCCTAGGAAATCCAGCATTTTCAATACTTCTCAAAAAGTAGTGCAGTCCAGTTCTTCATAGCATCAGTGACTATCTGATATCAGCTTCTGTATTGGTTACTTTTTGTTGCTGTGATAAAACACCCTGACCAAAGCAACTTATAAAGAAAAGAGCTTATATGGCTCCTATAGTAGAGTCCATAATGGCAGAGCTGCTCTTTATTCTTTCCATTATTGCTTGTAATATTAAGAAACTGAAAACAACTCAACTTGGACATCCAACACAATAATTAGGCTAAATAAATTTGGGGAGTCATAAAATGTTATACTTTTAAAAGCCTTATAAAAACATGTTCTGGACATAGCTTTCAAAATGTGAGGCCAATAGCAGAAATGGATTTGGAAGAGTGTTGAAAAGTGGAGACTCATGAGAATTAGCTATTTTCTTCTTAATTCTACTTAATACACTTCTTTAAAGTGTAGAGTTTAAAGTGCAATGTAAGTGAGATTATCTATGGCCTCTAAAAAAATCTTGCAGAGAACAATCAACAGTTGTGGGAACTGAAGCAGAGATAAGACTATTCCTGAAGTCTCTATTCCTCTTCTCTATAAAAGTGAATATAGTATGAACTACTGAACCTATTAGTACCAATGCAAAGCTTTTACTTTAAACAATGCATGATGATTCATGCCTGTAATCCTACCACTTAGGAAGCCAGCTTAGATCAGACACTAAAACCTGTCTCACAAAATAAACAAGAAAAGGTTTCACTTAAGATTTTTAATTTTCATAGTCAGATCTGCAATTGAATAGCCTTATTTCCATCACTGCAAGACTTGGGCAGGAGTCTTTGGAGTTTAAGATTGGTCAGGGCTACACAGTTTGATCCTGTCATAAACACATTAAGAAATTAGAGGGATAGCAGTGTGGCTCATTGGGTAAAAAGCCTGTCACACAAGCCTGGCTGCCTATGTTTGATTTCCTCACAGTACATAGGAGGATAGAAATAAAGCAGCTCCACAAACTTGTCCTTTGACCTGTACTTGCATGCCATGACACATGCCAGTGTGTACACACTCAATACAATTACCCAAAATCAGATCCTTGCTTTGGGAAAATTACTGAAATGTAATTGGGTCAAATGAAAAAAAATTGAATAAAATTTGGACTCTGAATTATTAAATCTGTACACAGAAGGAAAGATACAGGCAATGAAATATGAATAATAAAAGAATGTAGAGAGTAATTGCATAACTTTTACATGAAAAGGAATACTTGCCCATGGAGCACTACATTGGACTGGAAAGAACACAGTCCTACCTCTATTTAGTTTTTGAATTGACTATATATTATAATGGTCTCTTCAAATGGCCATAACCATTGTGATTACAGGAGACTAAAGCATATTTAGGATAGAGTCCACACAGGTGCTGACTTACAAATGCAAACACTGAAGGAGAAGATAAAGCCCCCATGAGGCTAGACCTGTGTGTCTTTGCTATTGCTATGATATTTCATTAATGGTCAGAGTAATGCTGATGTCAATACTCTTGCAGTCACAGGAATGAGAAAATGAATCACTGCGCAAAATAAGATCCAAAGACAGTGTGATATGTTTCCCCAACCTAGCAAAGATGTCAGACACTGTCATGAATTTTAAAACAAGATTTCCTTTGCTATTAAACATGGAAGAGGTAACAAAGTTTAAGTGTTCCTTAATTAAAAAAATATTTCTCTCTCAGATATGAAAGAAAGAAGGGGCATATTCTTATCTCATTAACTTTTTAGTGATTCAAGCAAAAGAATTAGCTGAGTTTGTTTGTTAATGGCTACCTACTCCTAGGTGTGGAGCCTTCCCTGAAATACGCTAATATACTCAATGATACTCCACTGAAGAAAACAGCAGGTGGCAGTTGTAGACAATTTCTTGGTAATGGGTGGCAGCCTTGTTTATTTCCCCTTCCCCATACTGGGATTCCATTTGACTTGAATATATGCAGGCCATATGTATGCAACAGCAGTCTCTATGAGTTCCTCTGCATCAATCCTGTTGTATTTTGAAGATGCTGTGACTTTGGAGTGATATATCTCTCTGGCTCTTTCTGCCTCCTCTTTCACATAGACTGCTAATCCCTGAGGGGAGGGGCTTGATGAAGACATCTCATTTAGGACTAAGTTTCCCAAGGTTTCTCACAATCTGCACAGTCTTCAGTTATGAGTTGTGTTAGTTGTAAGAGGAAGCTTCTCTGATGATGTGACATATTGATCTATGAGTATAGTAGAATGTTTCCAGAAGTCACTTTATTACTATATATCCTTTAGCAGGACATGAGTATGAAATGGAAACTTAAGGGTTATTTGGAAAGTCTGTTGGATGGTGTTTTGCTGGGGCAAACACATGAAGGAACTTTTTGTTAAAGTGGACACCAGTGTAAAAGACTAAGGCAGACTCCTGAAGGAATGTTTTGAAGAAGCAGACAAAGGAGAAAGGATATTCTGCTAAAACAAGCACCTAAAAGGACACATGATGAAAGATTCTTTGCTAACAACAATCTGAAGTAGTAATTTATCAACTGAGGTACCTCTTTCCAGAATAGTCTAGCTTAGGTCAAATTGACCAAAAGTAAACTAGGAAACTCTATTTTGTGCTTAGGTTGACTGAAAAGGTTTTGACCAAAGAAATGTTCCATTGCAGATAACAAGTCTAGAGGTGTAATATGGAGCATGTTGACTAAGGAACTATGCAAAGGTTGGATAAATGATCCATAATTAAAATCACTGGCTATGTATCATGAGGACCTGAATTTGGATTCTAGCACAAACCAAATGTAGTCTCCCAAGCATCTGCAATGCCAGCTTTGTGACTGGTAGAAACAGGAAGATCACTGCTTCTAGCAGTCAGCATATCCAGAAAAACATGAGCTGCACATTCTAAGAGACAACATGTCTCAAAGAAATGAGGTAGAAAGTGATAGAAGAAGACACCCAACACTTTTCTCTGCCGCCAAGCATGCGCAAGTGCACATACACCAGACATGTCTACACATACACAAAAGACAAAGAGATAGCTCAGTAGGTAAAGTGTTAACTGTGCAAGAATGAGAACCTTAGTTTAGATCTCCAGTGCCAACATTTAAAAAGCCAGATAATACCAGCACTTGCCTGAAACTCCAGTACTGGAGGGAGGTCATAGAAATAAGATTGCTCAGTAGCTGACTAGACAGATAGTGTAGACAAAATGGCAAGCCTCAAGTTCACTAAGAGACTGTTCTCAAGAATGTAAGATGGAGCTAGATTAATAGAAAAAAAAATCTGACATAAAATGCTAGCCACTGCACACACACACACAAATGGATCAACTTATAGATAAAACACACATACACACATACACATACACACTTAAAATTAAGGGGAAAAAAGACAAAACATTGCCATTACAAAAAAAAAAAAATTACAAGTAATCAAAATGCAGAGTTGTGGATCCTAGTCCAGACATCCATTTACAACACATTTCCCGCACCTAAGGCTCAAAGATCATTGTGGAAGACATAGCAGAAAGATCTACAGAAATGGAAAGTTTGCTGTGATATTGTGTCTCCTAGAATATAAGAGAAGCTTAACCCACAAAGCCTCACCAACATGTCTTCCTAAACAAGACCTAAAGAAAGACAACACCAATAGACATGCTAATGTTGAAGCAGGAAACTCTCAAGAGGCCCCAGTACTACATCAAGAAGTACAAATAACTGAGGAAAGCTGAGAGCAGGAGAAATAGTCTTCTTCAGAGAAATTTTCACCAAATGACCTGCCTGAAAAACAAACATACAAACAACGTTTTACAGACAATTTATATATTTAAAAATACAAATCTGTAGATAGATAGATAGATAGATAGATAGATAGATTGATTGATTGATTGACAGATAGATGATAGATAAACTAACAATTAAAAAAATAACCATGAATTTAAAAAAGCATGGAATGTGGTTCATGGGAGAGTGTGGGGAAGGAAAAGCTTCTCCAAGGTCATACAACTAGCAGAGAAAAAATTCAAACTCATAGGTAAATGCTTTGATTATTGAATTTTAAAGGCATTGAACACTGTGTGTTTGACTGTTTTATATAGGTATATGTAGTGATTGGGACTTATTAACAGTGACTGGTTGTTGAGAACAGGTTTTTTTTATTTGTTTTTGTTTTTGTTTTGTTTTGTTTTAGGTTTCAGTTGTGGTTAAGGAAACCAGGTTACATATGTAAGCACATTAACTTTGAAAAATCTTATTTTTCTACCTGAAACATCATAGAAATCAATTTTAAAAAATGAACAAATAGGGCTGGGGAGATGATGGTTCATCGGTTAAGATCATTGACTGCTCTTCTGAAGGTCCTGAGTTCAAATCCCAGCAACCACATGGTGGCTCACAACCATCTGTAATGAGATCTGACACCCACTTCTGGGGAGTCTGAAGACAGCTACAGTATACTCAGATATAATAATAAATAAATCTTTAGGCCAGAGTGAACAGAGCCGGAGTGAGTGGGGCCTACTAGAAGAGGGGCCAACTGGAGCAAATGGGGTAGATCGGAGCAAGCAGAGGTCTTAAATTCAAATTCCCAGCAACCACACGATGGCTCACAACCATCAGTATAACTACAGGGTACTCATGTACATAAAATAAGTAAGTAAGTAAGTAAATAAATAAATAAATAAATAAATACATGAATCTATAAAAAGAAACAGATATGCATTATTTACCATAAAAAGGAGTAATTACATGACAAGATAGATGAATTGGTACATGTTGTAAAAAGATAATTTGTTTTATTGATATCTAGTTTCCTGAGTTCTTCATTTATTTTGGATATTAGCCCTCTATTAGAGGTAGAGTTAGCAAAAGTGTTTTCCCATTCTCTAGGGTGCTGTTTTGTCCAAATGACAGTGTCCTTTGCCATGAAGGAGCTTTTCAGTTTCAGAAGGTTCCATTTACTGTTTGTTGATCTTAGTGCCTGAGCTCATGGTATTCTCTTCCAAAACTGTCTTCTGCCAAACATTTAAAGCTATTCTCCATTTTCGCTTCTATCAGATTCATATATCTGGCTTTATGTTGAGGTTTTTCATGTATTTGGAGTTGAGTTTTGTACAAAGTGATCAAGATGAGTCTATTCCGATTCTTATTCTTCTACATGCAGCCTTTCAGTTTGTGCAGCATCATTTGTTCCCAGATGTTCTCTTTTCTTTCCAGTATGTATTTCTACTACCTTTATCAAATATCAGGTGTCTTCAGGTGTGTGGATGTAGGTCAGGGGTTTCAATTTGATTCCAATGATGAACACATCTCTTTGTGCTAATACCATACATTTTTTTATTACTATACCTCTGTAGTACAATTGGAAATTGGAAATAGTGAGACTTCCAGCAGTTCTTTTATTATTCAGGGTTATTTTAGATATCCTGGTGTGTGTGTGTGTGTGTGTGTGTGTGTGTACATATAAAGCTGAAAACTGTACTTTCAAAATCTATGAAGCACTGTCTTCGGAATTTTCATGGGGGATACATTGAATCTGTAGATTACTTTTCGTAGGGTGGCCATCTTAGTATATTAATCCTACCCATCCATGAACATGGGCGATCCTTCCATCTTCGAATATCTTCTTCAATTTCCTTCTTCAAAGTCCAAAAGTTGTTATTATACAAGTACTTCACACACTTGGTTAGAATTACCCCAAGACATTTTGTACTTTTGAGGCTATTTGTGAAAGGAGTTTTTTTCCCTGATTTCTTTCTCAATCCATTTGTCATTTATATATAGGAAGGCTACAGATTTTTGTATATTAATTTTACAACTTTCTACTTTACTGAAAGTGTTGATCAACTATAGAAGATTCTCAATGGAATTTTTAGGGTCACACTTATGTATAGAATCATATTATCTGCTGATAAATTTTGACTGTTTCCCTTCAAATTTGTAGCTTCTTGATCATCATTTGTCTTACTGTTCCAGCCAAAACTTCTGTCTGGGTTTGAGTTCTTTTTTGTTCTAGACATTTCACGTGTGCATTTAAGTTACTAGTATGAGATTTCTCCAATGTCTTTATGTAGGCATTTAGTGCTAAAATCTTGCCTCTTAGAACTGTCTTCATTGTGTACCATAAATTTGGTATGGTGTTTTCATTTTTATTCAATTCTAGAAAGTCTTTAATTTCTTTATTAGTTGCTGTCTGGATCCTTGTATCATCCATTACTGAGTTGTTCAATTTTCATGAGTTTGTAAGCTTTCTATTTTATTGTTGTTGCTGTTGTTGTTGTTAAACAGCTTGAATCTGTGGTGTACCAACAGGATACTGAGTGTTACATTTTGATTTTCTTCTGTCAGTTGAGACTTGCTTTGTGTCTGAGTATGTGGTCAATTTTGAAGAAAGACTCATGAGGTGCTAAGAAAATACTATATTATTCTGTGTTTGGATGAAATGTTCTATAAGTAACTATTAAGGTATCATTTGCATTATATCAGTTAGCTTTACCATTTCTCTGCTTTCTTTTTGTCTAAATGACCTTTCAATGGTTAAGAATGGGGTACTGAAGTCTCCACTATCAATGTCATTATGTAATTCAAGCTGTATTAGTATTTCTTTTATAATCTTTGGAGCCTTTGCCTGGTACATATATGTTAAGAATGGAAATGTCCTCCTGGTAGATATTTCTTTTGATGAGTATGTAGTTTCATTCCCTATATAGATAGTTCTTCTGGTTAGCTTTAGTTTTAAGTCTAATTAGACAGATATTAAAGTGACTATAGCATAGCAGTTTGTTTCTTGGGTCCATTTGAATACTTTTCATCTTTTTACATTGATGTTAAGGTGTATTTCAGCAAAATATGCAGCAAAAGACTGCATCCTGTTTTCACATATATTCTGTTAGTTTATATCTTTTTACTTGAGAATCAAGACTATTCATGTTGAGAGATATCAGTTAGCAGTGCATTTTGATTAATGCTACTTTGTTGTGGTAGTGTTAGTATACTATTTTGGGTGGTAGTATTGGGTATGTGTGTGTGTGTGTGTGTCCTTTTTTGATTTGCTGGTCTGAGATTATTTATTCCTTTTGTTTTCTTGGGTGTGGTTAACCTCTTTAAATTGAAGTTTTCTTTCTAGTGCCTTCTATAGGGCTAGATTTCTAGATAGGTATTGCTTAAATTTGGTTTTATCATGGAATAACATTTTTTTCATCTACTATGATTCAGTGTTTTGCTCAGCATAATAGTCTGGGCTGGCACTGATAGCCTTTAGAGTTTGTAGAACATCTGTCTAAGCCCTTACTGGGAAATAATTTATTCTGATATGTCTGTTACTTGCTGCTTTTAATTTTCTTTCTTCCTTACATTTAGTGTTTTGCTTATTATGTGCTAAGAGAAATTTCTTTTCTGGTCCATTCTATTTGTTATTCTGTATACTTCTGTTACTTTAATAGGCATAACCTTCTTTGAAATAGGAAAATTTTCTCCTATAATTTTATTGAAAATATTTTCTCTATTTTTATTATTTATATATTTAACCTTTTCATAGTGTCCCAGATTTCCTTGATACTTTGTGCCAGGAAATATATATATGTATATATGTATATATATACATATGTATGTATGTATGTATATATATGTATATGTATATATATGTATATGTATATGTATGTATATATGTATATACATATATTACATATATATACATATTTGATCTTCTTTGACCTAGTTACTTACTTATTCTATAATGTCTGAGGTTCTTTCTTCCATCTCCTATATTTTGTTGTTGAGGCTTACCTCTGAGGTTCTTTTTTTTTTTTTCAAGTAT
>NW_022196900.1:32696909-32701902 GCF_008632895.1 Mastomys coucha | reverse complement strand
AATAGGTGAATTCTGAAGCACAAAGGGTGGGGTGTGAACAAACAGTATCAAAAGCTAATTTTGGAGGAGAAATTTTAGCCCATCTCAGTTAAGTCTGGCTGAAGTGAAAAAGAATCCATTGATAAAATTAGCACAAGACAAATGTCCACTGGGTCTTGCAGGGTTCCAATCCTCTCTCTTGAATTCTAACACATCTGTCTCCCAAAACAGCCACTTGAAATTAGTGGCATTGTTAAATGAGACAAAAAATATATATATATAAGTTTTCTGAGGTTCTTAATTAAGTTCCATTTTTTTCTTTTCAAGATTTCCTTCAGTTTGGGTTTTCTTTATTAATTCTATTTCCACTTTCATGATTCACTCATTTCCTGTCTTAACTATTTTACAAACATCCACTGTTTGTGTTTTCATAAATTTTTTTACGAAATTTATTCATTTCCTCTTTAAAGACCCCTATCATGTTGTTAAAGGCTATTTTAAGGCCTATGACTTATACTTCAGCTACGTTCCAATATTCAGGGCTTATAGTGGTAAGATGGTTGAACTCTAGTGGAGACATATTAGCTATTATTGATTGTATTTTTATATTGGTATCTAGGCATCTGGGTTCACGATTATTCTAATTCTCAGTGCTGATCTCTGATCTTCCCTGTTTTGGGCAGGTGCTTTTTCCAATGGTTTCTGATGTCCCCTCTGGGTCTTAGGAAAGAGTATGGCAGCTCTGTGTTGCTGGGAGGACATTTTTCTAGGATCCTGCTAGGTATAGCCACTGGGATTCCTATGTTAAATGTGTTTCTAAGTATTGGGAGTAGAGACTTAGGAATTGGGCTGGGCTCAGAAGGTTGAGGGTTTTAGGGGGCATCATAGGATGAAGGAAAGCAGGACATTCCACCAGGAACTGATTAGTCTCCTGGGAAGGAAAGCAGAGAATTCAGAAAGGCCACAGTAGGTAGTCTGTTATGGAGCTGGGTATGCACCTAAAGATTGGAGGATAGGAGGGAGAATGAAAACCTGAGGCTCATCTACCTTCTTAGCTGTCCTTCCTGCTTCTCTGTCAGGTTTGACTGATGGATTCTCCAAGTATGCCTGCTGAAGTTGGGACATGGGCAGGATGAGTAGGGAGAAAGATTGGAGGAGATCTAACTGATCCCCTAGACATGGGGTCAGAGAGGAAGGTGAATCTTAAGGTGCAATAGAGACTCCAGGATGGTCAACATTGTACTGTTGTCAGAAAATATCTGGTAAAGCCAATTTAAAAGAAGAAACAATGTATTTTGATCACAGTTTCAGATGTGTGAGTTCATGGTCATTCATCTCTGTATTTTTTGCCTGTGGTGAGGTAGCATAAGAGTTCTTGGAAGTACAAAGATGCTCAACTCACAGCTTCTTGCAAGGGTAGGGGTAGGATCCCAATATCCTCTTTAAGGGCATATCGTCAGTGATATAATTTCCTGACATTAGGTCCTACTTTACAGATACTCTACCACATATTAGCAAGACTAATATCTGGGAAACAAACTTCTAACACACGTGTCCTTAGAAGACCTGTCAGATCCAAATCATAGCAGCAGTCAAGAATCGCCTATAACTCTACAGGAGAAATATTTACTGGTCACTGGATACCCACACGGTCCCCAAAATTTCCGAGTTTGCTTAGATCTATAACAGGGGACTATGATTAACCCTGGATAAAATGCAGCCAGGAGCTATGAATTCTCTGTTCTCTCTCCTTCCTTCGGCATCATCTATAACCAAGAAGTTACAAAGCTAAGATGGTTTTTCCAACAATAAGCAGCCTGGATCTTTGAGGATTCTTTGGAACAGCATGTCTGGAGAGCCACCAGACCTCAAGAGACTATGCGGTTTTGTTGCTTCATTGTTTGTTTCTTTGTTTTAGAAATATGTAGCTTATCTAGATGAATAAATACATTTCTGGATTAGTTAGGTTACGCTAGGGGCTTTTCCATGGGAACACACAAACTCTTAAATCCAAGTGGCTTAAGCTCAGTCTAAAAGGGCTGAAAACAGTTACAGACCTCCTGGTACATAAGTACTTCTAACTCTGCCTCTGCATTAACCCTGTGGCTTCTTTTCACTAACGTGGCCAAAGTGTCAATGTGGCCTTTCCCAGTCTGAGACTTAGAGAGTTCTGATCATTTCTGATATTGTATTGTAAGTTACGCATGTATAAAAGGTCTGACCAGCCTGCTGCAAAGAGAAGGCATGTGGACATGGCTAGAAAATGAAACTCCGCATGGAAAAGCTGTAACCCTCCTGGTTTGAGACCTGTCTCTGATAGCCACACCTCTCTGCCCATCTCCTGCTATTTGCCGTGCCTACAACCTGGTTGGAACTGGAGTTACATTCGAAAGCTCCACCTCCACAGAGAAACAAGGAAGTCACTGATTGGACTGACATGCTGACGTATTTGGGGGGAGTGGTTTTGCCTCAGGTAATATACTGTTGGGGGAACAAAGAAGGGATTAAAAATCAAGATGGCTGAGCAGTCATGTCTCCTGTCTAATTTTTACTCTTCCACGTGGGTAGGTACGTCTGTGGCCACTCTATCCTATCCCTAACTCTCTCTTGCTGCTGCTCTTCTTTCTAACTCCATATTTTCAGGTTACCCACTGTTTTAACGTTGCTGCTGGACAGCAACAAAGCTGGGCCCCTAGAGAGACACTAGATATGAATAATAAGTCATGTTTTGTTCAATCTTAGTCACGCTTTCTCAGGTCAACAAGCAGAAGCATAATCTGATTACAATAATGTGAAAGACCGGAGAGCAGCAGAACATTTCACAGAACCCAGACAGTCAGGGATTTTTGAAGATAACAATGAATTACTTTAAGCTACTCTTTTTGAACAGTATTATGGCTTGGATGTGATATGAGCACATTTTCCCAAAGGCTTGTGTGTTGGAGGCTTGGTCTCAGATGTGGCGGTATTGAGTGAGAGAAGCCTTCCCCTCTAGGCTTGGGCACTGAACAAGGAAATTAAGTAATTTGAAGTGCTGCTTCAGAAGAAGTTTATATAGTTCACAAAGGTCTCCTAGTTTCCTAGCAATTGTTACCAAAGCGCCTGGCACCTCCCTGCATTGCCTCTCCCACATGAATATGTTCCCCTCTTCATGTCATCAACCATACCCTGCCATCTATGTGTGGTTCTCATCAAAACTGTGCACATGTTGGCATATTGCCTTGAGCCTCAGAATTATAATCCCCCATTTCTTTACAAAGTGCCCATCTTCTAATATTTTTTATAGCAACAGAAAATAGATTAAAATAGTTTATTAACAAAAGCTGCCTGAACTATGATATTCCTACAGTATATATGGAAAAATCAGTATTAGTCTCCACATAGGTGTTTAAGGAACCACATGGGTACAGGTGCCACCATCTTGTATTTCCATATTAATCTCCATTTGGTCAATGGGGTGAAGCAGAGTTGGAAACATTTCATATCCAGTATGCAGTCCCAGACATCCATCCCATTGTCATGAGTTCACAACAGAGAAAATACGCTATGGTGGATTTCTATCATCATGATACCATGAATTGATGCCTTAGCAATGAAATGCCTTGCTTCCTCTAGTATTATACAAAGATTTATACAAGGATCATCCAACCTGTTTTCTAAAATTTCTACATAATGATGTGCAGCACTGATTCACATATTCCACAAGCCAGCTACACAAATCTCCCAATTCTTCATTCTTTGACACCATATTGGTATTTGAAATTGGCCATGGTAGAAATATTTATGCTACAACAAATTGAGATTTTCTTCCACTGGAGATCCAACTGCTAAACATTTACCACAATACCACTAACTGAACACAATCCAAGCTATATGTGCTATTTTAAAGCTGTTCCTGTTACTGGTATTCTTGGGCTGGGCTGCTTTCCAGCTTCTTAGTGTCTTACTCAAGAATGAAATAAAAATATATACTGGAGACAAAATAGCAAGAATACCTTATTTAAAACAAACCAATAGAACAGGGCAGATTCACTGTTAAGAGTGACAGCATTCAATGGCCCCAGGTTATAGCATGGGGTTTATTTTTATTATACCTATAGGGGAAAATATTTATTTATTTATTTATCTATTTATGTATGTGTGTATGTATATGTGTACATGTGTACATGGGGGGGCATGTGCATGCATCCATACCCCAACATGTTTGTGGTGGTCAGAGGAAAATTTTCAGGAGTCAGGAAGTTCCTTCCATGTAGGTTCCAGGTATTTAACTCAAAGTTTTAGGCTTGCCCTTGGCCCCCTGAGCCATCTGACCCTAATTCCATATTCTCATTGTTAGATTGTAACATAACCTCATTTCTATGACCTTTCCTATAATGTGTTTGATCTCATTCATATGCTAACCCAATTATACATAGGCATAATATGGTAAATAAAGGATTCTTTCTAAAAGTTTATGGTAAGGACATAATATGCTTCATTTATCATGCAATCAAAACCAACTCTTCCTACTCTTGACTGTGGACATCACTAGCTTCTTCAAGTCGCTGCCATCTGAATCCCATAATGATGGACCAATGAAGAACTCTTAATGAAAATAAGATCTTGCTCCTCAAATTTGCTTTTGATAACATATCTTATGAAAGCAAACAAAAACTAAGACAAAGAATGCCTTGTGTTCATTGTTTAATGCATGTATATTTGCAGGATAATGCAGGGTAGAAGTTATTCCTCATGCATAGCTATATCTTGGTGTCTTATTACTAGTAATTTGTATATCTTGTACAAACTACAGGAAAATTTGAAAATCTTCCTCTGAGTATCATATTGTTTTACTCTGCATTTAGGAGCAAAGACTAAACACATGAATTAGAGTCATGAGCAAAACTTGAGTGACCCTTTATTAGTCACTTAATAATGGGAATTTGAACTAGACATGGTAGCATAGTTCAACACATGGGAAACTGAGAAAGGAGGATCATTCTGAATGTGGGGCCAGCCTGGACTACATAGT